>NC_069111.1:18441800-19041800 GCF_025612915.1 Magallana angulata
TCACAATGTAGACTGAGCACGCGACGTTTAGTTAAACTTTGGCTAATGATTTGAGTAGGCAACCAGTCGGATCCTACTGTGTGCGTTTCAAATAAATTTTATTCTACAAAAATCAAACTGCACTGTGTTAAATCTGCGCTCGGTCCAACGGTCACACCGTTTACATATTAGTTTAGCGTTTTCAATGAGAAATTAGCTGATGAAGCATGGTGGTTTCACAGATGGCGTCCTTCCTTGTTATTTTTCCTCCGAGGTACCCACTTTTTAAACGATCGTTCTTTTTATTCTAACACAAGCCCTTGTGCTACGGGAGGCACTGTACATGTACATGTAGCTCACAGGCCCTCCACCCGATTTCTTTTAGACCGGAAGCTACAGACCAGCAGCTAAGATGGATGTACTCTACGTTTTTTTTTCTTTTCTGGTGTAAGATACCTTGTGTTTCATATTCATACTAATGGAAAAACTTCATTGCAACAACACGAGACTGTTGGGGAAGCACGTTGTAAGAAAAATGCCCTTATAAAGACTTTTCAATGAAAATATCTTGACAATTTATGTATTCATGCCTATGGCATTTGAAAGGCAATATGACAAAAAGTTAGCTGTGATTAATACCTACTTAATAACCTTGTTCAGTTGTTTTTCCAATATTTCATTATAAAAGATGGCGACGCACGTCTTGAAAAGTAATTAAGTCGTACGACAAACGTGTCTGCTTTGTCGACTGGGTTGGTAAGCATTGTAAGTATGGAACGCCAAATTCACAGAGCTAAACATAGTTTTACATTTGATAAATTAGGTTTATTGGCTGTTAACTATAGTTTACGAACCTCAAACTGTAGTTAACGATTCGTTAACTATATTTTTAATCTGTAAAACTTTATCTAACGGTTGTAAACTATAGTAAACGAATGAGAATCTAAGTTTATCTGTCTGCAAATAACGTTAACGATAGATTTTGCTGATAAATATAGATTCACACCTGTAAACTATAATTTACATTCGTTAACTATAGTTAAGAGTTGTTAATCATAGTTTCACACTCGTGAGACTATATTTATCAGATAAATTATGTTCAGTTGCAATCGCAAATGGTTGTTTTCAGTGTTAATTATAGTTTTACATTTCTGAAACGTATATGATCGCGTTAACTATGGTTTACAGATGTGAAATATAGATTAACGGCGTTAGATAAAGTTTCAGAGATGATAAACCAGGTTTATTGACTGTTAACTATAGTTTACGGACGCTAAACTATAGTTAACGATTCGTTAACTATAATTAACGATCCGTTTACTATAGTTTTCATCTGCAAAACCATATTTAACGGTTGTAAACTATAGTTTACGAATGATAATCTAAGTTTATCTATCTGCAAATAACGTTAACAATAGATTTTGCTGATAAATATAGATTCACATCTGTAAACTATAATTTACTTTGTTAACTATGGTTAAGAGTTGTTAATTATAATTATCAGATAAACTATGTTTTGCAATCGCAAATGGTTGTTTTCAGTGTTAATTATAGTTTTACACTTCTTAAACATAGATGATCGCGTTAACTATGGTTTACAGATGTAAAATATAGATTATTGTCGTTAACTAATAAACTATAGTTTTCTGTCCGTAAACTATAGTTTACAACTGTTAAACCTAGTTTATCGACTGTGAAACTATGATACGCCAAATTTTGTGAATTTGGCGTGCCATATGTAAGGGGGTACTGATCGATGCACGTGCATCCTATAACAGTGGGACAGTTCCACTGTAAAAGCAGAAATGTTATGTCCCTGGGTGTATATAAGGCTGAAAATTATCACACTTGCCGTATCCACTCTATTCTCAAAAAGTAACGTACGTTATGTGAATGATATGTCCAAGAATCTGTTCAGTATAAGCCTAAAACAGATTACACATTACAGACAGATTGGATTGAGCAAGTCTATGAATTGTATTTTGTTTGAAATTTTTTATAAACGTAGATATACAAGGAATATTTATTTTCTAAAAAAAAAAATCGCTGATGTTCATTCAAATGATGACCTGATACATGATATAGGACTTTTTAGGCCAGAATCTAGAAACTCTAATGATACGTAACTTTAGAACGAAAAATATTTTAAATCTTTACAGTGAAATATTTTGTATGATTGTGTTTCTTCAAAATTGTCATAGTGACTCCCATTATTCCTGTTAGGAATCGAGTTACGTGACTGGCCCGTGACTGGCCCAAAAACTGATTGTCTTATAAATTTATCCTAAGACTGAGGAACATTTTGTTTATTTCTCTTTTCGGCATAGTTCTTGCATGCTGGTTTTGAAAACAATGATATTATTCATTATTATGATTGTATAATTTCATTCTAAACAACATATCTTCAAAATTGTTCTAACGACTCCTATTAGACTAAGTTCGTTATGTGTCTGACCCCTTAAAACTGATTTTTTTTTTTTTATTTCAAAGCTGAAAACATTAAGCTGTTATAAACTGCAATTGACGTTTTACAACTGTTGAACCCTTTTCAAAGTCGATGTTTTAATGTATCAAAAGACCAGAATCCGGAAACTTTGATGTCACATGTACATTTAAACAATAAAAGGCTTTCTTTGGTGACTCATGCGGGGTATGAAGGTGGCGACACTGCAGGAAAAAATACATAAGCACCATTAGAAGTCTTTTCTATATTTGTACCATAGTTTAAGATTATTCGTTATGTCTTATTATTATATTTATCGGGAGTGCACTTGCCTCTAAACAATACGGTGCCAATGCGTTGGTCTTTATATATGCACAATGTACTCCGTGAATTTTAAGCTGTGTATCCCCGACAAACATTAATTATTCTTTATAACATTTTTTTTTACATTCCTAGCCATTAGGAATAAATCGACTGCCCATTGTCATATTTTTATTTCACATTTATTCATTTTCCGACTTCCAGTATCGATATTTGCTTCAAAGAATTAAACTTATTAACACAAGTTCATGTTTACGAACCCTAAGTTGTGCAATGCTTTTGTTCAAAAAATTGAATTTAGATTTAAATTGATTTAAAGATTTATTCGACGAACGTAGTTTGAGTCAGTCATCCATGATGAGTTTTGGCAATTTTCATATGGAGGAATTTTATATTGTGGAGTATTTATAATGGTCGTGTTAAAAACAACCTTGTTGGTATTGTTTTTACCTGAGATAGTGGGCGGGGTTAAAAAAGAAAGTGTGGGGTATGTACAAATAACACACACTTTTAATAGAAAACACGCCAAGCTATGATACAAGTTACTTACCCCATATAATATTGTTGATTATGTGCAGACACCCGATGGGTCATTATGACCACGCCCATCGGGTGTCTTGCTGCACATAATCAACAATATTATATGGGGTAAATACTACAAATATCTAAAAATATAAAAGTCGAGAATTTGTTATGCATTTTCGAAACAAAACTGTTCATATTTGATCACGCCCCTACCGAAATTATCATTTGATAATATTCAAAGAATGATTCCTTATTAGTATTCGAATATAAATAGGCAAACCCCGCTTAATTGTGCCCCTATTATACGTCTTTTGAATTTATTAGACTGTGTAATACAAAATCGTTAGGTAGTGTTATCACAGGCAAAGGCACTGAAATAAGTAAATATTAGAAAATAATATTCTAGAAATACTTGAATACCGTATACAGGGTTATTTTCGTTCCCTGCCTTTTTTTTAACCCTTCTACACTCGCGAACCGTTTCGCTTCATCTTCAATTCTTTCAGACCCATTCAGATACCCTTTCTAATTTACACAATAATTTAAAAATTGTTTAGAATTCATTAAGTCTTTAATAAATTCACACGCTAACAATGATGGCGAAAGTGGTGCAAATATAACGGGGGCAAATATATAAATAATATAAATCTTGTGTCAGATACTATTTTCCAATCGCTTATTTTTTGACAATGAAAGCAAATGGGCATCTTACGAGATTGTATACTGTAAAAGAATTTTTGAAAAAATGCTGCACAAGTTGTTTTGTTTACATTGATTAACAAACTTTGATTAAAGGATAAACACAGTGTTTGATAAAATTACATACCAAAAGTTTATTTACTTTTAACATTTAATATTTGTGAGCACATATTAAGACGGTATTAAATGATGCCTTTACTTTAAAATTTAACGATCATCATGATCATCTACATGTACATGTGCATTAAGTTAAAATTTGATGATTCAAACGAATTACTATATCTGATAATTAAAATAAATAGATTGCTCTCGTGCTCCATCACATTGAACAAAAATGAAGATGTAAAACGTTCGCTATTTTTTTAGAGTACCATTTAAACAGGCTACCCCCTCATCGCCATCCCAACTTGCCATCGCGCGGAGACAATCCAGTAACACGAGATTGTTTACTAACTCTGCCTTTTGGACGGAGTGACGTTTATTGTTCCATACTTCTAGACCATTTTATTTACAAACTCTTCATTTTGTTGTATCCATGATCTCTGAGGCGGTTTAACAACTTCTCATGGCGTTAGCGATAACACGATTCTTTCCGCAAATCTCTTGTTCTATGAGCCCTCAAAGTTTCTTTCGTAATCAGGGCACCAATGTTTTAAGAGGTATAACCATAAAATCGGTTTTTCCTTCGATTGACCATTGGATGGTGACATGCCTGGTTGGAACACTGTTTCCATTATTCCTCTCTCCAGCTGGAATGCTATTTCCCCGATAACCCCTGTGCACGAAATCCTCAAAGCTGCCGACAGCTTCTGGTCAAACTCGATCGCAGAATCACTGTCCATAGCATCACTGTTCCACTGACTTCGGTTTGGAACAACTATCAGAAGAATGGATATATATATATATATATATTTTTAAAATTATCATATTCATTGGTATTTGAATTTGATAGTTCAGATGATTATTCGATGTGATTTTTATTTTAAAAGAGAAATATCCTTTACGTATAAATTTTGTGTGTTTATCTTAACATTATTAATTGTTGTTATGTGTATATAAAGTGCTAGTACCACTGAAAATGTTTCAAAACTGACCTATCTCTTCTATATGCACTATTATAAAGACTTAAAACACAGTCAATATTTTGTTATTAATAAAATTATTTCAATATATCATCAAACCTAATCTGAGCTTAGTAATTCTTTAACTAGGTCAAAGTTAAAAAACAAAGAGCTTCTTATATACAACAAGACGATGATGGTATAATTCAAAATTTATTTAAAGATCGATCATCATTTCCTAGGTACAAAGTGTTTACGTTTTTTCTGATACAAATTCAGTCTTACATTGGTTTAAGGCGTGTTCTGTGAAATCTTTAGGCGCTGACGTAGCTATAAACTCAATCATAAACCTCTTCTACTTTGGAATGAAAGTTGCTATTGGCTCTCCTATGACACCTCGACCTAAACTGAACGAGTTTGATTCCTGAGGTACACCAGACTCGTCTACCTGTTGTACGACATCATCACAGTTATCTAGATCCTTTTCGTCACTTTTATATTCCGATCCAGCATCATAGGCTTACGAAATTAAGACTTTGCAGTTCTTGAGCTTGGTAACTCTCTTCCATTGAATGATCTTTTTCAACTAAAGGACACAACAAAGTTATTTGCCGATCAATGTCTCCATTCCTTTCTGATATTTCTGAGTTTCTGATTGGCAATTGGTGAAGCAAATCATGAATTTGCGGTTGTTGCTCGGTAACCAACTCATTTCGAAATTGCTCCGGAAAGACCTGATCAGACTGACCAATCCTAGTTATTGCAGGGTGTGAACTACGTCCATCACTGTTTTGAATTGCTTTTCCACTATTACGTACTTGTTGCGTAACTTTTATGTCTTCGTTGACATCATCTGTAGAGCTTTCTTGCGCAATTTGTCCTCGGAGTTGTAAATTTTCCCTGTTTCGATTTGGTCTGGTATATCCTAGCTTTCTTCTGCACTTTGAAGACAATTCTTACTAGTTTCTGGGTTTGCTTATACAACCTCAGCAGAACTTGAACTAGTGATTGCGGATGCGCTTCCCCGATACCTCGGTATTTTTTTGAAGTAACATCTATGGACTTGCCTTCTTTGGACATGCCAGCTTATTTAATGGTTAAGGATTTTGTGAAATACTATTATATAATTTATTTCTTTATCCGAGTAATACCTTTCCTTATCAACAATCTTATTTCTAAATTTCGCTGGAAGGGGCAGCTTCGCGTACTCGGTAGTAATATTCTCCTTAGTGGTTTCTTGCATAGCCTTCCCATTTTCCTTGTTTAAAGCAGTTTTGGGTGAGGGCGTGCAAACTGTCGGATCGGAGACTTCTTGATTACGGCCACGATTTGGGGTTTCAGCAGGTTTTGGGCTGTTTTTGTTTTATCTTTTCAGCATTCGCATTTGATCGCTCATTCGTTGATTTGCTTTTAATGTCAGGATGTTTCTAATACATCGGTATCTAAGAGTGAAATTCCTAGGTCTTGCCTCCCATCAGTGACTTTTGATTAGCCGTTTTCTCGATATCGTTTTGAGTTATAGGGAGCCTATTTCCTTGCACGTTTTCGACAACAATATTCATCTTAACTTCTGCCGACGGTGACAGGTTTCTTTGCTTTAAAATAGGATGAATTTTCGGCGTTTCGTTACAGTTGTATCCAGTTTGTTGATATTTACGGACAATTCTTGGATAAGCATGCGAAGTTTCACGGCTGTTTGTCTGCTGAACCCTTGGTTGGTCGTCAACATTTTGGGAAGATGTCATATTAATTGAGCCTTGCTGTTGACCTTAGCCGATGTTAGGTACCATCTCGTTTTTCGCATGGGGACTTCTTAGTGATGTGCTTCGAGCAATAGAGCGTTCCTTTTTATGGATGCTAGATTCATCAATATTCTCCAGAATACGCCCATCGAGTCTGATTCTTTGGCTGCCAATTGGGAAGACGGGGAAAATCATCAGATCCTCTGTCCTCTTTTGTGGCTTGCTTTAAACCTGTTGTAAACTGGCTTTGTTTTTCTTGCATCATATGGGAGTCGCTTTCATATCCCATGCACAAAATAGTTTTGTCGATCATCCTGGGAGGATTCCCAATCATGGTGCATTTTTACCCGGAATTCTTCCACTTGTCAGTAAAAGGAATGATTCTCTTGTTCCTTGCTGTATGTATAGCTGTAATAACCCAAATCAGAAGGATCATCCACCACGCTGCCCCAGGGTAATGGTTGTCGGATTGCCTCTTTACTAGTAGAGTGTTCTTTGACTGCTCTCTGCTTATTCTCTCTTTTTTTGGTGGGTGAATAAAGACGTCATTAAATCAATCAATCATATATATATATATATATATATATATATATATATATATATATATATATATATATATATATATATATATATATATATGAATTATTTTCTAAATGATAGATTCTGACTAAACAAGGCATTCCAATAAATAAGGTAGATCTTGAAGTTTAATTTGCTGCCTCCTTAACCAAGACGTATGGTCAACGCTAATGACCTATGTATGTAGTACTTGTATGTTTGACTTATTTATCACTATAATGTATCTCTTTATTACATGTCTACAGAAGGTACGACCAATTATTTTTTTTGATAAAAGACTTTAATATGCTTTGCATATTTTAACAAAGTGCGTTGTAAATATGCTATCTATTTATAGTAGTTTTTAATATTGCACATCAATATATACTCAGATTCAGAAAATTTTCAGGGGCGTAGGGGTGGGGTAGAATGAAAGTGCATGATAATTGTGTTTCTTGATGAGCTGGGTTCGAGGCCATTCATCGCTAATTTTACAATGTTTACGACAAGTGAAATTTCTAAAAGACGAGGAGGGGACCCGACCCCCTCCCTTCCGCGCTTCCCTTCTAGATCCGCGCCTGTGCATAATTAGGTATGAATTCGTACACTGCACTTAGTACAACAGTCTGAACTGTACATATTTAAGTTGTATGCAAGTATGTGATCAATTTCTTTTGGGGTTGCGGTTATGGGAGTGATTCAATTGTGGAACTTGATCACGTCATTGTTATTCATTCTTGGAAATAAACTTTACAATAATTTTTGTTTTGTAGCATTTGTGAAAAAAATTAATGAATGAAAAATGCTATATAAATGTTAGACATTTTGCTGTATTAAAATATGGATCCGTTGAGAAGATTGGGTTAACTGATGAAACAACGCTGTTAAAATGCTTTGAATTCATCACATGACAAATTATAACTAAATCAGGATCTTCGTCGTCAGTTAGTTGTCGCAATTCACTCCATATAGTAATGTGAACTATTGTAAAAAAACAAAACATTATTCATAAAGTCTTTAAAATCCGCAAAAGACAATGATATCATAAACTGTAGTTAACTGCGCCTTTATTAAATTTGGCTAATCCATTGCTCATTAAACATGCTGTAAAATATTGAGTACCTTTCTTCTAATTCACTAAGGAAAGATCATCAACATTCACAGCCTATCAAAATCGGAAAGGTTTTCAAGGTCTTTTCTGTTGTGTGAAATTGACGCTGTTTCAACTGAAATATATAACCTTGGAGTGTCGTTGCGTTCAATTAGTATTGGCCGTGCATGCATTTATTTCATCAATAGGTGCTGTACAAATATACTTATATGTGCATGTGATATTTGATTATTGTTAAGGAACCTTTAATGAAATATTTGTTTATAATGAATAACCTTTATAGAAAAGAATTAAATGAAGTAAGATCAGTGATTGTTCTATTTGTACTTAATATGAAACATCCCCTTCTAAAAATCGGGAAAATAATATAACTGGACACTCAATCTGTCACAATCAAAATTTTTAATGATCTTCACGTTTAAATACATGTTATAGTTATAGAAAATCTAAATAAAGAAGGCTTTCTTTTTGAAAAACAGACGTGCATTATTAATCATCTACATTAGTTAACTGCATGTCTACCTAATTTAGTTGACCTGCCTGATTCAGGAATCAATTGAGTCTGAGTGCGGGGCTTTATCAGTCTCAGCAATTTTTGCTGAATTTCAAACTCCGCCTTTATTTCCTGTCGGGCATGTTCCGAGATGTGCACAGCGTCTTTCAAATTCTTATTCTGCTCCACTACTTCCATGAAAATTCTTCCCAGATCTCGTATATTTTCCTCCCTTTATTCGTTCTGCTGCTTAAAGCTGACATGAATTCATAAAAGCATTTGGTCGCCATATTAGTTTCGAACGCTCCTCTACTGCCACTGGGGTATATATACCGGTTCAGAAAGTTACGGTCGGTTGCTTTCCGATCGAGGCATTCAGGTTACACGGACTTCTAAATGCATGAATTACATATCGTAGTAAAATGGTTTTAGCAAAGAATAAAGAAAACAACAATCAATGAAATACAAAATATATGTATTCTGTGAATGGATTTCCCAGATATCTTTATCATTTTGCACAGACAGTGCTGCCTTACTTCGCATTCACATCGAACACGTGTGTCGTTCATACAGAGTGAATAACTTCTGCGTCTTTTTGAAAACCCCGGCGGCACTACATCCAACACAGTTAATAAATGATAGTAAATCCAAGAAAGTAACAACGTAATGTTCATCGTTTCCATCCGTTCCTACAAAAACGCTCCGTTTCTAAAAACCCATGCGATCATTGACATTACTCGATCTGCCACAGTGTGTTGTTTGCGCATGTGCGATGTTAGAACATACATAGGAAAACGGTCCACAAATATCGAGGAATTTTATAAGTATATGCGCCTGGATTTCAGTCTGTCTTGTTTCGTCGTTTATTGGATATATCTTGCCAGTGCAGTGGTTGTCATTTTATTTTTCTTCAAAACGCGTTTCTACACATCTTTCCGTCCAAGGTAACGTGTTCGGGTGTATGAAATACCCGAATGCGGTGAAGCATGAATAGTGCTCTCGGTCTTATATAGGGGGTGTGTATCCATGAGCAGAACAATAGAAATCGACAGCCAATATGGCGGTAGTCGGAGATAAAAGGGAAATAATGCGTATTTATGAATTCATGTCAGCTTTAAGCGATGACATGGAAGAAAAGTGGATCTGCATTTTTTCCACTCTTTGAAACATCAGAGTCAATGAATTCCTCATAGCTCGGTTCTCCTCAGCGAGTCTGTGATTTTTTTTCACGAGTCTACGATTTTCGTCTGCTAAGAGGCAGGAATTTTTCTCATCTTCTGTCGGAGCTAAGTCCCTAGCATAAAGCGTGGATATATCTTCCTCCGACGACATTGCTATTTACTTACATTTAGAAATAAATATTAAAGAAGTATTAATATTGTTACTAACGTACGATATTATTCCTTTACAAATTACAAATTGAATTTAAATTATAAATTTAAAAGACTGATCGACAGCATTCCTCTGGCTACAGAGGCAATATAACATAATACATTGATTTCGTTTAACTGGTAAAAAATAATATATACAATGTATTATATAAAGTATTATAAAAGTTTACAAAGGACAAATATAAGGTTCAGCGTATAAAATGATCTATACGCAGATCTCCATTGATTTTTCACTACAGACGAAGTTTGGGATTATATGATTAATTCAAGAATACGAATCCTTGAATGAAATTTGAAGAGATCCTTCAGTAATCGCAAAACTACAACAGCTTCTATGCGAAAATTCCTCTTTGAAATAATAATCATTTAATATTTATTAGTTTGATAAAATATTGGTGTTCCTGTTTGGTCGAAAAAGAAGATGGGTGAATAAGGCGTGTAAAATGCCCATATGAGGAATGATTAGATATTGCAAAATTAAATTATCAATAAATCTGATAATTTTTTAAAAAATGATTAAAAACAATGTATATTTGAAAACATCGGTAACATCGGTTTGTAACCTTTAAATTTTTCAAATATTTGAAATAGGTTGATTTAAACTGGCGTATGCGTGTCAAAACCTCCAAATAGTGTAATTTTTATAACTTCAAGCCTTTTCTTTTATACAGTGGGTCTGAGCTCCATATTTTAGTCATAGTCTAAATGCGGTTTAATAGAATTTAAACCGATTTTAATAAACAAAAATGTGGAGAGATGACCCACTATACATTAAAAATATCATTTTGTAGCCCAACATTTAAACGTTTTAGAAAAATAATACAAGTCCGTAATTCGTGGCCAACGTCTGGTATAGAATTTTAACAACGCACTTTGTTGTGAATGAAATGGCTCAGTGGTTAGTGCACCAGACATTAGGTAACTTTATATAACTTTGGTTTTTGGGTTGCGGGTTCGATACCACCAAAAGTTAAGAATTTATTATTTTTTTCTTATCGTTTTTTGAAATATTTCAAACTGAATATAGTTAGAAATTACCCTTTTGTAAACTTGTATTATAACATATCAAATATATTTAATTTAAAAAATGTTAAATTGGAAATTGTATTTTACGACTTAACCAAATGGGCAGTTACGCCATCTTATTCCCCCATCTTCTTTTTTTGATCCCTGCATCAATAAAATTTTTGCCGGATCTACTTTTCTCAGTTTGTCCCCGATTTGCACACATTTGAGAATTAGGTATCGAAAAAAATGTGTGCGAAACTTGACCAGGTGAGATAATTTCTGAATTGCTACAGTCTATATTACAGTTTCTATGAAGGGAATTGCGAAAAAATAAACAAAGCTGGTCATGAAATGTTATTTATTTCTTTCCAGAATGAAGAATATTGCCAATATTTTGTACTTGTAGTGCTTTTGTTTAACTAACTGCCTTTAGAAAGTACATTTAAATGTTTGTGAAATATGATACCAATTATTGATAATCTTTGAATTCAAGATGTGAACCGTCGAACTTCTTGGACAAGAAAGTAACAACAAGCAAAGCAATAGCCAGGATGAACACTAAGTGTGAGTAAGGAGTTTCCAGAATTTAACACTGATGTATACTAAATGTTGTTTATACTACAATATAAAGTCACCTTAATACTTGATGCAAACAATAGATAATATTTGGATGGACACTCTTTACAAGATATATAATATGTCACGCTTTGATGAGGAGTAATCTTCAGTAAGGTACCGTCATATGGTGGTATTTTGAATCGCACCGCGTTTCGTGTTTTTGGACGTTGGAAGTGTCGCTATACAGTATACAAAAACATTAACAAATGAAACTATGTACTTACAGCCATAAGTTATCTGTTTCAAGTTTGAAGAGAATAATCATACGTTAATTTTGATGTTTGTGCTGACTTTAATGGAGGAAATTTATCTTGTGGAAACGCTGTTAAATATTTTTCATTTTGCTGTGGCTTAAATAATCTAAGAAAATTGACAAACTATATGATGATAAATCGGCAATTTTCTATACTTCAAGAACTGTAAAGATTTTTTCACAAAACCTATCTGATGTAGCACTAATCAATGCATTTTATACCCTCTTCAGTTTGGATATATCGAATCAATATTAAAATTTTTATTTTTGTCGGAATGTTTTGTGCCAGTTTAGCTACCGATTTGAAATACCAGAAAGTGACCCGCAATATACTAAAGCGATGATGTCATAAGAACTACTGTCAAAATCCCTACTTGAAGGATTGAAATATTTTGTGACAAAGATCTCTTTATCGTCTAGTCGTACCCATTCCTTTGTGTTTGTATGTGAACTAATAAGTGTTTTATACTATTAAACAATTTATATTTTATGAAAGTTTCATTGGATAAGAAGCAAGTTCTTGTTTGTAGCGGAAAGGCCGCGCGCACATTTGTTATAAAAAAAATAAGAAGCAGAAACAGTACGAAAACTATGGTTGGAAACGGAATACCTTAAATACTGGTGTTGATATTGAGTGTACGCTCAAATCATTTATATAGGCCCCTGTTTCAACATTTACCGACTGGTTTTCAAAATCCAAGGCTTTTTTCCGAAAGGGATGTTAAATTCAGTAGTTGTCAGAACATTCCATTTAACAAAACAAACTGTTATTTTTAGTATTCAATTAGATTTTTTTAAATGATTCAAAGTAAAATGAAGATTCTTTGAAAGGTATAAATGCTTAATTTGTGAAAAAAAAAATGCGTATGCATCGTACAAAACATACATTAACAACTCTCAGTGATACAAACAAATAAAGACATTGACAAATAAAATGAGTATAATACATGTAACCAGTTAGGGAATAAATTTCTAAAAAGAACGACGAAAAGCTTAATCCACGTCCATTAGGCCCGGATGACAAATAAAAAAAAAAACCCCATCGGCAGTGAAAAGATAAAATAGACTGCCGTTGACATGATCGGTTCCTGGCCGTTAGTCTGTCAGTTTTTCATGCGTTAATCATTTGTTTCTACTCAAAATTGTTGGTTACTCGTTTTCTGACGTTGCTTGTACTGAACTTTTCCAGTAATTGTTTGGTTGATGTGCGTTCTTATACGCGTCAGTACAATGATCTTCAGAATCTCCAGTCCTCTAGACCGTTTGGCCATTCTCTAAACGTCTGTTAGTGATATGAAATATGAGGTGACTGGAATATTATTCTCAGTCTGACAGTTATGTAAATACACTTTGTTGAACAGAGAATAAACCTCTCTTCCAATATAGAAGTTTTTAGAGAAAATACACACAAACAGATATGCACAATTCATCATCCAAAACTATGGATATACAGAACTTTTTATCAACAGAAATGTTTGCAGTTCAGTTCTTTATTTTTGTCTAACACTGGAATAACTTTGTAATGTCCATTAAAATAATAATTCCAATGATAGCTATCAAAACCGTTAAACCTGTTGCTCCAATGCCTTTTGAGGACAAACGCGAATCATGCGCACAGTTAAGCTTCCGGTACGTAGAAGACAAAGCCTTTTTGTCGACAGTTAGAATGCTTTTTATATGGTCTAACCTTTCTTGAAGAGTCTCGATAGTTATATTAGAGCAAGCACATGAACAAAGGACATTAGCGTTAGATGCTGTTGTCTTTTGATTTCCAGAGCTTGTAGAAGACGTAATATCGGTTGAGGCCGCTGTATAAACGTCTGTGCTTTGGTCAGTCACCGAAGAATTGAATATACCATTATTGACAGGAATCGTGGATACGGTCTTTCTATTGAAAACCAAATCAGAGGTAGATCTTGCAGCTAACGTAACCGTACGAGTTGATGATTCGGGATTGTTATAATCGGTTAGAATAGGACTTGACGGTCCATCGGACATTAAATCAGTGGTAGAAGTTGCATCTGTCTTAATCTCACGAGTGGATGATTCGGGATCGTTATACCCAGTTGCAGTAAGTCTAGACGGATTGGAATTTAGTATTGATGCTCCATCAAAATAGCTTGAAATATTTTCTGTACTGCTATTCGACGATCGTTGATACGTGCCAATGATAGCGAGGTAGTCCGCGGGAAAGAAATATTTATCTAAAAAAAAAATAAGATACCGATTGAATACCAACTTTCCAGAATGCTTGGGCAATATCCAAAAGATTTTACTTCTGCGTTTACACAAGTATATTAAAAAAAGTTCCCTTTATCTCTTGTTGGTTTTTTCATCACAATAGTTAAAGACGCCACGTAAAGTTGACTTTTTATCGACTTTATTATATAAAGAGGAAATCAATGCCTTTGATGACATTCAGTGATCATTTGGCAACGGTAACTTAGTCCAATAAACAAAGGCAGATAAAAACCATGTAGCCAAAAGTGAAACCAGCGCCCATTCAAAGCGGTTGTCGTCGTCACGTCACAGAAATGTATTGCTCGAATTATGTTTGTCTATGATCTATAATCATAAAAATGTAGATCTTCCTACTTTCGTTAAAAAAATTTCAAAATAAAATCGAAACTTGCAAACTATTTAGTACCATACTTATTCTTTTTTCAACTAAAATCGAGTAACTTTTGTCAATGTTGGCATCTTATGATATTCAAATTTTGATTATATTACATGAGTGTTTCTTTATAAATAAAAACAGGTGAAACGATACTACATGTAGTATAATTACACTACTTGTACTTCTGTGTAGTGAATTTTTTTTCTAGATCTGCATTTGCAGTGTTATCATTCAAAGAGTTCAAACGAAAAAAGAGGAAAACGTTTACCTGTTTGGGGAACACATATTTCCAGTTCAATTTCGATGCTGCTTAATAAATAATGTGTACCAAAGCTGTATTGTGGTGTGTTCGAGATAAACCAGATACAAACAGCTGGTATCAATGTCGTGTTCCACAAGTCCCCGGTCGTGAACTCCTGTATATAAAAAAGGAAGATATATAATCTTTTTTTTTTTTTATCGTGCATCCATCTACAATGCGCTTGATTTTTCATATAATTTTTTTTTACCTTTGTTTCAGATCTCCATCTCGAATTCTGTTCTATACCAAAACTAACAAATCTTTCATAGTTATCTGTTCCATACACATTACTAATTTCAACTATACTTTGTACATAGAACAGTCATAACTAAAAGGCTTTTAAGTATTTACTATAAGGAGCGAGGTTCCCTTCCAACGGAAGATATATAGTAAACCTGACTAAAAGGGTCGGTTGTTTTACGTTTTTCTGTCTTCTCTATAATCTATAGGATAAGAATAAAAGGAACTCTCATTGAAGCATGTCCACACAAGGGTCTTATGGCGTCAGGAAAGTTTTCCTCAAAAGTGGCCACAAATCATGATAGAATTGCAAAGAAAAACATTTTAATCTTTTATCTTTCTCTAAAAAACATAGGGACATAGTGAAATTGTTATAGAAGCAAACTAATAAAACCTTTTGAATTCGTTTTTCCCCTGTGGGTAAAATTTTTTTACCCACAAACTGGGTTTCAATTCAACAACAACAAAATTTTAAGAACTGAGGACTAAGATACATATATATCTACGTAGAATGAAGGCTGAATAATTGCTTGGGTCAAAGTGATGTCTGAGTCGCCAAGGTAACGATATGGTCCATGAATCTCTTGTTATATTTGCACATAGATTATTTAGTAATGGGAAACTAAATGCCAAACATTTATACAGTGTATATAAAAAGAATGGGATGATTAAAAATAAGCCTGATCTTTGTGTTAATTAGGTCCTTTGTTTTCAAGAAAAAAAAATAATGACCTTATTATGACCGACCATGCAAGGTCATCTTTCTTTCTTTTTATATCGAATTCATTGGATTATCTGTGGATTACATTGATTACCTGTGGATTTCCAGAAAGCATTTCAATGTAAGATTTCCGTGAGGTGTTGTCACAATCCTTCATATTGTATGACATAAAATATGGATATTTTGCTGACATATTTGGTAGATATGCAACTCTGTGCCTTCTGACATATAATTGGTTCGTGGACAAATCAGATAAATGCAAATACTTCGATATCTGAAATTCAAATCATAACTGAATATTGCATTTTTCATGATCATTCCTCAGTGTCTCGAACTATTAACGTGGCTGGTTAATGAATTCATAAACTTAAGTTTGTTCATTCAGACCAAAATGCAGGTATAAAGATACAAACCAATATTCCGTTGTTTTCTTCAGAAAAATTTACTTTCATCATAGAACAGTTTATCTGTCCGATGTCATCAGATTCGTCTTCTGTTTAATCAAAAAAGAAAAAAGAAAATGAAAATCGTGCGTCAATTTTAAAGAGAAAATGCTTTATAACGAACAGTTATTGGTTTTTTTAGTATGATAATTTTCGTTTGTTAACAGAGTACTTTCTCCATTTTGAAAATATTGAACATCATCTCATATGACCATTAAAATCTTATAATTGTATCAAAATCAGAATGCCAGAAAAGCATTGTAGACTTGATTTTGTAGACTTTGTCATTTGAAATAAATTAAGTGTAGATAGTGTCACTGGTGGTTTTATAACATTTGTAAAAGCATTTAGTTATTCGATGTGGCTTTTTTTCTTTCAATTGAAAGTTTCGTCAAAGCTTTTTCGAAGATACAAGTATTGAAAAGTTCAACAAATAGTTTTTAACCAAAAAGTATCAAAAGATATTACACTGGCTAGGAAGATTATCAGTTGATAATTCACTTGCTGAAATTAGATTTTTTTCGGAGATTTTCGTCTAGATTTCAGAGAAGTTTTATTAGTATTATATTTCAGTGTATGCCCAAAGAAAAAATGTTCTTTATTTAATGTGAAAACTAATCATTGTCCATGCAGCTGTCGTGGGGCACAGAAAGAAGTCGTTACGATTGACTTGCAGGTGACCTACGATGCGAATATTAGTACTGCCATTCACAAGGCAAACGTACGTCTGGTGCATGATAATCGTAAGACGGAAGTACGGTTCCTACGGGCATCGCACGTTGCAAGTGGTAACCCATCTTTAATACAAAATTGTCGTGACACCTATGAGTAGCACGCCAAACGTCCGTTTGTCTTACGTTGCAGACTCAATCACTTCAATTGAGTCCTCGGGTGGGGTCTTTCAGTTGTGGCGGTTTTAAGCCCACCTTTGCAAATTAATTTGTCATTTATTCAATGATTTTTTCTTCTTTAATTTATTGTTTTCAATTGAAACAATACAAATTGGGTTCATTGAATAAACGACCTTTAACGCACTCTCGTGTTCTATTTCATTCGAAATGAACTTGGACTCATTGGAAAACTTTTGATTCAGTTACTTGCATTGGGTAAATTACTTGTAGCAACAAAGCTCAAAGTTGGGGAAAATTAATAAAGTGTTTCTCTTGGAATGCTTATGTATTATATATTTATGGAAAATTTTGGTTGACAGAAATACGATTTTTAACGCTACGATCAGCCACGGGTGCCACGACAGGCAAAACCCGTAGCACACTCACGATCACCATACACATACAGTCAATTGTGACTGAGGCTTAACATGGGTCCATAAAGCCTCATATTTATTGTACATTGATGTCCATAATACATGTAGTTATATAATCCCCCGATTAGACAGTCCTATTTCAAATGATTAGTAAATGAAGTGCATTAGCCAAACTCAGACGACCAGATTACATAAGATCTTTGTGTAACCATCCAAGGTCAGTTGGCGGTAAAGACACATTGTCCAAGGACAGAATGTCAAGTGATTTTTACAACCAATGAGAATTTCTAAAATAATTGTTTTATATAAGTTATTTACGCACTAATGTGTCTTAATAGTATGTTCAGTATAAATGCCTGGTAACTTGATCAATGCTATAACAATAGCTTACTCATACGGTACTGCAAAGAGTACATAAATAGATTAAAGAGTATTTATTATTAAAAAAATACATAAATGATTAAATGCCAGATTTACTAATATGGCTGACAAATGGCCCTCGAGTATCTTTATATGGTACTAGAAAAAGTAGAAAGTCTTCTATGATTAGTGTAATATTATAACTTCAAAGAAAGAGGTGATATAGGGAAGCAAAATTTAAACTGATCTAAATTGGTATAAATAAAATATTCTGGTACAGTGCCAGTATCGGTTAGGTCTTCATTACTCGTTCATTATTCATTGTTATCATTATACATTATGGCAGGTTTTTAGAGATCATAAGTAATGATTTTATTTTGTGTCATAATATTTTTTTTTCAGTTAAGATCAACGCAAAATGTAAAATTGAAATATGTTATTAATATGAATCGAGGACATATTCTTATATCATGGGATCTACAGCACATATATTTACAATATTAACATTTTAAAATGAAATCCTCGTCATTCTTTTCCGATTCGTTATGGTTGATGTAATTATGTTAAATGTTAATAAAGTTCAAGTCATGATGACAGGATGAGCCTGTGTAATCCAACCAACTGAATGATAACAGGGATGTCGGGCAATGTGACTAATTAGCAAAGCTACGTTTGATTGCCTGAAAACATCTAATATATAAAATATCAATTTTAAAATGAACTAAATCGATGAAGGGTAAAGGATAATGATCTCAACGACAGTTGTCGTTTAAAATATTCTTATCGTAATGAACTATTTCATTTTCATTAATGAAAAGCAATCTAAATTCTGTTTTTATTATAAAATAATAATTTCATAATGCACCGACGCACCATTCCATGTAAATCAAAAAGATACAGAGAATTGCAATTTTTTTTCTAAATTTTAACCTTTTGGACCTATTTTGATTATAGGTTTTGATGTATAAAAATTCATTTTATAATGTACCATTCCGTATAAATCAATCAAAATTGGTGCAGGGAATTGCAATAAAAGAGTTATCAGAATTTCGAGGAAAACACAATATGTTTTTCTATATAAAATATTCATTTATGATGTACCATTATATGTTGATCAATAAAATTGATGCAGGAAATTGCAATGAAAGAATTCCCTAAACTTAAAGTAAAACAAAAATGTGTTTTCTTTATAAAATATAAATTTTAAATGTACCAGTCCGTTTAAATCGATCAAAAATGATGCAGATAACTTAATGGAAAAATTCTCGGAATTTTAAATAAAAAAGCAATCTTTCTTGTAAATTGGAAGACCGCATGTGATTTAGATTTAAAATATTCTCAGAAGTTGACCATTTTAAATGTTTTCTTTAGATTTTGTGATTCCCTCCATAATAATGAAAGCTTGATATATAAGCAATTTAACAGCAGTGTTGACTGCTGCATTTTAATACAGCATATACTTTACACTTTGAACAATAATTATATATAAAGTCAATTTAATACATACACAATACAACTGGCAACTAATGAATAAGTATTTGCTAAGGAAATCAAAATACTAGTAATAAAATACATAGTTGAAAATCTTGAAATTGTACCAATTAAGATTCATTTTCATATGATTGAAATATTTCAATTACATTTCTAGTACATTTTTATATCTAAGATTTCTAAAACGTCTTCCTCTTTACCAAAATAAATTTTTACATGAAATAATACAGCAAAACTTAAATCATAGAAGGTCTTTCAACTCCAGGCTCATTGCTAGGCGTAAACTCTCATTGTCGTCAAACGAGTTTTAAATATGCAAAGACTAATTTCCATAAACTGACAGTTTTTTTAAACATAAAAAGCAGAAAATGAGTATAGCTTTGATAACTTCAAGAAAATCGAAATCCTGTAGTTATCCAAACATAATATACCATTATCTACGATTGTTTTGAATTTAATGAGCTCAGAGAAATGGCTGGCTAAGATCGAAATAGCGTGAATTTTTATTTTCCCTTCCAAACTGACCAAAGACCGTAATTACTCGTCTATAAGTATTGGTAACATATTAGTCGATTGACTTTTTTCCCCGATTCATTTTGAAGATACTGCCGTTGACCCACTGATAAGTCAGGTAATTTTTCAGGACATTCGGTCTACAGATTTTCCGTAAAATTACGATATTTTCCCATCAATACCGTTAATATTTTTTCAAATTACCCTGAGATGAATAATTTACAGGTTTTTTTTTTCAATAAAATATAATTATCACATTTTACCATCAATAACGTGTTTTTTATTTTATTTTTCAGGAAAAGCGGTATAAGGATTATGTCAATGAAATTATCCAATTTTACCATCGAAGGCAATTTTCTTTTATTTTTTTTCTTTCAGGACGAATATTTCAAAAATAATCTCAATAAAATTGCTAAATTGTTCTATCTGTTATATCAAAGTTCAATTGAGAGTTATCCTTCCTGATGTTAAAAAAAAATTGAGTATGACTATCTCGATCAATATAATTATTATATCTGGCACTTGTCTCTGACTCAAGAACGAAGATAAATAATATAAAAAAAATCATGTTTATTCAAGAAACATGAATAACAGTAAATGCTATTTGATATGATTTATCAATATGAAACGAATACTTCTACATTTGTTTGAAAGGGTTTAAAGTCAGATTCATATTTAAAATGTTCACTGGCTTTACCACTCTCGAATATTCTCTGGGGTGAATCATAGGAATTTTTTAACATCCTTGTTTTCGAAGAGAAGCTTTATCTGCAGTTTGAATGACGGAATGTCATCATAGAAATCGTCATCATCACTGTCACCAATTGGCAGCTTACTCAGGCACCTTGGCTTGGGACTCTCTATCGACAGTTTCACGTCCAAACACCAAATTACTGTAAAGGGCGTCGTCCTCAAATCCGCCCATGTTGTTGCTGATTCTGCACTTTTTGAATGAATGGCATACAATATCTATAGACAATGAGTCCCAAAATTCTTTAATCCATCTGACGATTACGCTGTAGATAGGCCTCGTCATATTTTCCCCTGTCGTGAATTCTTTCTCTCTGTTGACCACTCAGTCGGTCCAAAGTTCATGCATCTTTGTCATGAACGGCTTGCTCAGGGACACGTCCAGTGACTGTAAAACTCAAGTGCAAACTCCGAGAATCACGGTTAGCTTGAGCCATCTTCATCGATTACAAGGTTCTTTTCACTTTATCCCCCAGGTGTCCTCGGAACATGTCTCACGTCCACAAGTAGACTCTTTCTGTTAATCAGTGCATCTTGACGTGTTTCTTTCTCGGGACACACTTTCTCGAGTCACACGCTACACAAATCTTCATTTACACTAACACTCCGGCTGGAAGTTTCTCAATGTGCATAGTCTTTCTTTTAAACACTACCATTGACCTTAATTTTGTCCCGTTGGCCATACTATCATCATAGTCATAACTGGTGCTTGCTGTCGTTAAAAGTACTTAATTGTTTTATTTTGTTGATATTCTTCGATGATTGGTGTTTAAACTTTGCATTATTTTAATGAGATACACTTTTAAATTTGGTTATACTTTTTAAAAGAAAAATTCAGTAGAGAATTATGGTATAATGGTTTTTTTGTAAACACATTATATTCGTTTTTAATACTTTCCTATATTTAAAACTGTCAGTCCTTTATTAGGCCGAACACTTTGTGCACTTCCTTTCTGTGAAGTTGGTCGATTTACATGTATGGATTAACAACATGTAAATAAAGAGTGCACATACCGGTATACGTACAAATAAAACCAAGCATATTGAAAAACATGCATATCTTTCACAAAAGCTAGATTAATATCCCTCTTTGTTTAGTATCTCAATAGTCTTTAAACTGTGACATTTAGCAACTTTAAAAACTATCAGATAGCAGATAATCACATAGATGTTAACATACATTTACACTTTATATATTATTGTGCAAATTGTTAAAATATGAAAATATTTTCTTTTATGTCAATACATGTATTTTTGTTATCATTGACAACATTTAAATTATTTTATCGTTTTCTATAGTTGCGTCAAACAAGACACATTCAAACATAAACATGTAGCAACTGATATATGAAAACATCAATTGTATAACAATTATATAACGTATACATTGTACTCACCACGAGGAAATTCATGTGGCATACTTGAATCTGCATTGAAAATGAAATGAGGAATGCCCAAGTTGGAGGAATTCAAGATGGCGGCCCAAGCAGGATCATCACTTTCCCCAGTGCCAACATACAGTGAATAGGAAGACTCACTGGAACAGAAAATAAAATAAGCTTTTAATTCTCTGCGAAATGAAGAAGAATAAGAAAACAAACAAAAAAGACGGAAAGTAGTGGCTAGTATACTAGTATATAATTATAGGGAACTCTTTAATAATGTTTAATACAAAAGAATTTGTAATTTTTTAACAAAATATTTACATCCACTAAGTATGATTTCATCTATTTCTTACGGAAATTTATTGTTTTTCACAGCTCTATAGAAACTGAGAGGATTAAAATATACATGATCCAGTTATAACTAGTTTATCGATCGGTCGAATCCTTCATCTAAAAAAAAATCACGGAATGCACGAAATAATCATGATGACGTCAAACTCAACTTCCAATATTAGACGGCTTGGCTTTTACTTTGATCTAACATATTTATGTACACTAACAATAAATAACTTTCTTTTACTTATTTTTTACTATCAATTTATCATTTGTTATAAGAAAAATGTAAATATAAACAATGAAACACAAACAATCGAAAACGACACACAACCACGATATCTTAACAAGTGCATTTTGAATTGAAATCAAGGAGTTGGTCTCTAATAACGATACAATTGTAATCAAGAGAGTTTTGAACCTTGATCTGGATATATTGACAGTGACATTGTAGTCCCATATGTTAGATGAGGATTGCGTCACTTCCTGGAACCATTTTGTTTCCTCCACGGCTGTTCCATTAAATGCTATCCACCAAAGAGGATCTGCCAGTGCGTTCAAGAACACCATATACACCTGATAGAATAAACATATATGTTATTAGTCCCCTACCGGTTTTCACCGGAGGGGACTATAGCTTTCTTCTGCGTCCGTCGGTCCGTCTGTCTGTCCGTCCGTCCGTCCGTCCATCTGTCTGTCCGTTCGTCCGTCTGTCCTACTTCAGTTTTCCACACTTTTTTTCTTTATGCGTTTGAGGAATAATATGAAATTTGCTGAACAGCTTCAAAATGTCAAACTTCAGATCAAGTTTACACTTTTGTAGCGTCTGGTTGACATATTTTCGAGAAAATTGATTTTTCATATTCCATTTTTTTAATGTTCGAGTTCGTTATCGGGTTCGGTGTGTATTGAATAAACGAGGAAAGTATGTAGTCAGTAATAATATCGTGCATTACTTGTACTCTTCCTTTTATTGTTTCTAACAAACAAATAAGTTCTGTAAAATAGTGTCAAGCATTGTGTTCTAAATTTAATCGACAGGTTTTTTTTGTATTATTACAATCGGGTTCGTTATCGGATTGGTCTGCTGATTCGAGGTACAAAAGACGGTAAGAAACGATATTCTGGATAACAGTGCATTGTTTTCACAAACTTCTACAAACCGGTAGGGGACGTGTATTGCTAATGCAATGCTCTCAGAATGCTTGTTATCATTATATGTTACATGACTCTATTTTATTATGATAACTACATGTAGATCTTTCAAAACAATTTTCAATATATTTTATGTGCAATTCAATAATTAAACAGTTTTATTACTGAATGCTGCTTCAAAAAAAAAAAAATAAAATAAAATAAATTTGTTGTAAAATAGAAAGCTTGCAAATTCTACTATAAATACCGACTTAAATTGTCTCATTTCGTTTAAAAGAAAATAATTTAATAACCTTTGGGTCCTTCACTAGGAAAAATTCACGTCTTTGAAAAGCAACTTGGTATACAGATTTAGCCCTTTCATTCGATTGAGGCATAGATACACATATACCAACTCCCCGAAAAAATCCGAAAGAGGACAACTAACCTCATCGATTGGTAATTAGTCAACAAACTTTATCGATAGGCAATTGGTCATCTAACCTCATCGATACGTAATTGTACAACTAACCTCATCGCTTGGGAATTGGTCAACTAACCTCATAAAAAGGCAATAAGTCCACTAACCTTATCGATGAAATAAGTCAACTAATCTCATCGATAGGTAATTGGTTAGCTATACTCTTCGATATGTAATTGATCAACTAAACTCATCGATGGGTAATTGGTCAACTAACCTTATCGATAGGTAATTGGTTAACTAACCTTATCGATAAGTAATAGGTCATTTAACCTTATCGATAGGTAATTAGTCAACTAACCTTTTCGATAGGTAATTCGTAAACTAACCTCATCGATAGGTAATTGGTCAACTAACCTTATCGAAAGGTAATAAGTCAACCAACCTCATCGATAGGTAATTGGTCAACTAACCTCAATGATAGGTAATTGGTCAACTAACCTCATCAAAAGGTAATTGGTCCACGTTGAGGTCGGTCCTGTAGTCTCCGTCCAGGATTATTTCCCTTAGGGTGAGGTTTCTATGATGCTTCTTTAAGCCTGAGATGTCACTGGTGTTCAGCCATGCATCTCGAACACTAATACCTCCTCCGCTTTGTAGAAGCATAAGGACCTCATAGTCTTCAGCTGAATCTAACATTACAGAAATCAACATGATATTATATTCAACTATCCATTGTTGTTAAGAAATATATTTGATAGAATCAGGAGAAGTAATTCTGTAAATCCTATTACAATATCAATCACATTTTAAATTGTGTTTACTTTTGTAAACAAACATAGTTTGATTTATGCATATTACATAATATGTCATGCATTTCACAAACACTGAAATAAACAAGTATAGAAGACCAAGTCTTTTTTAAAGGGACTTGGACAAGATTTAAGATAAAAAATTTCATTTTTAGTTTTTATGTATAAAATGGTTTACTTATGCATTTTAATTGATGGACCAACATAGTGATTGTTTTAGTCAAGTTACAAAGCCTCTAACCCCCCCCCCCCCCCAAAAAAAATAATAATAACAACCCCCCCCCCCCCCCAAAAAAAAAAAAAAAAAAAAACCAAAATAACAAAAAAACATATTAATAAAAAATTATATAAAAACACAAACAGGATTAACGGATGTGTTGGCCTCAGATTTATAATCATAGAAAATGAAAGAGGCCACCCGTGACTAAATTATTTGCGATCCTTATCTGCCAAAAGTGACAGATCAAAGCGGCGTAATTTTGTAAAATTGGAAGTTGTCGATTGGAATACTTATCAGGTTACGTTAGGTCGAGTGATACCTAATTCCAGATTTAGTATGCTATCAAATACTAAATTTCCCTATAAGAAATCAAGGGCGAGGCATATTGCATATGTACTAGTATGCTCGCCATAGATATGATCAAGATTCTAATTTCCCCAGCTAGAAATACGCATGTTTTATAATTAAAGTCTATTGGACCATACAGTAGCAACTGTTTTCATAATAACTGAATACTAATATATCATTTCACATAAAAACTATAACACTGGAAGTGTTTGAGTGTCCTTTAACAGGCACGTGGCATCAGGGGGGGGGGGCAGGGGGGGCCTGATATGAAAATTGATATGAAAATAAGGAAAAGGGGGAGGGGGGGAGTTACCTCTCCCCCCCCCCCCCACGGATTAGGAATTTCATGATTTGGAGGGAAGACAATTTTGGTAGGGGAAAATTTTTTTTGGAAGTATAGTTTAGTCCCCCCCCCCCCCGGATTAGGATTTTGAAAATTTTTGGAAACTTTAAATTTCATTTTTTTTTTGGCTTGTCAAGATTTTTTGGATGGGTCTGGCCCCCCCACTTTCAAAAACGATGCTATGTGCCTGTTTAAAGAGTGGCCTTTGAACAATACAATCCATACATGTCAGTGCATGTAAGGCACCGGGTGCTGATATGGTAAAAAAATACAGAACAAAGTATTGAGTTATAATCAACAATCATTGCGGTATTTAGAGATAATCATTCCGGATTCCTTTTTTCGCAATCCTTTTAAACGGATATTCAAAGTATAATACAACGTACAATTCTCAGATAAGCAATGTTCGATTGATTAGGGTACTTCAGTCTATTTGATGGCTCTTTTTGCCATAATTTCTAAATCGATTTTCATTCGATTGTGCATAATCATAGCGTTGAGTTTTTAAATTATTAATTAATGTCTGAAGCCTAGAGGACTGAAATGTCCATTTAATTTGATGTGCAATTTTGATGCTCTTTACAGTTTTTTTGTTTGCAGTTGACAGTTTTCTGTGCACCACTGATGCTTTTTAAAACAGTTTTTTCTGTGCAATTTTGAATTATCTTTACATCTTTGAATATCTTCAATTATTTTGTTTTCTAAACAGATTCTTCCTAAACTGTTGCTCCTGTATGCTTTAATGATGTAACAAGGTTAGCTTTTTAAAAAGCTAAGAACGTCAGCCATCGGAATTTTAATTTTAGAGCAAAATTGAATACACAATCTATTAAAATACTAGATAAATGGTTTCCAGAACAATAATAATATGCGGGTGCATATTTAGTTTTCAGCCTTACCTTCATGGCTTTACATGGAGATAAGATGATAAGCGTGTAACGGTGTACATGCAATGTATGACTGCACACCTTCATACTTTAAGTTGTAATTTTGTAGACATAGCTCTCTGATTTTCAAGGTCTGGTTGCAAAGTACAATATATTTTCATTTTAATCTCTCTAAGATATACGCGGACTCCGAACTGTGCTGCAGACAATTCCCATTGACAGTCGATGCGCAGTTTGACCTAGAAACTGATCGGTTTCATAACGTCTTCGAGTTTTTCTAACACGAACTGTCTAATTTCTTCCCAGAATTTCAATTTACGCAAGCGCAATTGAAGTTTCGTCCTAACTTAAAGCTGACATGAATTCATAAAAGCATTTGGTCGCCATATTAGTTTCGATCGCTCCTCTACTGCCACTGGTTGCCTGACGTCATGACGTCAGGCATATCTAAGGTTTAAAAGTTGCAATCTCCGAAACAGTGCAGACAATGGGACAAGCAATATCATGATATTTCACAAAAAGATTAACCGATGCATGTTTAAGATGTCAGCATTTACGTTCATTATTGATGAAAATGTTATACTGCATGTAATAAGAACAGCGTGCAAGAGTTTTCAAGTAAAAGGGACGGTCACCATGCAGAGCACGTGTGTAATCCTGATTTAAAAATAGATCAGCATTCCACCATATTTGAACGGTAAAAAAGGGGGAGGGGGTCATCGCAACAAGTTGTAACATATTGTCTATTACGGTACAACGTAAGTAATAGTTGGTGTTGGATTATCATTATTACACTAGAGTCATCAGTTTGGATTAAAACAAATATATATTTATACAGCTGGAATGTTTACTGGAGGAACTAAATCGCCAAAGCGGGGTGTGACCCGATTTTCGTTCAGTTGGGCGATTTCATTAATCTTGAAAATGGAACATAACTCGCGTGTCTTACTAAATGAACAATACTACATTTCACAATTACTAATCAAGTGTGATTTTTAATTCGATATATTTCTTCCAAAACATCCGATCTAAAGTATAATATACATGTATGTAGCAATTACAAAACAAATGTCAACAAAATTCATCTACCCCCCCCCCCCCCCCCCCCCCACCCCGGATCTCTGCCAATGGATGAGTTCATTCCTTGCTTGAACGGTAAAGCAGGATTTCGCGCCAAAATGTCTCATTCATAGTTTTTGCGCGCCGATTAGTTGACGAGTTCGTTGGGATCATGCAAATACCCCAGAGCACACCATGTGTTTACATCACAGGCACGTAGCATCGGGGGTTGGGGTGAGGGAGGCTGCTTTCCCCTCCCCTCTATTTTGACAGCTGGCACTTTTCTTAACTTAATAGGATAAATGGAAATATCATGGATTTGCCTCCCCCCTCCACTTTTGTAGGAGCATGCAATAATGAAACTGCAAATAAGGAATTCTAATTGAATTGAAGTTACCGTTAGGGTTTTTTTCATGAATTTGAGAATTTACCCTTTTTTAATGGCTTGTCAAGATGATTTTGATGAAGCTGCCAACACACATTTAAAAACAATACGTGTTTGTATACCCTCTCATATTTCATAAGGTTGGAAGTTTTAAAAGATGCCTTTCAGTTGATTTTGCAATTGATATAACAAATACAATTTGATAAAACTACTATTTACTCTCCAGCTTTCAAGTTTACATGAACTTATATGATATGCGTGCATATGTGCATTCATTTATAAATTTATGATCAGCAGCGAAAATTAAAATTCATTTCCGATAAGATAGCCTAATTGATACATGCATACTTCCATTGAATAATTTTATTTAGTCAGGCAAGCTTTTTGGAAAGCTATTACTTGTTGAGAAAGTTACGGTCGGTTGCTTTCCGATCGAGGCATTCAGGTTGCACGGACTTCTAAATGCATGGACTACACATTGTAGTAAAATGTTGTAATAACGATTATAGAAAACAACAATCAATGAAATACAAAATATATTTATTCCTTGAAAGGATTTTCGAGGTATTCGTATTATTTTGCACAGACAGTGTTGCATTACTTCGCATGCACATCGAACACGTGTGTCGTTCATACAGAGAGCGTAGCGTCTGCATCTTCTTGAAAACCCCGGCGGTACTACATCCAACACAGTAGCTAAATGATAGTAAATCGAAGAAACTAACAACGTAACATCGTTTCCATCTGTTCCGTTTCTAAAATCCATGCGATAATTGACATTGCTCGATCTGCCACAGTGTGTGGTTTGCGCATGTGCGATGTTATAATATACACAGAAAAACGGTCTACAATTATCAACGAATTTTTGAAGAATCAGTGCCTAGCTGAATATCTGTCTGTTTTTATTTCGCCCTTTATTGGATATATCTTGCCAGTGCAGTGGTTGTCATATTATTTTTCTTCAAAACGCGTTTCTCCGTGTCTTTTCGTCCAAGGTAACGTGTTCGGGTGTACGAAATTCCTGAATGCGGTGAAGCATAATTAGTGCTTTTGGCCTTATATAGGGGGTGTGTAGCGATGAGCAGAACAATAGAAATCGACAACTAATATGTCGGTAGTTTGAGATAAAAAGGGAAATAATGCGTATTAATGAATTCATGTCAGCTTTAATATAGTCAGCCCGCTGGCTGACTAATAAAGCAGTTTATATATAGCAGGTATTTGGGAATATATATGCTAATGCTAATACCAATTTTCGTGTATTTCCTTGTTAAGTTGATCCACAAAAATAAAAGTTTATTGAAGTGCAATTTTTATCAATATTTTGTATTGATAGGGTCCACGAATATACGTATCCTTGAAACTGTGATCTTAACTTTATCCACGAAAATTGATACCCTTGAATATTAATGAAAGCTTAGTACGTGCTAACCAAGAAATGCCAAATTGACTAGAATTTCCTTCAAATAGCAATTGTTAACTATTTATGTTACGCTAAATAAATTTTTGAAATCAATATTAAAACATATTGATACAAACTTTAAGCATGGTGAAAAAAGAACCAATTTTAATCCCTAGAAAATTCAAACAATGATGAACAATACTTGGGGTTATTGATTTGGAAATACAATGTTTCGAACTTTTACGAATAATTAAAAAGGTTGTATAATCTTGAAATTTTGACTGTAATAGGTTGGAACAAATTCCATAATGGCTTTTGATAGCCCAGTTGGTAAATAACATCCCAAATGGGATATAAAAATACGGGCAAAAATATTTATTTCAATTTTGACAAAAAAATTGTGTAAATTCGCAACACATTGCATAAAATGTAACAACTTTAATTTGGTAAACAAGTTTTTGTTTAACCCTACAGTTTTGAAGGTTGGTCATTCGGTAGATCCAAAAATTCTTGGGGATTATTCTCATTAGCCATTGTTTCAGTGTAACAATATAAAGATTAGTTGTATTTGAAGTATACGCATTTATGCGGATTTATTACAAAAATTACCCCTTAGAACAATTTCAGTTTTTGTACTGTAAATCTAGTACCCAATTTGGAGTGGTATTAGATACCGTTTGGGCGATCGGTCCAAATCTGTTTAATGACTCAGAGTTGACATGGAAAAGTAAGCCCAATAAGCTAAGAGTTCATTAAAAATAAACTTGGTTATTTAATACAGGCTTTTAAATCTTGTTTTTGCGTATTGTAATATTATTTGAGTTGCATGTAATATCTTACCAACTATTTTGGATTATTTTATGAACATATGTTTTAAAATTCAATTTTAGATCTTAGACTAAATAAATTGTATTTTCTCAGTGTTATTCCAATCCATCTTTTTGAAATCTTTTTTTTTCTTCTTCAATTAAACGATTTTGAAAGTATTTTCTGTTTAATTATATCTGCAATCATACGGAATTCTCCATCTCATGTGTGAACCCTTTGGATTTACAATAAACGTAGCTGAAAACTTTATCTTATATTTTTTACTCCAAATTCTTTTTACAGCTTGTGTTCCATTTCTGTACTTTTCAAATAGCATTTCCTCTAAACATTAATTTATCTTTTTAAGAAATAAAATACAAATAAGGTCAATCATTTTATGTTAAAACAAGGTTTTTTAAAAGTTTATGCCCGGTATTCTTACCTGGAAAATAGAGTCCAAACACACAGCAAGGAAGCCACACAAATGCACCGTACAGAAGCCTCAACATTAGGGCCATCACTTGTTTTTTACGCTTTTACAAGACCAGCTACTGATGGTCTCGCATCCTACTGTGATTTCAATATGCGCCGATTACGAGAGCTTTAGACAGTAGAAACACTGTTCTACAAATCGATTTTATTTCACTGATATTCCTTTAAGTATCTCTCACATGGATACATGATCACCATAATATTAATTAGCTTTCTAGATGTTTTTAATGAACTAATTTGTCAATTTTCCAAAAAAAAAAATACAAAAGCAAGAGTCCTGATTTTAGAAATTTGTGTATCAAAATGAGAAACGATCTGTAGGCATATCAGCAATAAATTATCCATAGAGTTTATTTTGATTTATTAAAATTTTAGAAACCCGTTAAGAAATTTCAATATAAAAATATGTTGCGTAAACTTTTCTAGCCATAAACAGGCTTAGGGCGTGAAAATTACGATTTAAATGCATCGAATTATCTAAGGAGGACCAAACGTGTGTTATTAATAGTACCCGATATAAAGATATCCAAACATCTAAGGTTTCTTCTGTGATTCAAGGTCAAATCCACAAGTTGGTATCCGTTATACATGGTCTATGAAAACTACGAAGAGGGGGAGACCACCCAACAGATGGGGGAGAACATCTTCCATACTAGTACTACCTTCAAAAATGTATATAGAAAACTCAAGTTCATGGGTTGATGTCAACGTTGGATAATTTTCGGTTGCAATAAACATTGCGTTAAGGGAAGAAAAAATGTCGAATCATTTGCAAATAAACACACTTCTGACATGTGAAAAACGGGATAGTAGTTAAATTAATGTTTAAAGAGGTTCGATCCTCTGATTTTGGGTAGCCATTTTGGGTCACCTCTAGTCTGGAAATTCTGTGTCATATATGACTTCTACTTGTAAATTCTTTTTTTACAATGCCAAATAAACTATACTGAATAAGATAGTGAAGGAAAAATTCCATATTTAGAGAGTATAGTAAAGGACTATATTTTGTGGCGGAAGGTTTTTAAGAAGAAAATGAACATTTTTCATAACTCAGTTGTTTTAGAGTACCGTAATTTTAGCTTTCTTATTTTCCGTGCAGACCAAATTTTCAGATAGTTTGTACATTGGGATATCTTCATGTTGTTTCAAAAAACATATTTCAGCAATATTTCAATATTTCTATCGACATATATTGGCATGTGTAAGTGATATTTCATAAAAGTAAAGAAAAAATCAACTCAAATTTTCCCCTAAAATTAGCTTATTTCATGCCATATCTCAAAATTTACATTATAGACCCATACTTTTGGTTTTATTTTCTGAATATTTAAGGTTTATTTTACAAGTCTGTCATAATTTGAGAAAAAGTTTGAGACTTTTAAATTATTTAATTGCACGCTGAATCGTTTATGAATAAAAATAGTATTTTTTCAGTGCAAAAAGGTCAAAATATCAATAAGGTGAAGAAATTGCAAACTTTTTCATTATGATAATTTTAATTTTATTAATTCTAAATAATGTAAATTTGTATTTGATACCATGGTTCATTTCGATAAAAAATTATAGAGGGAAAAGCTATTTATGTGCAATTTGCACTTTCAGTGCAGAAAGGTCATATTAAATACCCCGTAGCACCAAAAGGAGCATATAGACCCCAAAATTTTGTTTTGAATTTTGGTTTAGATATGTGTGTAGATGTTAAAAAAATACCTTAGAAAAAAACTTAGAGACTTTTGATCGCAGGATCCAACGTCCTTAAGAACCCAAGAACTCATTACAACTAACAAAGAATACAAAGAAAAAAAACCTCATTTGTTATCCGGCAAAGTTAAGCAGCTTTCCTTGGGATTTTTTTGTGTTCGATCAAATCATAGTTGAATCCTTCCTTGAGTACTAGCTTCGAATAGAGGGATCATTTAAGCTCATCGAACAAAGTAATTTTTTGTGTCCCCAACAATATTAAGCAGCGATATAAAAAAAGAAAGTCATTTTAATTTCTTTGACTAATATTCTCAACTCATGCACTACTACACATAGAGTTATTGTTCCGGCAACACCAGACAGACACATAATTATACCCCCCGCAAACAAAGTTTGGGGGAGTATATAGGAATCACCTTGTCCGTCCGTCCATCTGTCTGTCTGTCTGTCCGTCTGTCTGTGCAATCGTGTCCGGTCTATATCTTTCTTATGGAGAAACATTGAAAGTTCTTACTTCACACAAAGATTGCTTATGACCTAAGGGTGTGTCATGACCTTGACCCAAGGTCATTTGTGCAAGGTCAAGGTCACTGGCAGAAAAAGTGCAAAATTCGTGTCCGGTCCATATCTTTCTTATGGAGAAACATTGGAAGTTCTTACTTCACACAAAGATTGCTTATGACCTAAGGGTGAGTCATGACCTTGATGCAAGGTCATTTGGGCAAGGTCAAGGTCACTGGCAGAAAAAGTGCAAAATTCGTGTCCGGTCCATATCTTTCTTATGGAGAAACATTGGAAGTTCTTACTTCACACAAAGATTGCTTATGATTAAAGGGTGTGTCATGACCTTGACCCAAGGTAAATTGAGAAAGTTCAAGGTCATTGTTTCAAAAAAGCTAAATTCTGTCTGTGTCATGTCTTGTATTAATGGAAATATTAGAAGCTAAAAATTAACACTTTTCAAAAATAAAGCAGTTGTTATTTATAGAAAATGGACAGTGAAATAGATTCATCCAATATTTCTATAATAGCAAAAATACACGCGTTATGATTTTTTGCTTAGCGGGGGGTATCAATTGTGAGCTTGTTCACAGTACCTCTAGTTATATATGGCAATAAAAGATAACAGTGGATTTAAATTACTGTAGACCTGAATAATTACCATCCGGATATTTACATATTCGACAAGAAACAATAGTATTGGTCTTAAAGTTGGTTTTAATTATTTTTACTGTATAGAGATTAGTGATTAGAGATTAGATTTAGCATAGTTTCAAAGGCATCCTAACATTTAAGTAGTGGTTCTTCGGTATCTTTTGTTGAATCAACCAACATGACCTTAGATTTGATATCAAATAAAGGACGGAGTTTGTGCCGTCATTTGTGTCTGTGTTCTTTTTGCGATCAATCTTTTTTGTTGCATGTCAGGATCAATTCAAGAAAAGTTTTTTCAAGCATATGCTTGGAAAAGTATCGAACAGCAGGTAATATGTCCATATATGTTCTCTCATAATCTCTCTCAGTATTGTCGATTTTTTAAAATTCAAACATTTGGTTTGATTTGAGATAATTTGGGAAATCATAGTTAATTGTGTGTAATATTGTCAATTCTCATTTGATATTGGATATACAGAATTTAAATTATATACTTCGTCAAATTTTGTTTCGCTACTGGATACAAAATCACGACACAAAACTTTCAATTTAAAAAGATTTAAACAGTTGATTTTTACAGTTGAACGACGTACGAAATTCAACAACCTGCATACAAAGTTTTGTTTTTTGTGTTTTTCAATTAAATTCTCTAACTACCTTCTAATGATAGACATTTAATGTTGATTCTAAAATACTGAACTAATATGCACCGACCTCTGGTTTTAACATGATATTGAATTAAGAATGCGATATGATACATTTTAAATGTTTGTTAACTGCATTTTAGACTGGTTTAAAAAGTCACTTTAGCACATCATAATCATGCACTGTGTTATACAATTATTAATTTATGTCTGTTTCAACACGGAAACAAAAGCTAATTCATTTCATAATACTGATCGAAGATTTTATATTTTGCAATTTAAAAACTATTTTATAGATATCTGTCGATGTAAGAATATAATCAATATTTTTCATTAAGTTATTTAAACTCAAATTAAATTGCAGCGAACTCCACTCAGTCTTTAAGAGTATAATGCGATCTTTCAATTTAAAAATAAACCCCAATAATAATCATATATAACACAGATAAACAAAGAACATTTGAATTTATTATTCATAAAACACAATAACTAACAACAAATGAAGGGTTCTTTATCCGACTACGGGAGCGTTCACATTATCAAACCTGAAGATGAAAAAATTAAGACATGTAAGTATTTTAAAGTAATTAAAATCCATTTTAATCAATGCCATTAATTTGTCATATTTTGCAAAAATATATTTTTAAAAGATTAATAGTTCAAGCAAGTGCTGTTTTATCATGCACCAGAGATTCCAAATGATCCGAGTTAATAAATTTTATGGTGTTCAATGAGGGTTAGTGGTCAACAAATTCACCATCAGATCTGCCTAAGACTAAACGAATATGGTAATTTTTTTGTCAAATAAGTAAAAAATCCAAATATCTTAGCTTTAAAATAAGACCATTCTCTTATATCTTTATACAGAGTTCCCCGCCTAAAAGGAAGTAGCCCAAAACGACCAAAGCCAACCAGCCCTCTCAAGAGAATTAGGACCAAATAGATGGTTATATGATCAAATTAGTATGGTAATCCTGTACTGACTCGCCAATCTCTACTAACAGTTTTAAAATATATAAATAGATTCGTTTTAACATGGGTTGAATTTTGAGTTTTTTGCTTAAGTATAATATCGTTTTTCTTCTCTATATTGGGTTTAAATGCTACATGTACAACAATGGTTAAAACCTCCTTAATTTGTTCCCCGTGAAAATAATCTGCTTCTGTACATAATAAAAAAAGTTAAGTTTGCTGGACACAGTAGTATATTAGATAAATGCATTATTGAGAAATATACATACGGCATTTCACAGATGTAAGTAAGTTGGTTGGTGCATGGTTCATCTGTCCAGTGGTAGACGAATCCGTCCTGAGGTGCGTAAGTAATGACGGCACAGTGTTCAGCACCATCTCTGTTGTTGGGCTGAGTGGGTCCCCAATTGTTGTATGTTATAGCATGTCCACTGGACACCCAGACCCACGTTCCTTCATGAACTAAATCATTGGCACCGATGTAAAAACCAAGACTACCTGAAAAAAAACCACATTCCAATAAAGCATCTAATATGATTTTTAGCCCAAATTAAAAGCATATTGAAAGCATATGACTTCAAAAGTGAAGTACATTTTGAAAAAATAAATACATACTTGTATGTGAAACGAGATTTGCTAGATGTTTCTGCGTTCCAGCATCATCAACAGTAGCAAGGGTGGCGACTCTTCCATACTGTTTACCAATAACTTCGCACAAGCTCTATTTAAAATTATCATAAAAAGCTGTATTTTGCATAGAGGTTATAGAAATATTTACTTTTCAAATTTTTGAACAATGAAAAATTTGCTTTCTAGAGTTTTTAAAGTTTTTAAAAATTTAAGAAAAAAGTTTAAGAAATGATATTCACCAATGCATCAGCAAATGTTTCGTTGTCCCGACTGAGGAAGAAACATCTATCGTTGTAGTGATCCCAATCAGCCGGACACCTCGCAAAAGCTTAAATGTAAAAATCAACAAAGTTGTTCCTAATGACAATATACAAATCATAAGCATAACAAAGACTTTGTAAAAGAAAAATAATTTGAAGAATTTTTTTACCGGCTGCGATTAAAGACAAGGCAATGACCAGAAGAGTATTCATGATTGGACGGTAATGGGTTTGATGGAAATGAGAAAAGAATGAGTTTATATATTCTGCTGAAAATGATAAGAATCAGTGTGCGAGGTAAAAGGTTATAAACTAGAATATAAAATGGAACAACCGCACGATAAATCCAGCATTTTCCTGATAAACGTACATGGGAATTTCGTCATTGTATCATAAAGATTATTGACGATCTTTAAAATATCTTTATTTTGAATCCAAAACCAACATTCGTTAAACTTATCTTAATTTAATGTCCTGGCTAGCAACCGTTCAATTATAAGGACGGGGATTCACATCAAAGTTTCATTGTTTGATGTTTATACAATTCATTATTTATAAAACTGCAGAACAATAATTTGGCTCTTTTTTTAATTCTATGTGATTTGGGTCTGAAAATGTTCGTTTCTTTCCACAAATTCAAGCAAATAAATTCGATGGTTTGTTTTTTGATATGAATTTTCAAAAACATATACTGTGCTTTCATCAATATTCGTTCAATACCAATTTTCGTGGATTTCGTTGTTAAGTTGATCCACGAAATTAAATGTTCAACGAAGTTCAATTTCTATTAAGATTTTGTATTGATAGGGTCATTGGCCTCGAATTTACGTATCCTTGAAACTGTCATTTTCACTTTATCCACGAAAATTGATACCATTGAATATTAATGAAACCATAGTATTAAAGAAAAACGAATTTGATGTTACAGAAAAAAACCCCACCATCATTGCCAGTTTTTGAAATCTAACAAAATTAATATTTTATTATAGCAATAATGATCAACACACCACAGTTAAAATGAAGAACAACGTTTTTAAAAAGAAATCTAACAAAAAGCTTAGTGTTTATATAATCTTGAAAAATAAAGTCGGTCATGTTTAGCTATCTTAGTGTTATCTTTTTAGAGGGTTAATGTTTTTTTTTTTTAAAAGTTTAGTGATAATAGAAACCTTGAAAAATAAAGTCGGTCATGTTTAGAAATCTTAGTGTTATCTTTTTAGAGGGTTAATGTTTTTAAAAAAAAAAAAAAGAAGCTTAGTGATTATAGAAACCTTGAAAAATAAAGTCGGTCATGTTTAGAAATCTTAGTGTTATCTTTTTAGAGGGTTAATGTTTTGCTGTAAAGTGTTCGTTCTGCTTTATATTCTGGATTATGAACTCCCTGTCTATATCTACTACACGTTTATAAAACATGTAATAACGCTCGTACAATACTATAAAAAACCACTAGCTTTTTCTAAAAATTAATCTCTTGCATGTATAAGGTCACTTGGATTATTCAATTGAGCTAATGTTATCAGCTCATCCCTTTTGTGGGGTTACTTAGATGAACATCTTTAGGTTCCTCCCTGAAACCGTATTTTGAACAGAACATCTTGACTGAATTTGGTTTGTAGTATCTATGGAAGAACGGGGGACACAGATTGTGAAATTCATGATAAGCAAAAATGCCTCTTACAATAACTGAAAAATTCATGGTCCAAGTTTCATAATTTTTTAAAGCTTGAGTTTTATGTTAATATGATGAATATTTATTCAATCTTTGAAAATTGTTTTTTTTTTACTTCTTGGAAATTCGCAGAAAAACTAAGGTTGGAATGAACGTATTACTACCACAATTGTAAAGTTCATAGTCCCTGGGTTAGATGTCTTGTGTTATTGCAACGCTCGGTTGTATAATCTCATATCAAGTCTTTTAAATCTTTTTCTCTAAAAAAAGGGTATCTTACAGATCAAGTACATGGTTATGATAGTAAAGAAACATAAGATAATTGATTCTCAGTCCCTGAATGGGGGATACTTATGATACGAGCAGGGGAGACGCCCTGACTTGTTTTAAAGATGATTTTTAATACTTAGTCTAATGATTTTCTTGGTAACGCGGTTCCACTGTAAAAGAGCGGGTGGGGAGAATGGGTTGGCTTTGTCATTAAGTAAAGAGAAATTTTCGGTCAAAACTCCTCTTTATTGGTTATGTAGAAAAAGCATTAAATATTTTACAGTGCTTTCTTACAAGAGATATTTAATTACAGTAAGGACTATGTGCGGTTTGGTCAAATATCTGCCCCCAATTTTAACCAATTTTTTAATAGTATCGTATAAAAATCAAATCTTCATTAATCATTGTACAGTGGACGCCTATCACTTTAATCTTGATTTTAGTCGTCATTGCGCATTCGCTGTTTATCTATGACGTCATCTAAACATAGACAGACAATTAATGAAATATGATCAGCAAAGTTGTTGCCGTCGGTTTTTTTTTTATCTTACTCTATTGTTGTCACATGTATAGAGCTTATTTCTGGGTAATTGCTCAACTTTACACCTTAACGATAGAAAGGCAATTTTTTAAAAACTTGTCTCCTGTCGAGATCATCATTAATGTCACATTTACAGCTGTGATTTCTAATTCTGCATCACCTAGTCATTGAAAGGAATCGTATGTTTTAAAAATACCTTTTTTAAAAATCATTTTTGATCTTTCATTATTGCATGATTCCAGATTAAAAAAAATACTTTCCTTATTTTATTAAGACATTTTGTAAAGGTACAATTATTTAATTGCCCCATGATTTGGCATATTTTTTTGTTTATGATAATAAATAAAATTGTAATATGTTTTTAAAAGAAGATTGTTTACAGGAACATTTTTCATGTTGTTAGAATGAATCTCTTCATTCAGATTAAAATGATAAAGTGGAGGTTGATATATTGGAAAGTATATGTAACAAAGATTAGACATATTTTGGGGTTTTCTTTACTGTGAGAGTTGTCTTTTACGCTGGTAATTTAGCACGCGTTTTCCATAGTCAAACCAGATATGTTGCTATAAAATAGAAATTCAAAATTATTATGGCTAATTATGCTTGAGACTGTAGATTCAGATAGCCAGTACAGGGTGAGGGAGAGTCCAAAGATTTAAAGACTTATCAATACATGCTTGCGATTGAAAGTGAGCGACTTCAATCTACTGTGGAATCATTCAAATTCGTTGGTGTCAATTTTCGTGAATTGTGGAAGCTTATTCATGGGAATGTAATATGGAGGAAGCGTCGGATTTTAGTTTCAGTAAGAAAACTAACTCTTCAAAATTTGCTTTCGTCGAGGATGTAAATTCGTGGGAGAGAGCTACCAACAAATTCTACGAAAATTGAGCTAACACGAAGTCAAATGATTCCAAGTTTAAGAAGAGTAGGAAACTTGTTCCGAGGACAACTGTGAAACTTATATTTGCAAGATTTGCATATCAAACTAAGGAATCTGCGACGAACAATCCTTTATGCCGAAAATGTATCTTACAACTAAAGAAAAAAAAAACAACAATGATTGTCTGCGATTAGTATGCATTGTTACAAATCATATGGAGATTATAGAATTTTAAAAAAATACTAAGTCGGTCGTTTTAAGAGACGATGATATCTTAATGTAATCTTTTCAGAGGGTTATTGGATTGCTGAAACGTGTTTGTTCTGCTTTATATTCTGAATTATGAACTCCCTGTCTATATCTACTACACGTTAATAAATCATGCATAAACGCTCGCTGTATTACAATCCTATACAAAATCAATAGTTTTCTTCAATGATTTCTTACATAATGTATTACACAATGTATTAGTACAACTGGTCATTTGGGCCCCTCTTTGCCCCTCTTTGTTTGATGTCCGTTGTGAGTACACAGATACACATCTTTAGCTTCCTTCTCCCGGATTATCTCAACCGAATTTAGTTTGTGTCATCTGTAGAAGGAATGAACATTAGATATTGAAATTCATAATACTAGTTCAGAAGGGTTTTTTTTTTTAAAAAAAAAGGTTTATGATACTATTTTTATAAACCCCTGTTCTCTACAACTGGATATGAAGCAGACAAATTATTTATGAGCAAAGTAACCGTCACCAAAATTGTGAAATATATGTTTCGAGCTAAAGAAGTTCTGGTCTTAATATAAGCTGAGACTTTTATGTCACATTCTAATTATCTATAACTTCTTGAAGGTTCTTGTAATTTACCAGACAAACTAAACGCACAGTAACAATGAGCAGAAATGCCTCTTACAAAGATTGTGAAATTTACGGTTGGAGGATAATGAGGATTTTTTATTTGGTTTTAAGGCGAGGCTCTTATGAAAATATAGTTAATATTATCCTCCAAAATCTTTATCTTTATCTATCACCGTTCCTGTTCCTGTGCGGGGGTTATTTGACGATTTAAAAAATTTGCGTATTTTTATGCAAAGATATTTTTTATTTTGAATATAGGCAAAAACATTAAATCCTTACTGTGCTTAACTACAAGATATTTTATTTTAGGATTTGAGAACTTGTCGCATTTTTTTTTCATTCTCTCACATTCCCACTCCATTTTATTATCATGAATTGAACAAAAAATCGAACAAAGTAAAGATATTGATCCGATTCTTTGTATGGTTTGAAAATCACTGATCAGTCTGGACTTACTCATATATCGACACCCTTTCCACAGAATAATGACCATTTAATCTTTTTACTTTTATGCTGTTAATTTATACTCCTTTGAATATTAACCTGAGAAGATTTTAGGTGGACGGCGTTATACATTTTGTAAACTTTAAAATACATCATCCTTTTTATTTGTGTACTCTTTCATCATCCTATGTATCTTGATTTTAAGACATATATTTATCATATTCTTTTAAGATTTTCTTTTGAACTTATGTAACAGTGAACAGTGTTCAAAATCAAAAGTCCAAAAGAATACTACAGATCGGGAGCAGAGCAAACACGAATCTCTAAGACATTAGAGGTAGAATCAGGTGTCTTAAAGGGGTGAGCATATACAGTAAAACTCATTTAGTACGAACACGGATAAAGCGAATTCTCGGATATAGCAAAGTTTATTTGAGTCCCCTGTAAAATTCCTAACAAAACTTTGCAAAATTTTACGGTTATAACGAATTCGGATATAACTAATTTACTAATTTGAAAGAAGTTCAAAACTGTTGCAGCTTTTTATGAATTTATGGTGAGAGTATTTTGAGAATTTAGATTCAGATATCCAGCTTATGATGAACTACATTATCAAAGATGATTACGGTCAGATAGATTGATGACTTAGCACAATTTTCGTTATATTCTTACAATAGAAATTAAAATCTTGTGACTTCAGTGTATGAGCACAGTGGGTCAAGATATTCCGAAGAGGAATGTGTACAACAAGATACAAAGAATAAGAAAATTTGTCAGGTTGCTGAGTTTGACTTCTTTTTTGAGATATAGTTTTCGAAAGGAGTGGAGTAAGAAACCAGATGGTAAATATGTTTCTGAAGTTTAATATATGCCGTCATGATCAGAGTAAGCAGGCATGGAATAGAAATATCTTTTCTTTTTCTCTTCTACTCAGAGAAAACATATTCAAAATTTGTTCTCCTGGCATCAACCATTGTCTGGTATATGTTTAAAGACATGAAACAAAGAAGAGAAGGAAAGGGCTAATGTTTTAATATTAGTATTGTCTTTTTAAAAATTGTTTTTCATCTTTCTGTGTTTTTTTTCTTTCGCGGAGTATTGATATTGTGTTTATTTACTAAAACACATACTTTGCAAAACTGAAGGGAGTATAAACATGCGAAAATCCAGGCACTCCATTATATTAATATTTGTTCTGTATATTAATGCAATATCCGTATACAAAAGTACCTTCAGCATGCCTTAAAGGAAAAACGCAGCTTTTCTATCTTTAAGTCAGTCATCATGATAAAACAAAATAGAAGTAAATTTTGAACGATTTATTTAATTATTCATTGAATACAAATTGTGATCATCAGTTAGACGGTTTCTTGTTCAACAACCGGACGGCGTACACGCACCTAGGCTTGCCTAAAACTGAAAGAAGAAATTAAAAAAATCAAGAATAACAAATTCAATCATTTCTCCTCGTATTGAATCACCTTTAAGATAAACATTTTTACAATAGAATGGATTCTTTCAGGAAATTTCAGAAATCAAGGAAATAATTGATTTTTTATGTATCTTTTTTAAGAAAACTTGGTACACAATAATTCTTTACTTTTAATTTCCCAAAAGAACTATGCTACAACAACTTTAATTAATTTGACTTTTTTTTGTTAAAACATTCCATTTATAACCGACCACAGGTTTTTCCCCTGATGCATTGCATTTGTCTGAAGGGCTGAGTGGTGTTATATTTAGATAGTGCGTGTAATTAACAAACAATAACCATAAAGGACAATATCAATTTCATTTTCATAATGCTTGATAATTTTTCTTCTTTTATGTTACTTATAGAGCCAAAAAAGTTTTTTAATGCAATAACATCATCTATGAATCAATTCTTTCTTATGAGGTTGTTGAATCAAATAAAAAAGAACTGCCATGAAAAAAGATACGTACGGCATTTCACAAATATAAGGAAGTTCTTTGGTGCATGGCTTATCTGTCCAGTGTCCGACAAATCCGTTCGGTATATCGTAAGTGATGCCGGCACAGTTCTCGGCACCCCCTCTGTTGTTGGGTTGAAAGGGTCCCCAGTTTGTGTATGTGGCAGTTTGTCCGTTTGACACCCAGACCCACGTTCCTTCGTGGACTATATCAGTGGCACCAATGTAATATTCAAGACTGCCTAAATATATAATTTGATCATATATGCTTGTTAGTTATCTATAACGATTGCAATCGTAGGTTTAAAAAAGGTTACTATCCGAAAAATGTCAGTTAGTCTGTTATATCTGTCGTTTACATATTAAAGTAAAATTAAAAGAATTTCAATTATGATATTTGTGTTTAGCTGGTTTGTTAAGCAGAGCATTATCAAAACATATTTTAAAAAGTATCATTATGCGCAAAGTTGCTTTGTAAATTCTGAAGTCCTGCATAATTATACCGTACGTTGAACATATTCTTTCATTACTGTGATACAACTGAGCAAAAGTACTGGTATTTGCTCTCTTTTGGTGAGTAGTAAGAAAACTTCAGGATATTTTCACATTTTTCAAAACAAAACCAAAATATTTTCGAACATTGCCTTGGATCGTTCATAATTATATACAAAGTGAAAATGATTAAAACTTTTTTTTCTAAATGCATGATTGAAAAATGAACAATAAGTTAAGATTACAAACTTGTTTTTGTAACAAGGCCTTCAAGATGGCTCTGCGTTCCAGCGTCATCAACAGTGGCAAGGGAGGCGACTCTTCCGTACTGGGCACCAATGACTTCGCACAGTTTCTTGACAAAATATTTATAATAAGTAAATTTTGCAAAGAGGTTATACGATTCTGTTTCACTTTTTCAAATTCAAAAATATGTATTATTAACTAATAATATATTTTTATTGTTAATCACAATAATAATGATTTAACAATTTTCTGAAATGGCTTAAGAAAGGATACTTACCAAAGCACCAGCGAATGTTTCGTTGTCACGACTGAGGAAGAAACATTTATCATTGTAGTGATCCCAATCTGCAGGACACCTCGCCAAAACTTTAAAAAAAACAGAAGAGGAAGAATAGTGGTGGCCGGATTCAAAATGAAACTTTAATAAAATTGGAAGAGATCATGATAGTCTTACCAGCTGATAATACAGACAACAAGATCACAACTTGAGTTTTCATTTTGGACGGTAAAGGAGCTTGTTCACGTATTGAATAAAATTCACAATTACTGAGTTAACTTTATATAATACGACGGATTGATAAGAAGGAATGCGTGAGGGAAGGGGTTAAGAAATAGAATTTAAAATAGAACAAATGTACGTGAAAAATATAGGTATGAAGGTCATCTATAAAGTCATCGAGTAAGACGAATATTAAGAGAAAAATCATATTACTTCGCAATATATTTAAACCTTATCAGAAAACAATAAAACTTACGTATCAATAAATGTTCCATACAAAAGACAACAGCTTAGAATTACATATAATGCAATGTATTGTTAGAAATACACAAAAGCGCATCTTGGATGCGCATGATTTTCACAAATCAAAATGTATGAATTTCCTTAGCCTTGGCATTAGAATTCGTAACAAAGAGAAGAGCTGGTAAATTTTGCTATTAATTGGCAATCAGTACTTTTAAGGAGGGCTACTTGCATAAGCAAGTAACTGTTGTTTTAAATGTTTTCGTAAATATTCTAAAAATTGAAGGAAAGATAACCTCGTGTAATTATCATTTTTTAAAAAATATATTTAAAAATTATATTTCAAAGAAGCAAAATAAATGGTCATTCCTAAAAATTCATTTTATTATTAGATGTTAAAAAATGTAGTAAAAAATCTCATGCAAAAATATTTTTTTTATTTGCAATATAGGCAAAAACATTAATAACTTTCTGTGCTTAACTAGAAGATATTTTTATTTTAGGATTTGAGAACTTGTCGCATTTATTTTTCATTCTCTCACATTCCCACCCCGTTTTATTATCATGAATTGAAAAAAAATCGAACAAAGTAAAGATATTGATCCGATTTTTATGTATGGCTTGAAAATCACTAATCAGTCTGGACTTACGCATATATCGACATCCTTTACACAGAATAATGACCATTTAATCTTGTTTCTTTTATACTGATAAATTATACTCTTTTGAATATTTACCTGAGAAGGATTTAGGTGGATGCGTTATACATTTTGTAAACTTTAAAATTCAACATCCCTTTTATTTTTATACTATTTCATCTTCCTATGCATCTTGATTTTGAGACATATATTTTTCATTTTCTATTAAGATTTTTTTATGTAATGACTCAATGGCCATAAAAATGACATGTGGTGATAACAAACAGTGTTCAAAATCAAAAGTCCAAAAGGAAAATACAGATCAGGAGCAGAGCAAACACAGACCTCTAAACAATCAGATGTACATGTAGGATCAGGTGCCTTAAAGGAGTGAGAATATTGTGGGCATAAGGTGATTCCTTGAGAGTGCTGTATCGGACTCAGGTAGTCTTTGTGGCCCTTAGATCTCCGGGTTTTGAATGAAAAAATGTTAACGACTGAGGCAACTTATTTTTTTTTATATAGACTAAGTTACTAAGTAACATTTTCAAAACAATATGCCAGGTTTCCTCTGATGTCGGTCTTGGCAAAGTATTTGCGATAACCTCTGTTATGTTCTTTTAATAAATCTCTTTGCGGAATAATGATACCTGAGGTTCGTATATAGGAAAGTATTTAAAAATAAATATTTAAAAGATTTTTGGGTATCATTGGGTAAGCGTTAAATGTGAACTTTTACATAAATTGCTTAGTATCATGTATGTGTCAAAAATAATCTACTTGTATATCTTTATCTAATGTTCTTTTACCAGTAGTGCTAGCAATTGTATTTAAATGGGCATGAATAATTCCAGTGATTTTTTTCTTTTTCCATACATTTTTATTGAAGTATTATATACAATATATAAAGATTTATGAAGATTTGCAAATCTTTTTAGTAAAGAATTCAAAATTGACATTAATAAACAGAAAGAAGTTCAAAACTGTTGCAGCTATTTATGAATTTATGGTGAAAGTGTTTCGCGAATTTAGATTCAGATATCCAGCTTATGATGAACTACATTATTGAAGATGATTATGGTCCGATAGATTGATGACTTAGGACAGTTTTCGTTATATTGTTATAATAGAAATAAAACTCTTGTGACTTCAGTGTATGAGCACAGTGGGTCAAGATATTCCGAAGACGGATGTGTACAACAACATACAAAGAATAAAAAAATGAATTTGCTGAGTTTGATTTCTTTTTTTGAGATATAAGTTTCGAAAGAAATGCATAAGGAACCAGATGGTAAAAAAAATATGTTTCTGAGGTTTAGTATATGCCGTCAGGATCAGAGTAAGCAGTCCCGGAAAAGAATAACGTATCTTTTTCTCTTCTACTCAGAGAAAAGATATTCAAAATTTGTTCTCCTGGCATCAACCATTGTCTGGTATATGTTTAAATAGATGAAACAAAGAAGAGAAGGAAAGGGCTAATGTTTTAATATTAGTATTGTCTTCTTAAAAATTGTTTTTCATCTTTCGGTGTTTTTTTCTCTCGCGGAGTATTGATATTGTGTTTATTTACTAAAACACATACTTTGCAAAACTGAAGGGAGTATAAACATGCGAGAAATCCAGACACTCAATTATATCAATATTTGTTCTGTATATTGATGGAATATCCGTATACAAATGTACCTCCAGTATGCCTTAAAGGAAAAACGCAGCTATTCTTTCTTCAAATCAGTCATCATGATAAAACAAAATAGAAGTAAATTTTGAACAATTTATTTAATTATTCATTGAATACAAATTGTGATCATCAGTTAGACGGTTTCTTGTTCAACAACCGGACGGCGTACACGTACCTAGGCTTGCCTAAAACTGAAAGAAGAAATAAAAAAAATCAAGAATAACAAATTTAATCATTTCTCCTCGTATTGAGTCACGGTTAAGATTAACATTTTTACAATAAAAAGGATTCTTTCGGGAGATTTCAGAAATCAAGGAAATAATTGATTTTTTATGTATCTTTTTAAGAAAACTTGGTACACAATAATTCTTTACTTTTAATTTCCCAAAAGAAATATGCTACAACAACTTTAATTAATTTGACTTTTTTTTGGTTAAAACATTCAATTTATAACCGACCACAGAGTTTTTCCCCTGATGCATTGCATCTGTCTGAAGGGCTGAGTGGTGTTATATTTAGATAGTGCGTGTAATTAACAAACAATAACCATAAAGGACAATATCAATTTAATTTTTATAATGCTTGATAATTTTTCTTCTTTTTTTATGTTACTTATAGAGCCAAAAAATTTTTTTAATGCAATAAGATCATCTATAAATCAATTCTTTCTTATGAGGTTGTTGAATCAAATAAGAAATAACTGCCATGAAAAAAGATACGTACGGCATTTCACAAATATAAGGAAGTTCTTTGGTGCATGGCTTATCTGTCCAGTGTCCGACAAATCCGTTCGGTATATCGTAAGTGATGCCGGCACAGTTCTCGGCACCCCCTCTGTTGTTGGGTTGAAAGGGTCCCCAGTTTGTGTATGTGGCAGTTTGTCCGTTTGACACCCAGACCCACGTCCCTTCGTGGACTATATCAGTGGCACCAATGTAATATTCAAGACTGCCTAAATATATAATATGATCATATATGCTTGTAAGTTGTCTATAAGTATTCCAATCGTTAGTTAAAAAGGGTTATTATCCGAAAAATGTCAGTTAGTCTGTTATATCTGTCGTTTACATATTAAAGTAAAATTAAAAGAATTTCAATTATGATATTTATGTGTTTAGCTGGTTTGTTAAGCAGAGTATTATTAAAACATATTTTAAAAAGTAATATTATGCGCAAAGTTGCTTTGTAAATTCTGAAGTCCTGCATAATTATACCGTACGTTGAACATATTCTTTCATTACTGTGATACAACTGAGCAAAAGTACTGGTATTTGCTCTCTTTTGGTGAGTAGTAAGAAAACTTCAGGATATTTTCACATTTTTCAAAACAAAACCAAAATATTTTCGAACATTGCCTTGGATCGTTCATAATTATATACAAAGTGAAAATGATTAAAACTTTTTTTTCTAAATGCATGATTGAAAAATGAACAATAAGTTAAGATTACAAACTTGTTTTTGTAACAAGGCCTTCAAGATGGCTCTGCGTTCCAGCGTCATCAACAGTGGCAAGGGAGGCGACTCTTCCGTACTGGGCACCAATGACTTCGCACAGTTTCTTGACAAAATATTTATGATAAGTAAATTTTGCAAAGAGGTTATACGATTCTGTTTCACTTTTTCAAATTCAAAAATATGTATTATTAACTAATGATATATTCTTATTGTTAATCACAATAATAATAATTTAACAATTTTCTGAAATGGCTTAAGAAAGGATACTTACCAAAGCACCAGCGAATGTTTCGTTGTCACGACTGAGGAAGAAACATTTATCATTGTAGTGATCCCAATCTGCAGGACACCTCGCCAAAACTTAAAAAAAAACAGAAGAGGAAGAATAGTGGTGGCCGGATTCAAAATGAAACTTTAATAACTCTCTCACTTTAGATTCGAAGAGATCATAATAGTCTTACCAGCTGATAATACAAACAACAAGATCACAACTTGAGTTTTCATTTTGGACGGTAAAGGAGCTTGTTCACGTATTGAATGAAATTCACAATTACTGAGTTAACTTTATATAATACAACGGATTGATAAGAAGGAATGCGTGAGGGAAGGGGTTAAGAAATAGAATTTAAAATAGAACAAATGTACGTTAAAAATATAGGTATGAAGGTCATCTATACAGTCACTGAGTAAAACGAATATTAAGAGAAAAGTCATATTACTTCGCAATATATTTAAACCTTATCAGAAAACAATAAAACTTACGTTTTAATAAATGTTCCATACAAAAAACAACACCTTAGATTTACATATAATGCAATATATTGTTAGATATACACAAAAGTGCATCTTGGATGCGCATGATTTTCACAAATCAAAATGTATGAATTTCCTTAGCCTTGGCATTAGAATTCGTATCAAAGAGAAGAGCTGGTAAATTTTGATATTAATTGGCAATTAGTACTTTTAAAGAGGGCTACTTGCATAAGCAAGTAGCTGTTGTTTTAAATATTTTCGTAAATAATTCAAAAATTAAAAGAAAGATAACCTCATGCAATTTTCATTTTTTAAAAACATATTTAAAAATTGTATTTCAAAGAAGCAAAATAAATGGTCATTCCTAGAAATTCATTTCATTATTAGATGGTAAAAAAATGTAGTAAAAACCTCATCTGTCAAATCAGTTTTCAGGGGCCAGGGACGAGGTGAGTATCCACCTCTTTCCTATTGTATGATTTACATCATTAAAGTAGATGGTACTACTAGGCATTGGAACTAGCGATGAAACATCATTTATTTGATAATATACTAGTAGATAGAAATTTTTAATAAATTATAATTATGATTACTTTGAGTATATGTTGTCGGGAGTACATGCTTTTTAAGTAAGTAATACCTACTAGTATATGACACGTGCATGAGCTCTTTAGTTTAAACTAGATAGATCGTAGAGTAGCATTTATTTTATTAATTATTTTATTTTATCACCCTTTTCAATATTCATGACTTCCTACCAGCCCTAGGGCAGGCACGTAGCTTCGTTTTTGAAAGTGGGGGGAGGGGCAGACCATGGGGTTGGGGGGGGGGGGATTCATATTTTTTTCATGGCCCCATAAAAGTGGGGGGGGGGGGGGAACTACATCTTAATTCAATTTTTTGTATGTAAATTTAAGAAAAATCTTTCCGCAAAAAAGTGCCCCCCCCCCCCCCCCGATGTACGTGCCTGCTAAGTTAAAAAAGCATATACTCCATGGTTTCATCTAATAACATGAAAATCGGATTTCAGATCGTGTTGATTTATAGAGTTCAAAGTCGTGAAAATGACATGAGTGTCTGTACAAAAAAACCCAAAAGGTACATGAAATCCTTCATTTATGCTGAATAGATTATAAGTTCTTGAAATCTGACATTTGCCAACCACTTATGTACATGATAGATATCAAACTTCTTTAAATCATTGAACACTGAAAGACTGAGTTTAGCCCTATCTGAATTTTTTTTTTACCAAGGAAAGGATTTTAAAAAGTTCATTTGAACGAACATTGATCTATACACATAGTTTTATCTCTACTCGTGTTATGGTAAAATACATATTTAAACTTGTTTAAAGAGAGTATTACAGCATCTTACAGCACCATTGGTCTGTACATATATTTTATCTTTTCTCGTGTTATGTCTATATACATATTTTAACTTGTTTAAAGAGTTTTACAATATCTTACAGCACTTTAAAAACATCACCATAGAATATATATATTTATGAAAGTTTACTCTATTCAACTAGGCCCACAATAGAAGATCGACACATCTAAGGTAGCTACAACCAGTGTATCCAGCAACGTTTACTTTGTTTAAAATGTTTTAGCCTTTGTGATATAGATATCGAACTAATTCATATATTGAAAATATTGTTTTGTCTAAAAACTAGAATACATGTATTCAAATTGCGATCGACGTTCACGGCAATATTCGATTTATTCGGAAATAATGTACATCAAACCATTTCTTTTTGGAAGTAAACATATTAAATTAAGTGCTTATGACTAGTTTTGGTGTGTAGCATGCACACTTATTGGTTTGTAATATGTTAATGATGTCCCGTGTACGCAGGTTTTGGTAGTCCCGTGTACGCAGGCTTTTGTAAATTGTTATAGCAAAGTATCAGACAAACACACATCTACATCAAATAAAGCGAAGAGAATGTCTTAAAAATTGTATGCATTTTAACATAGTATTCAAATATATCAGTTTTACATTCCGGTGTCGGCCTCATATAACGAGTCTTCTATTTATTAATATATTCCTTTAGTTGTGAATTTTCATTGCTATGGTTTTTTTTTCAAATCTGTTGTTAAAGTTGCTTTATCTTATTGATATAAGTATTTCCTGATTAATCAAATTCTTGACTTGCGTCTAAGATTTCATGACTTTGAGCCCTTGGGCTCGTAACATAAAGGTTACTTAAGTCTAAGACAGTGCTTAAGTAGGACTTATGTACATTCTAAGACTTAAGTCCGTAACTAGAAGAGTGCTTAGTAAAGACAATTTACCCAAAACTTAGGCGGCCGGTAGAGGTGACTTAAGTATGTCTTAAGTATTGTTTTCACACATTTAGAAGTTTTACTGTTAATTATTTCAATTCAGGATATGATTACAGAGTATTAATCACATTATGATATTTACAGCGAATGAATATCTTAATATTTACCAATATAAAATTTTTGATTTGATTGATATAGATATTAATACATTTTCCATAAACCGGTAGTAAGCAAGTGGACTGCTGAATAGGTTGTAAACACGTAATGGTCGGTTTACAAGAAGTAACTGCATATATAAACTCGCGAAACTTGAAACTAAAAAAACGACGTTCGAAGACAGAAAAATCCTTAGCGATTTTAAATACGACGATTGCCTCATTTCAATTTATCGACTTAATGAAGAAATTAATATATAAATTATATATAAATTATACCCAGAATGTGTGAATTGCTTTATTGGTGAGGTAAGAGGTAAAACAAAAGATAAAAAGAAATCCACTATATGATTATATCAAGTTCCAACGGCATCGCAATATTACGCCACAGACAGTCTTCGAGAACGACTAAAATAGTGAATATTCGTCAAAACAAACAAGCAATAACAATAGACTGAATATATTGTCCGAGATCCATCGCTTTGAGCTTTTTAAAATTTTTAGGCACATATTTATATATACTCATGCCACCTTGAATATTGTGTCTGTACATTTACATCTACCCCATCAAATATCAAAGATGTCATGCACGTGTCTATATAAAAACCAATACATTCAAATTCGACAAAAGAAATGAAAAATACGTTTTTACTTTTTAACATAAACATGACTTAGCTAAGACATTGCTAAGTTTGCTTTATGTTACGGTATAAGACATACTTAAGCAGGACTTATGTAGGTCCTAAGATTCCGCCTAAGTCCTACTTATGACCCTACTTAAGTCAAAATCTTAGCATGCTTTACGTTACGAGCCCCAAGGCTACGTTTTACTAAAGAACTTGCGACTTTCGACCAAATTAATGAATGCTAATTATTCCCTTACTAATCAATGTTTTAATATTATAATAGTATTCTAACGGCTGTAAAATATAATTATGGAAATTAGAGTGGTTGTAAATAAATGGTTTTATTTAGGTTTTTTTTTTTTTTATTAAAGACCATTCTATGAGACTGAAATTAATAATTTTATGACTTTTCGTAAGTTCTTTTGTAACATGCAGTCCTGGTTCTCAAGATAAAATGTTTTTTTTTATTAAGGTCTCAGTCTTGGTTTCTCAAACATCTAGAAAAACTAGAGACATGCCAGATATTCATGTGATCTTTTAGTATCAGAAATAAAAATTAAAGGTCCAATGAGGACAACGCACCTCGGCAATGTTTGCCATTTTGTTTTAAAAACTAATGACGCGTTATGAGCATTATATAAATTGATTTGTTAACAGCAACACAGCGGCCATCAACTAATAAATTCATTCTTCTCTACATAACACAAGCAAAACAAAACAATGAAACCACTTTTTTTTTTTTTTTTTATAAATTTAGTCCAGATTTAATTATTTTTCACTAAAAAATTTCATATATTTATAGCAACGTAACGATTGCGCTATTCATTACATGTTTGGCATCATCTTCTCCATTTTGTAAAAGACAAATATATGTTTTCAATATATTGATAAACTAATAAAACAAAAGCAAGGTTCAGAAAACGAAAACCATGTAACAAAGTTGCTTGTGCTTGAATTTGGAACTATGGATTTTATATGGAGAACGTTCATGGTTTTTATTTTACTTCATCTCACATTTTTCAAAGGTAATACTATGTAAAATAAGATTTTTTTCCATTAGAACCATGGTTTAAATGAATGTTTACTAAACATTGATCTCATGGTTTTTTTTTATAGAAGAAAAAATAATTAGAAAAAGTGAAGGTGTTAATTCATTACATTGACATGTAAAAAAATATTAAAAGAGAGAGAGAGAGAGAGAGCAAAATCTTTAACAGCCAATTCTGATTTATATGAATAGGTAACACGATGACATGAGCATGTTGTTGAACGTTTGCATTTCTTTGTAAGTAAAAATACAGTAACTCTTCGGTTTGTATTTGTGGCATATATTTGTTTTAATTTGTGGCATGTAGTAACCTTACGGATAATTTGAAAACACAATAACCAATTTATGATTAGTAGGAATATCAACGAATAATTGAGTTCTCGACCGTCTTTTGGTCACTACGATCATTGAGTAAATTAGTCGATTACTTGTTCGAAATATATTATTTTTCCCTTAACACAATTAAAGTTTTTGGGCTACGAACGTAATAAACAGGTTTCTTCTCTTGGCATTTTCGGTCTCAAAGTTAAAGTCTTCCATCGGTGCCCTAGCACTTACTACCTTGGTGTCCAAGACCTTTTAAATGATTTTATACGTTTTTTGAATCTAAGACACGATGTATGTGACAGAAGCTTTTGGAAAAGACACATAGTTTTTTGTTTTTGTTTTTTTTTTTTTTAAAACGGGTACTCGTCAATCAACGAGTACTCGACTATCGCTCGACTGAAGCTCCCAATTAATCGACTAGTCTCTCCGAGTTAATTTGACATTTCTTACTGTTAGTTATGAACGCCTATTCATAAAAAGTTTTACTCTACTACTTCGAACTTATGAATAATGAAACAAATAAATGTATTTTCGAAAGAAGAAGTTGTTGAAAAAGTCACTTGTAAAATCTCATTTTACTTTCAAATATGTCATACATTCTTTCTCGAAAATGCCAAAAAAAAGTTTCATCTACCTAACCTTGAAATTTTTATATTATAAAGTGTATTTTGTAGTCATTATAACATTTTAAAAAGTTTGTTTTTTAAAAACTCGAAACATCTTAGTACTGTCTTTTAATAATCAAATCAGATAGAGATTCTTCAACGATCTTTTGAATTAAATTTGATGTAGAATTTAACTAAAGTTTTTTTAAATTTGAAACCGGAATTTTAATTTATTAAATGATTTATCAACGACATAGAAAAATAAAAAAATGTTTATACGTAAATTGTTTGTATTGAGCTATATGGTTGCTATAAATAAATTACTATACATTTCTACGTCAAAATAAATCTTTAAAAACCTTGTATACTTTATAGACAAGTTGTCTGTAGTGAACTAAAAATGTTATATCTATTTCTAGAGGTACAGTAGCTTATATATACAATATCTGTAACATTTTCTGACGAAATCACTGTAGTACAAATTAAGTTTATATTTAACAATTCTAAATCACGTAGGACCTTCATTATATTAACATGTAAGACGCATCATAAAACTTACTTCTCCGTCCAGAATTTCGGTGAATCATTTGTAGGTCACGTTCACGGTATCTTCAAGGTTATTTTATTCACAGATTTGTGAGTTTACGAGAATTTTCATTGTATCTGTTTCAGATCACGTTCACGGTATCAGAGCACCCTGGATGAGTACCTGGCAAACCTTTACTCAGTACCAACCCAGCCCGACCATCGTCCCCCACCCCCTCAACGAGTACCCTGCCAAAGTGGACTTGCAGATCCGCGTGACTGAAGGTTCTCAGGAACATATATTTTCTGGGATTGGTTCTTGTCAACGAGATGATGATGATCCTAATCCTTACGGAGGCATAGTTTACATTTATAACCACAAGGAAGTTAAACTCTATACACCTTCCATTTCTGATACACCTCAAAAGAATACTGATGGTAGTTTTGCCTATACTGGTGAGTAGTAATAGATATTATTTGGTATGTTATTAGTCAACTGACTTGCACTCAGGGTAGGCGAAGATTGCAAAACTAACTCCTTATCTTTTCAAGAAATGAAATGCCCAATTATAAGAGACCCGGAAAAGGGAAAATTACTTTTTATGAACTAAAAGATTTTTTTAAAGAGAAAAACTTTGTTATTTGGCCCCCCACCCCACTTACCGATTCCACCAAAGATACGTAGATACTTATTAATTTTAAGACTTGACTGATGTTTGGTATTATCTAAACTCACGGTTTTTTTTAAAATATATACATAATCATATATTTCCAATGCATAACCTTTACAAGTTTCAAAAGAAAAGAAAAATGTAGATCAGATTATTAATTTTATAAACACCCATGAGCTTTTGGAAAGTAGAATTTTATAATTTTTATTTAATGTTGATTGGAATACAAAGAAAAAAAGAAGTAAAAGATGGATAAAGTTTATTTTCTATTCAGGTGGATTGTCGTTTAATGGACCATTCTTTGGAAACTACACAACCGCTGACGTCAGAGTAAGGGTATGGAAAATGTGTGATTTCCCGCCAGCAAACTTTACGTCTGCTAATGCATATAATGTATCAACTTCAGGTAAAGCGCTTGTAGACATGCATCAACTTTTTTTTAAGTTTCAATAAGTAGATACATTTATTGTTTATTAAAAGTACAGAGTTAGGTATGAACTTATCAGCTTTCAAAAATTAGAACACAGTTACATTTATACCGTCAGAATTGACTAATATTCTTAAGAGTGGATTAATGCCTCCGTAAAGATAAGTGTACTTGATGCTGTGCTCTCATATAGTTACATAAACGCTCGAAATTTTATAATTTAAATTCAAAACAGTGTATAGTGCTAAACTAAGGTTTAACTACGCAACATGTAAACAGAAATCTGAGAAGAAAAAAAAACCCCGGGATTTGTAAAAAAAAAAAATCAGTTTCAGAAAATTTCCTTAGTAAAATTAGTCTTCAGTTATTGCTATGATAGGCACAGAATGCATAAATACATGTTTATCTAAATTTTTAATCATGGTTCAATAAAGATGTGCGCTTTATTTTGAAAAGTTCATCTTATACTGACATACCACACAATATTGGATATTATCCGGATCTTGTAATTGTACAACTAAAACTGCCAAATGGCTATATTTCTGAAGCACAGGGTAAAGTCAAGCTCTTGCTATCTTCTTCTTTTTCTTCCTCTCTCTTTTCCATAATTTAGCTGAGAGAATTGATTTATCCAAAATTCAGGTGCAGTGTTTAAGGAAAAATCGACGAACTCATACAACTCGATTTGTGGTGTTATAATGGCTTATGATAAGAACAACATTCGTCTTTGGCCTCCTAAAATTCTACACAGTTCCTTTGAATGTAAGTAAATAAACCACTTCAATTGTCTTTGTAAGTTTATCTGAAAAAATAAAATAAAAAAGAAAATATTGTCTGACAAAAATGTATATAGTTTGTTCCGAGTTATCGTTCCGACACTTTGTGACAGTTAAAAATTATATACAATTACTAGAGGTAATAAATTAATTTAATTTTATAATATTTGTAGTAGTCCTTATATGTTTATTTTTTTGTGCATGATAGAATAAAAAAATATAAAGCATGATTTTTAAAGATCACATTAAATTACACCCCCCCCCCCGAAATATAAGCTCCTGAATTATACGATTCGTACATTTCATAATTTACTTTACTCACCCTGTAAACATATATAATGCATGTTAGATTGAGTCAGAATTTTAATAACTAAGCAAGTAATAAACCGCAGTTTAAAAATTTTGTATATTCATGTTATCACTCAATAATATAATATGATCCCACTTTAGATGGAGTTTTTTGTTTGTCGGACGGATGGGCGTCGTCAGAATATTCCGAATATGAATATACGTCTGCGTCTGTTTATGTACAAGCATGGATCTTTAGTTCTTCCGACATTGTGTTTACTCAAACTGACACAAGAGGTTCAGGAATAAGTGTTTCTCCGACTATAGAAATGCCACGACCGTTCGATATCGATACTCATTTATTTCTTGTTCAAGTAAGTTATTACTATTTTTAGATAGTTACCATGAATTAATATTTTTATTGATAATTTTTCTAAGTCTAGGTTTGTGCAGATTGCAAATACACACGTACTTTATTATTGAAGTCACAAGCTGTGGACGGGGCCTATGCTAATTATGTGTTTGAAGGCACTGGATCAGCACAGAGCGACGGATCGACTTTCTTCGAAAGAATAGGCGCTGTGGTGTACGCGTATAATTCAAAAGAAGTCAATCTTTGGTACCCAGGATCTGAAGATTATCTTATATTCATTGGTGGAGCGTGGGGAAGCGGTGCCCCTACACAAACATCTAAAACAGCGAGTGTGTCTGTTAAGGTCATCAACGCTGAATCACCCTTGTCAGGTAGCACACGCAAGAATCGTTACAAAATTCATCGTACATTTTATAATATTTCAATATAACGCGCCAACTGATTGGTCTAGACCGTCAAGTGACAAGTAAAAAAAAAACCACAACAAAAGATCGTGTTTCTCGGGGAATAACAATCATTAATGATATTCTTCGGAAGTCTCGGGAGTTTTCATTCCATTGATAAGAAAAAAATCTCTCTTGAGAATACCATACGACATAAACAAACATGATCAAATCTAAAATATTTTAAATTTAAATTAGTCTTATATTTCAGAAAAATAATTCAACTATGTGATTTGAATATAGAGAAAAAAAACCCCTGGCCAGTAATTTACGAATATGATTTTTTGTGGAGAATTATATCTTTATCTATCCCTCACCATCATCAAATTGTACTATCATACTTTCATGTTTTATACTGAAATCTGGTTGGTTTAGAGGCAGTTGATAATCAGTTCTATTACCCTCGGCGTTAGCAACACACTTAGCAACGGGTAACACAACAAATTGTTACATACGCGTAAATTATGCGCTTACGGTTCGCCGTAGAATTCACGTCAATCCTATATAAAAGCAGTAAAAATTTCTATAAAATTAAGACATTCAGTATAATAAAATAAATAGTGACTGATTGGGAGGGTAACTGTTGAAATTGACACCCCTCGAAAACCATTGTCAACCTTCGCTTCGCGTCGGTTGACAATGGTTTCCTCGGGGTGTCAATTTCAACTGTTTCCCTCCCAAACAGGCACTTTTTATATAATATTTGTATCCAACAACATGTATTTATTTCATTTTCTACAGGCTGTGGGTTATCTTTGTGTTCTTCAAATTGGAATACACTCACCACTACTTGTAAGTTTAAGTAGTATTTCAATAAAATGATTTACAGATTAAGATATTAACCCTTAAGGAAGAAATTTCTGAATTTTACAAATCAAGACGTTTTATAAATAAATATATATAAAGCATAATTTCTTTTAGGCTCACCTTCTCATCCAATTGATATCCCTAATGCGGATAAATTTATTCTTGATAACAACACCATATATACGTGCGTGCCTGGTTACCAATCAAATGGCGGGAAAAGTGTGATTGCATACAATGGTACTAATTGGGAGGAAACGGACTACAGCTGCTCAGGTTAGAATGCTCTCAACTGATTATTTCAAATACAGTGTGTATAATAAAGATAAAGATAAAGGGTAAAAACATATAATTAATACCTGCAATTTATAGTTCTTATTTATACTTGTAGTTATCAATTTAAAGCTTACATTTCAAAATTACATTGAAGCATATACATGTAAAAGTACATGCATAAAGTATATCGCAAATGAAAAACCCCCCATATATTGAGGCGATATCGTATGCTGGTGTGTTTTCTTATTTAATGAGATTCTAATTGACATACATGTATTCAAAGCTAGTGTATTAAACACGCACACTATTTCAATGCATCAATTTTGATAATTTTCATGACTTGGCGTCATTTTTAAAGACACCTGGCTATGCATAAACTAAGTACATCCGTTTAAATCCTTATCATTTCGCTTTTCTTTGTTAATGGTGTAATTTTAATTAATCAATTTAGAGCCAGCTTCTTGTCTCGATAACAGCAACAATAAGACACTGTTTTACAATATCACTATCCTCGAAAAATTGGTGGAATCCCTTAAAAGGAACCTGACAATTGATATGAAAAACACAAGCGCATATCGTCGATCTTTGACATGCGCAACGGACCCTCGAGCAAGTGCCTCTCACCTCGGTTTTCTGGGAATATTTATTTTGAGTTTAACTGGAGGATTGTTCGTGTGTGCTGATCTTTCTAGAGTTGTGAAATCAACAGAAAAATTGTACTTTAAATAACGATGAAAAATATTTATATTTTCAAATACATATTTAGTTTACAAAATGCATGGAAACATTTATATGTACTTAAAACGTCATGAGAACCTGTTATTTGCATTTTAATTTTCTATTTATATTTTCATTGCATTTATGGTTATTAGTATTTTTTGTTAATCTTAATATTTATTATATGTTGTATTGTATTTTATTGAAAATAAATGACGTTTTTTTTTTACCAATATCAATAAAATGAATCTCATTTCGTAGTCGTCGAGACCGGGTGATGTTTTTTTTTCATTAAGGTTTTACTTTTCATAAAATGCAAAATCAATTTAATTTTGTTTTGGATTTAAAACATGAAAAGTACATCCTTTTTAAAAATATTGAATCACTAAGAGACTTACTGTAACACGTTCATATCATCACGGGACCGCTGAGAAGTTCACAGAATGCTCGTTTTGTGTGCATCGAAACAGGAAGAGGTAGGCAAATAAGAACCCATTAGCAATTACTAGTCCTTAAGACTTAAGAGAGAGAGAGAGAGAGAGAGAGAGAGAGAGAGAGAGAGAGAGTTGCTTGGCTATCGGTGACTATGAATCTGATTTCATGATCACTGTGAATACAGCACATCTTGAATGGACCGAATTCGACGTTAGAGCATTAAGTCTACATCTTTTATAGATACTCTTTAAAATTCCTTTATTCTTTATATCAATACCATTTACCTAAGTATCTTTATTCGTTACACAATCAATTTGATCTCGAACAATCAACAATACAAGAAATGGCACACTCCAACGCCAATACAATATAATTTGTGTAGTCAGGTTCAACATTCTGTCTTAAGTTATCAGACGAAACATCGTTTATTTTGTCTAAAATGTTATTACTTTCTTTCAACCAAAGATAATGAGTAAATATTCTAAAGTTAATGCAAAACAAAGTGATGTACTTTAAATTAGTTCTGTAAACGGAACCCATGATCTGTGATCAATATAAAGGTGAAGGTCACTGTAACAGAAGCTCGCTAATTGTTTGATGTATAACTGACGTAATGTATTACGTTAGAGACTTTGACACTCCTCTTTTTTTTTTAAATTTATAAATCCGCACATACTTTTTCCTCTTCCTACAAATACTGTAACAATAATGCAGAATCATTTTAACAACAAAAATCGTTCATAAAACATTTGTTAAAAGTTCACAAGAAGACATGAAAAGAAAATAATAAGCATAAAGTTATATCGATGTCAAAACAAAACAAACAATCTATAATCTGTTTGTATTTGAAATGAACTTCTTTCTGTAAGGTTTTAAGCTCACTATTTTGAACGGAACAAAAACACCCTGTAAAATCATCATCTAAAATGTTGCTACAAGTAGCCAATACATTTTATGAATTGATGAATTATTTAGTTTTCAAGCCTCTGCCGAGAAGGCCCGGAAAGGTGCGACTCTTATAAGTGTTTATTTAAAAAAAAATAGACAAAATATGTTATATGATTTCTTATTTACCATTGGTTTTATTAAATAACATACAAACCGATAGGGCAAATAGTTCTTTAAAATTGATTTTTAAAATTATTTTGTTATTTTTAAAATCTTGTTATTGTTTTTAAAAGGTTAAGTTTTGGAAAAAAAAAATGACATAGACGGATTGCAGTGCTAATTTGACCATGTTTTAATTGATAAACCGATATTTTAGCATTACTGATAATTATGCTGTTTTATAAAATTAATCTTGTAAGTGCTCTTGTGAATGTATAGGAAAGCCGAATAAGCAAATAAATACACTGAAAACATATGCACACCTTACAGCCTTATTAGCATAATCGGAGACTTTCTGATTTTTATATTAACGAAAAACTAAAAACCCCCGAGAAGGTCTAAATACGTCATTCACGGGAATTTAACGAGACCAGTTCGAGACTCTCGCAAATCGAGAGAGGAGTTTAGATCGAAAAAGTAAGAAAAAGTTTATTGTTAAATCTATCGGCAAGCTTTTTTAAATTCTTTAAAGTTGCAGAACATTTGCTTATTAATATGAATTCGAAGTTTGAAGTGATTGGCCTTATCTCGTTAAATATTGCTCAGCATGAAACCGCAGTTTTCGATTTTGTCAGCAATCTGAAACGTGCTAGGGGTAGCCATGTATCGGTAGAACATACTCACTTACAATGTTGAAGTAAATAAATATTCCTTTAAACACCTGCAATGCAATTATTCAACTGCATGTGTTACCAAAATATTAATAGATAGTTGTGAAATGTGACTTGAAAGACATGTGTTTAAACACATAACGTGTAATTGTTATTGATAATGCCACAATGAAATAGCAATATTTCTGACAAAGATGTTGAGAGAGATTATGTGGAGAGAGAGAGAGAGAGAGAGAGAGAGAGAGAGAGAGAGAGAGAGAGAGAGAGCCAAGACAAATTTTATAGTTACATATATGTCATTTCCCTTTCAATGAGTTGTTATAGCTGTTATCATGGTAATGTTTTGACATATGTCTCAGATACTGCATGTGCCCATAAAAAAGCGTAATCTGGGACACACCCTTTTGTTTTGATAATGACAGCATTTAGCTTTGTATTGGTTTACTTGCAGCCTCCATATGATCTGAAGATCAGGAATATAGAAAATATTGCCAATTTGATATTGCTAATGACCCAGTCAAGTCTGCTGAAGCCCAGAAGGTACATCTTTGTCATGTAATAAACTTACAACTTGTCCTCCATATGTAGATATATTTGGTTTAAGCTGATAGAAAGCCAAGCAAGGTCATCTAAATAGCTACAATGTTTTGTGAAAAAGGGACAGGTTTGTATAGTCATCTTATTGTAACACTGCATGATTATCGTTATTTGAAGTGGTGGGAACCTCTAAAAGAAATACCAGGAGTTTGAAAATATTATAAAGATAACGAAATGTCTTTTACACTCTCTGAGAGAATGGGATTTGCAGAAATCCCATGAATTTCTTATGCTGAAATTATGTTTTTCAGATTAGTTTTTGTTATTGACGCAATTTTATTTCAGTGTACATAGAATGTTGATAGTTGCAACTCATACAGACATTCATTTGTTTCATAAGGGTTTATGATTTCGATCTTTGTTCAATATATTTAATATCTTTCTGCCCACTGGAAATCTAAATATCTTTGAAGTTAAACCAGTTGGTAACAAAGGCAGATGGTTTCTGGTGATTCTGTTTTAACTATATATCTAAAATTGCTGTACAGTATATCCTATTGATGCCTGTAATTTCTTGAACAGCATGTCTATTAATTTTTCTTCTCAGAATGATGTATACAGGGTCATTAATTTATTTTCATTATATTAAACTAGATACAAATATGCCTTCTGCAACCTTTTCATTGTTTAAATGGTATGGAGTTTTTGAAACGAGTCTAGTGATAATTTTTTTATTACCTTTCATATGAAAAATGACATCCAAATCTTCATTAAATTGCTGTACAGTATATCTTATCCATTTAATATATCACTTTATTTATATTGAACTGCATGTCTATTAGTTATGTTTTTTAAAGAACTGTATATGCAATTTTATTAATTTATTTTTCATTTTAAGAAAATTCATTTAAAAAAAAAGATCTCTTACAACCTGTATATTTTTTTTCAATTTACACAATACCGTGTATTAACTGTATGTAGTTGTGTAGATTTATACATGTACCTACAAGTAATATACATTTAATGTTCACCAGATACATGTACCAGCCTTCTAATGATAATATATAAATAAATGCACTTCTTAAATGCATTTTTCATGCCTTATACTCATTGTTATATGTATTATGTATAATTAAAGTACTTTGAAAACTTTTTGCAATTTATTTATTTTAATAAGATTAAGAAACGGACTATAATCAATGGAGGTTTTCAAGAGTTGTCTTTTTGGGAACAACAATGAATGTTCCCCAGGGTTCATGGCCCTGAATATTGATAAGGCTGTGAGGTGTGATATGGTTGGATCGGGAATCGAACCCGGACTCCTGCAACTTTAGTCAGGAGTTCTACCACTGAGCTGTCAATGCCAATATTTACGGTCAATGTAACCCCAACCATGGCAGTATATTTCTCTGAACAAAAGCTAAACTTTTACTAGAACTTACATGGCTTTTGCTTTTGTGTATTTAAAGAACCAAAGCTTTTAGATAAAGGATATAAGACCAGTAGAAGGTTGTCAATATTTGCCGCTATCTTCAAAACTAATATATGGGCATCAATAAAATTTCGTTAGTAAACATACAATACAAAGCATTACATTTAGATTGTCAATGATGCCAAATAAAGCTATTATAGATGTAATTCTGTACTAATTAAATCGATGATAAGATAAAAGATTTCATTTGTTTTTAATATTTTGATTATATTGTTCATTATCATCTTTTCCAGAGGCATTTACATCCTTTTAGAAAAAAAAATATTGATTAAGCGAGTAATCGAGATGTATACATATTATTGGTAGAGGAGAAGCATGATTTTATAGCAAACGTGTTTTTCGAACTAAAATAAGAGCATGGATAATTCATCAAGAGTATTAATGTTTCTTTTCTTTTTTGGCGATATGGCTATAAAAGGTAAGTTGACATTTTTCGTTTAACTTCATTTTGCAAAAGTTATGAAAACGACAGATATTCAGGCCTTGAATCAGAAATAATAGAAATAGAAATCAGTCGACTATAAATATGATATATATCATTAAAAGAATAAATTTTATGATTTGTGACAATGAGAATAAGAATATACATGTAGTTTCTTAATAGCTATATATCAATCAAGTCACAAGAAAGGATAATAATACCGTTTAATTGGGAAGCAATCGATGATAATTCATCTTTTTCTTTTTCTTTCTTTTGAAAACCACAAAATTTCAAATTGTTTTGACATTTATGGAATACGCTTTGTTTGATTATGAGATATTTTATTATAAAAATTTTCCCAATAAACATTATCAGGGGAACTTAAAAATAATCCTAAAATAAAACTTATTATACCTTGTACTATACATTTTACCTGAGTTTGGAAAAGATGAATTTTCTCCCTCGTTTTATGTTCATTATTAATATATATTCAATAATCTAATTGCAATCTAATCAAAATCAGATCTTTCATTTACATCTCGGTTCTTTTCTATCTGTTGTTTTTCGTGATTCCATTTTAATATTGAATACACCATAACGTGTAATAATGTCGATTTCTCATATAAAGAAAAACGTTTTATCAGAGTGCAATTTTAAAAAAGAAATAACTTACATAATTTACTTTATTTTGAACTTTTCTTTCCAAATTCAACATTTGTTTTGTTATATATTCTAATAATTTGATATTTAGAATGTTAATAAGCCATTGACACCTTGCAGACTCTATATTTGTTTTTAAATCAAACAGGTTTCTCTCAATCTAATCTCTTGAAACAACAGTGCATAATTATATGTCTTTCATGGCCTGATCATCAACGACCTATCAAGTTTATATAATTACCAATTAACTGTGAATCTTTTACTCAATTCAGTTGATGTAATTAATTTTACTCATTGTTTATTTTCTCACATATACTAAATTGTATTTGTCAATCTTCATTTCGGAGGCCAGATGCATTACCGATGACATCTGTTTGTGTCCCTATATTGTTTGTTATTGTCCATCTTTGAAATTCGATAATAGATACGGAATCCTTCATCACTTACTTTATTAGTCCCCTACCGGTTTCACCGGAGGGGACTATAGCTTTCCTCTGCGTCCGTCAGTCCGTCTGTCTGTCCGTCCGTCCGTCAGTCTGTCTGTCCCACTTCAGTTTTCCACACTTTTTTTCTTTATGCATTTGAGGAATAATATGAAACTTGCTGAACAGCTTCAAAATGTCAAACTACAGATCAAGTTTACACTTTTGTAGCGTCTGATTGACATATTTCCGAGAAAATTAATTTTTTATATTCCAATTTTTTAATGTTCGGGTTCGTTATCGGGTTCGGTGTGTACTGAATAAACGAGGCCGGTATGTAGTCAGTAATAATATCGTGCGTTACTTGTACCATTCCTTTTATCATTTCTAACAAACAAATAAATTCTGTAAAATAGTGTCAAACATTGTGTTGTAAATTTAATCGGCAGGTGTTTTTTTTGTATTATAACAATCGGGTTCGTTGTCGGGTTGGGCTGTTTAACTGTTTGACTTGATTCGGGGTACAGAGGACGGTAAGAAACGATATTGTGCATAACAGTGCATTGTTTTCACAAATTTTTACCAGCGAATACAGAATAGACTTGGCGAAATTACAGGAGATGAAATAAACAGATAAAGAGTATTATTTTACCTATTTTGTATATAATTTCTATATCAGCTATATAGTTTTAATTTCCTCTGTTCTTTTATCTCTGATTAAAGCATGACATCTCGTTTACAATAGCTCTGAAATAGTTGTGTGCTTGGAAGCTTTCATAGAATAATACAGACCGGTAGGGGACGTGTATTGCTTATGCAATACTCTCAGAATGCTTGTTTCTCTGGGATTGCATTTCGATGGACCTTCGGGAGTACAGCAAACATAAAATTCGATCTTATCTTATGTCCCACAGCGCGCCTTAAACTTATATTTTGTACCCTTTACGCCAACATTCCCTCACCCCATTCGTACTGCACACGACGGATTCAGTTCCAGACGAATTCCCTTGACCCGTGCCAACTACGCGGTCACATAAGATTCAATTTATTGTCAACATTTTTTTGTATTATATAACTACCTGGTCAATATTTGATAGTTTACTTGCCTTTACTTATTAACTTATTTGAGTTAGATGGATTTAAAGTGAGATGTAAATATAAAACAGCGAATTGATTTCTAATGTTTTATACATGATATGACAGTTACGACGTGTAAGTTAGCAATGTCCTCAATACTAATGTCATAAAGACCCGCATGGAACTGTAGTAAACAAAGATAATAAACGGTAAACATCAGTATTGGAAACTTAAAAGGTTATTTTATTCACAGCTTTTTGCGTTTACGAGAATTTTCATTGTATCTGTTTCAGATCACGTTCACGGTATCAGAGTACCCTGGACGAGTACCTGGCAAACCTTCACTCAAAACCAACCCAGCCCGACCTTCATCCCCCACCCCCTCAACGAGTACCCTGCCAAAGTGGACGTGCAGATCCGCGTGAATGAAGGTTCACAAGAACATATATTTTCTGGGATTGGTTCTTGTCAACGAGATGATGATGATCCTAATCCTTACGGAGGCATAGTTTACATTTATAACCACAAGGAAGTTAAACTCTATACACCAACCATTTCTGATTCTACTGCAGTCAATTCTGAAGGCGGTTTTGCATTTACTGGTGAGAATTAAAATAAAACGAGAAATGATAGCTTAATATACATGATCAATACAACAAAGAACCCAAACTTCTAAACGAGAGAGTGGGTTTACAAATAGCTCTTTTATACAAATTGATGTTATAATCATGATGATGATTTTATATATATATATTTAAAAAATCATGATGATTAATTATAGTCCAAACATTATCAATATAATATTTTAATCATTAATTCTTATTTCTTCATATTTGGACGGTAAACAATTCATCATAAATCAAAAACAATTTAATGCTAAAGAATCATATTTTTTCATAATAGATAATACATGTATAAAATTAGCAAAAAATAATTTCCTATTTATCTAAATTTGAATAATCTAATGATATTAGATGCCAGGCAAAACCGGTATTTCTTTTGTGTGAATAATATCCATAATCCATTTGTCCACCCTGAATTGATAAAAAGTAGCTATCCAAAGGAATGAGGTTCTCTATATGCAATATTTTGCCATAAATAACTTTTTTTATTATCAAAAATCAAAATTCAATTAATATGCACATTCTAATATTTCACAACTGATCTGCAAAACAACTTCTTATCTTGAAAACTGTAAAAGTTATCCATACAATAGGGGTACTTTATATGCAATATGATGCAAAAATGACAAAGTTCAAAAGCTCATGATCATATTTTTTCTTTTTCAAAAATCAATATCCATCTAATATGCAAATCTCTGATATATGTCCAATTAATCTGCAAAACAACAATATCCTATCTTGAAAATTGGAGGAGGAGTTATCCGTACAATAGGAGAAACCTACATGTTATGCAATATAGTAAACGAGAAAAATGACTAAGTTTAACATCTGGTAATTTTTTCATAAATTTTCAAAAATCAAAATCAAGAAAAATATGTACATTTCTGATATATGTAAATTGATCTGCACAACAACAACTTCCAATCTTAAAAACTGAAGGAGGATGTATCCGCACAACAGGGGTACCTTGTTACTTATTATTAAATTTAAGCAGAAATTAAGCAGCTATAGGGATACACATGGATGTGTTAAAGTGCATGCAGAACAATTTTCAATATATACTACACAAAAGATTTAGCTACAAGTATGTCGCTAAAATATTCATTCTCGCAAAAGGAAACGTAAATTGCATTCATAATTCTTATCAATTATTAACTTATTTATTCTTCATTAAGGCGGATGGTCATTTAATGGGCCATTTGTCGGACACTACACAACAGCTGACGTTAGAGTGAGGGTATGGAGAATGTGTGATTTCCCACCAGCAAACTTTACGTCTGCTAATGCATACACTGTGTCAACTTCAGGTACAGAGCTTTGCGGAACACTCTCTTTTGTATGTTTGCTTCTTTCTATCAATAGAGGTACATTGTTCAGATATCACAAAATAAAAAAAAATAAGAAACTGTTTCTAAAATAATAAATGCCTTTTTGTTCAATCAAATAACAGTTGTGAATCTATAGAATTTATTTATAACAAAATATCTATCAATTTTGTTAACGCTTCAATAGAAGGCAAGCTTTTGATAATACGGTCATATGCAGAAGTTTTTTTAATGGATGCATTATTGCTAAGAAAATAATATTCACAATTGAGACATATATTTATATAAATCATACAAAATTTAGGGTACGGTCAAAACTTTATTATCATTATCTTATTATTATTCATTAAATACAAATGCACACATGTGTTTAGGCAAAGCAAATCACAATATTAAACAAATTCCAATTTAATATGTTTCAAAATCAGACCCCAAAATAATTTTTAATCTCATGGCACCATACAGTACTAAATTTGACACATGATGATGGTTTGATAAAACTATGCTCTTTATTCGTTTTTCATACTCTAGGAACTTCGATTACTGATATCCCACATAACATGGGATATTATCCAGATCTTGTAATTGTACAGTTAAAATTGCCAAACAGCTATATTTCTGAGGCTCAAGGTAACCTTGCCCCCTTTCTTTCTTTCTTTCTTTCTTTCTTTCTTTCTTTCTTTCTTTCTTTCTTTCTTTCTTTCTTTCTTTCTTTCTTTCTTTCTTTCTTTCTTTCTTTCTTTCTTTCTTTCTTTCTCCAATGCACTATGCACGGACAGGTGACGGTATATAGGATAGAGTGGGAAATGAATAGTTTTGATAATCTTTATATAATGGAGCTTGGTCTACATTTATTGGCTACATGGTTCTGTTCAAGAGAACTTTAGTAACTATTTTTGATTTTCATTTTTAATAACTAAGTCCATGTTAAACTTATGAAGAGGAAAATTTCTTTCCATTTGAACAGTTTCTTATGTAATGAACAACTCAAAAATTCTATAAAAGTCCGATAGTAAAACTTTCCCTATTTTTTCCTTTTTATTTATTCAACAATATAAAGTACTTGTTATACATACAATGTAAAAGTCGTTTAAAAACAATTTGGAAATATGATGTATTACAAAAATACAAACAAATAGATAACAAAAGGTAATTTTTAAGCAATTTTTTTGCCTCTAAGTTACCCGTTCAAATTCAAAATTTCTCCTTTTTGTAAGAATTTTGAAAAGTGCTCTGTTTTGAATCTTACAAATTACATTTGTATTGCTTATATATTATTGAAACAAAGGAAAAATTGATTTTTTCGTTTTCAGGTGCGGTTTTCATAGAAAATTACAACGACATTTATAATAAGATTTGTGGGGTTATTATGGCTTTTGATAGAAACAACGTTCGACTGTGGTCCCCGAAATATATAGATGGGTCTGATAAATGTGAGTAGATTATTCACATATATTTTGCTGGCTTATCTTAATAACTGATTATTAACATGCTGGAAAGGCTTGATTCAAACTGAGGAAATTTTATTAACATTAAAAAATCAGATTTTTTGTTTTATATGCCTATTCTATCGTACACGTATATAAAGCTGCAGTTTTCCAAGTTTTCTATGCAGCACTTCTATTGATAAATGATTAACAAAATGTGAGTATCAAACAAAGTTAACCAAGACGATATCATTGATATCTTAAACGGCAGATTTTAATTATCATCCCTCTTTCTTTCTCACTCCATCGGCAAAGTAATTATTATTGATCATTTTTAGACGGGGTCACGTTACCCCGTCAATTGGTTTACTGTCAGCCGAAGTCTCAAACCGGAAGGCACGCGTAGAACACATAAATTGAGTCTACGCGTAAGAAAATAGTGCAAAAAGTTTTAATGCATTTCAGTAATTATGTGTTATAAAAACACGCATTTAATCTTTTTAAGTCCTCTGTGTATAAACGAAATTCTATTTAGAAAACAAACAAATAGTTTTATTGATCAAAATATTCTTGCTCGGGTTCAAATGTGGAATGAGTTACGAACTGAATGCACAGCGCCGTTGACGATTCAGTTGGTGTTCGAGCTCAATTATCAATAGAAGAGGTTGATGGTGGAATCGAAATTAAAGTTCCCAAACGCAATATGGCATTTTTTAAAAGTTGTGAATTTTATTTTGACAATCTTTCACCTTAATACTACCAAACTTCATGCGCAAGCCGAAGTTAAAATCGGGACGGGTAATACACAGATGTTTTACAAATTATATAGTTGTTTCATTGGCTTCCAGTCTACTTGCGGTATGTCTGCTGTTCGTCTCTAAAGAAATTTTGTACAAAGAAAATAAAAACAAGTCTGAATTTGCCTTCTCGTTCGTTGGCTCTTTAGTTAATTAAACTGAATTTAAATTTTAAACAATGCATTGTAAGCAAACTCTATAATAGATTATACATTTTGGAAAACTTATACATCATATTATATATACAATCTTATCGATTAAAGAACCAAGTTTAATGTTCATGTTTTCCGGCTTAGTTGGAATCAGACTTGGGGTAAATTACATTGTAAAATAATGCATTACATTACCATTACTTCATGAATTAGGGCATTAACTTACCATTACCATTACTTAATTTTCTTGAAGTAATGCATTACATTACCATTACATGCATGAGTAAAGTAATGCATTACCATTACTTTGTGAAAAGTCAATAAGTTTTAAAAAAAGTAATTTAAAAACTAAATAAAGAGTTTTTGTAAATATTTCATAAATAAAGCATGCTTAAAGTTTTTACAGGTTCATGTTCATGTTCACTATCAGGTTCAAATTTAATGACTTATACAAGATTGCTGTTGCACTTGTAGTTCTCAAAGTAAGGTTGGTCCCGTAACATTTACACGCTAATGGCGGAGTTGACAATCTCTGTTATTTATGTCTCTGATTTTCGGAGTATGATTTTTTATGAAAGGAACGGTTGTATCGTAATTCGTGTAGGTGATGCACTAGTTTACACAAAAAAGTAGTAAGTGGCGAACGGATTTATTTTTACCCATTAATTTTGCATGAATCGCAAATGACGAAAATCGTGTCAGATAAGTCGGTCTTAAAATCAAAATGGCGACCGTGACAAATCTTTTTATTGTCAAAGTTCTTGGAATCTTATTGTAAACAAAATATTTCTAACGTCAGGTGCCTGTGTTTGTTATCGGTATACAAATGTTCACTTTGTTTGTTAATTCAGCAGTTTTAGAGTTTTCGGGGTTTTCATAAAACTTTTATTAAGGATACCATCCGACTTGTGGATTTTCCCTTGGATCACAAAATTGAATAAATCTAATGATTAAAATTATCTACTTTGAAATAGTTGTTTGATTTTTCCGGTTAGTAGTAATTTTTAAAATTTTTCCTTGTGGTCTTATTTAACATAATATATTACATTGTGTCAATTTTCTACAATTAAGAAGGCCGGGAATGAGTAAAATTTAGACAAAGTATCAGACAATTGCAAAAAAAGCCAAATTAACATAGATTGTAACAACTAATTCAAACTCATAAGTTTTGGAAGCTTATTCGAGGAAATCCAGGACAATTACAAATTCAAACTTTCAAGACCCCGTCTTTCAGTACTCTCAGTACTTTGATTAATTTTGAACTTATCCGCGTTTATTTCATATCAACTGCAGATTTCATACTGCTTGTAACTGATTTTTTTGCAGTTGGAGTTTTCTGCGTCTCGGACGGATGGGCCTCAGCAGCAAGTGACGAATTTGTATTTACTTATGCGTCTATTTACGTACAAGCATGGATATTTGATTCCTCTGAGATTGTGTTTACTCAGACTGACACAAGAGGTTCAGGAATAAATGTTTCTCCGACAATAACCATGCCAAAACCGTTCGATATCGATACTCATTTGTTTCTTGTTCGGGTAAGTTATCATTTATCTGCTTTTACGTATTAGATTTTTGTTGTTGAAATTTGAAATTTTGAAAAAAAAATTTTAAGTCACAAGCTGTGGACGGAGCCAATGCTAACTATGTGTTTGAGGGGGCTGGCTCAGCATTGAGCGATGGATCGGCTTTCTTCAAGAAAATAGGTGCTGTGGTGTATTCGTACAATCCTAGAGAAGTAAACATATGGTACCCTGGGTCTGAAGATTATCTTCTATTTGTTGGTGGAATTTGGGGGTATGGAAGTCCTACCCAAGCATCTGCAACAGCGAGTGTATCTGTGAAGGTTATTAAAACGAAAGCGACTGGGTCAGGTATCACTAGTTTGCATGCTTTAACCACAACCACAGATCAAATTTCATAAATAGTTTGGTTCAAGAGTACTAGATAGTTATAGCCATTTTTGAAACATATTATTAAATCTTCTTGAAATGATCAATAGAATACGTATAAAATATTGGAAAACATTCGAGTTTTAGAGCTACAATATATGGTTATTTAAAATAAAAGATAGGTAACACCGAAAAACTCATATTTAGAAATCTAAGAAAAATCCGATTATTTTAAATTCATTGACCACAAAGCTTCCTTAATATCTCTTTTATTTGAAATCGGAACAGGTTTTGGGTGCTCTTTGTGTACTTCAGACTGGAACACACTTACCACCAACTGTAAGTTTTACTTATATAAAAGATTAATCAAATCGTTTGAAAATTCATTTTTATGATAACATTACATTTGATTTCTAAAGGTTCAACTTCACAACCAAATGACATCCAAAATGCACATAAGTGTATGCTTCATAACATCACCATTTATACGTGCATGTCTGGTTACCAATCAAACGGCGCGAAAGGTGTCGTAGCTTACAATGGTTCTTACTGGGAGGAAACTGATTACAACTGCACTGGTAAACATAGGATTCATTAACATTTATAAAGTTTGCTCGTTAAACTCCTATGTAAAAATATCTTTCTTTTAGAAACATAGGCAAGTAAACGCCGTTTGATCTAATAGTATATTGACGCTGTACTAAAGATGAAAGACAGTTTATCATATCAGATAAATATGTTATAAATTTATAGTACTACTAATGCACGTGAGCTTGTTCTAAATTTTTGCTTTAAGGAGTCGCAAATATTCGATATCAAAAAATCGAAAAATGCTTTTTTCAATATTCGTTTCATCTCATAAATATCGGCAGTATTTTTTAATGAAAAAAAACTAATTGCAAGCATTGTTTTACTTTCTTCGTTAGTGCCAACTTCTAGCATTGAAAACTACAGCACAATGGGATACAGCATCTCGTTCCTTGAAGAAATGGTGCATTCCCTGAAAAAGAACCTAACATTTGAAATGAAAAACACCAGTGCATATCGTCGATCTTTGACATGCGCAACGGACCCTCGTCCAAGCGCTGCCTATGTTGGTGTTGTAGGAATACTTATTATCATTTTAACTGCAGTGTTGTTTTTATGCGCTGATCTTTCTAGGTTTGTAAAATAATCAAAAAGGTTTTTTATATGACACGTACAGTGTAAATCGACGCATTATTAATAAAATGTATCACTTAAATATAGTATTATTATCAAATACTGACATTTTGTGAATAACAATGTATTTTATTATCTAGTAATTTGCAGTATCTAGATATTTAATATAAGAAGGCTCGATAAATTAAGTATATTTTTTAAAGTTACTATTCCTTTTTTTATAAATCGCAGTAAAACGGGCTAGCAACTTCTTTTTGAAAAAGGTGCGGTCAATAACTGTAAAATAAAACCATGAGGTTGAGTCTATCAGAACTGTTAAACATTAGCAATGCAAATGACTGGAGAAAATTCAGAACACTCTATCAGTTTTTAACGCACTAGTCGACCATGTTTGTAGAGAAAAGGGACAGTTGCAATCTAAAATATTTGCAGGAAATATCTTCTATCTACAGGGTATTAATAGCAAAACAACTCTAAAATTATATGCTTATAAAATGAAGTATATTTACAGGCCCTAAAGTAACCCAAACCTAGACAAAATAAATTACATGTTTTGGTGTTCTTGTTTAGTGTTTTTGTTAGATGTTAGGTGTGCATCATGCAAAAGAGCTACTGTATACAGGGAAATATTCGTCCTCGTTTTATTTTCGCCCCCTTCGCCCGCGTTGTCAAAGGGCTTATTTAAGACTTGGCGAATTCTATATTGCAATTAATATCTTTGTTAACCCCACTGCATCTGGGCGAATTCAAGACGGGACGAAACAGTTTGCAATATTGTTAAAAGGGCTAAAATAACATGGGGCGAAAATAACCCTGTAGACAGTATATGTAGTATCAATAAAAGCAAGATGTTATTTTTTAATCCATCCATGATTTTTATGCTTAAAGGGAAAACGAACTAAGAACGAAAATCAATACAACATAAATTTAATACTTGATTTTATTACCAATAGCTTTATGGGGAAGCAGGAGAATTGCACGAAAGACTATTCTGACATAATTAACCCCGTTAAGCATAAGCATGCGTTATTAAAAAATCAAAATACATCTATGAAAATTTCTCTTTCAAGATATCCAGACAAGAATACCTTTCATAGCTTTTTAATTGTTGAAAACATATTATCAATACTTATTCGACCCAAGGTGTATTTTGTTATACTTTAAAGTAATATACATAGATCTATCTAATATGCAAGTTCCATTTAAATTTAATTTAAACAGAATGATAAAAAGAATGTGAACTTATTTCATGTAAATCCATTATACTAGATTTTTGTTGTAAACTTATTAATTCATGATTTTTTAATACCATTTTACACCACTTATGTAAGAAATGTGTTCCTTTATTAGTTTTATTGGTATTGATAAAAGAGAATTAAAAAAAAAATTAATGATTAAAATTAATGCGAATAAAAATTGAAGCATCATCTATATTTAAAAAAAAAACTCACACACACAGATTCGTTATAAGAATTCAAAACATTCAAACAATTTACATTTGAACTTACGTTGAAAATGATTTACATACATACAGTGTATATTTTACCTCAAAAATGGCGATGTTGTATTTATTGACTAGTAAGAATGGTGGGAAATAATTGCCTCAACCACTGTCACACCATACATGTTAGAAATGCTTTACAAATATACATGTACCGTTCAGGTTCAAAACTTTGATTCACCGGTCATTGAAATAAATATTATTTAATATGGCTGTCGTTTTGCACATAAGGTTTGTTGACCCCTTTTTTACTTGTAGTGCATGATTTGAGTAATATTAATGTTTCAATATCAATCATTATGTATCTTTTGATTTGAACAACCTTAAACATACACGTCACATGTGGTCGTAGTCTGGATTAAATTCATCGACATTTCGATTCTCTCTATTCATGACGTCATACTCTCCTTCTGGTGGGCTAAATCCATAAACATTTTGACTTATCACATTTGAACTAGTCGTTTTGTTTTCTGCATTCATGACGTCATAGTTCTCTTCTTCCTTGGGAATTTCCGTTTTATCTGTTGATGTCGAACTGACCACTCGGGATATCGTTGAAGGATCTTCAAAGGTTAGCACAATGTTTTCATACTCTGTACCTGAAACAAGTGAATCAGGATTTGCTTTCTTTGAGCGTCTGACGGGTTTTAGAGGAGACGACTTTACAGATCTGGTTTGCGACTGTTTGCTATCACGTCGTTGCTGGGTTGCATATTCAACAACAGGGGAATGATAAGCCGATCTTAAATTATTTCTACGTCTACAAGAACAAAAATACAGATATCTAAATTTAAGACTTCATGTTAGACATTAAGCAAATTAGATAAAGATTTATTCTCAAATTCCGTTTTTTTTAAAAATTAATTTCGTTTCATTATCATCGAAAAATCCATTACATATCAGCGACCCAAGCGATGCCAAATTAAAGAGGCTTGTGGTCAACAAATTAACCATCATATCTTTCTCAATATTTTTTGGGTATGATTTGTTCATTTATGAAATGTATAAAATAAGTATGTTGGATTTAAAATTTGAATATGTTGCTATATCTTTATCCAGAACTCTTCTTTTCAGGAGATTTTTATTGTCTAAAAATGGCCACGATCACCCAACATTCTTAAGCGCATTTAAGGAACATGTCATAATAGTGAGTAAGATTAAAACATGTTTTAGAATAAAAAAAAATTACCGTTTATATAGACAAACAAAAACCAGTAGCAGTATTGCTACTGTTGCCAAAACTCCAATTACTATTCCTACAACATTGCTGGAACTGGAATCTGTAAAGTATTAAACATGACGAGTTAATCTAGCCAAATTACAAGGACCAGCAAATTCCAAACAACTACAATAAAATGAGATTAAACCTCAAATAGTAAACACTTGGAAACTGAAACTCATGTAAATATGTTCACATTTAACTTTTATTCAACAGGTTTAACTTTCATTGAACAATGATATTTTATTGAATTATATTTTGGAAAAAGTAATAAAATAAGAAATCATATATTAATTCAAATATTGGTTACATGAACCAGGTTGCTTTGCATGCTGGTTATTAGTACTTATAACAAATAAATACATAAAACTGATGAATATGAACAAAACATAAAGGACATGGTTTAATTTGTAAATGTCGATATCTAATATTCATTTTACCATGCCAAATTAAAATGCAAGAATAAACATGATCACCAATGATAAAATTTTTCATATGTTTATTTTAATAGATAAAGATTATAATGAAGTATGTTCTGTTTGCTGAAGAGGACTTCTTGCAAAATTCATGCTGGTACGTCTAATTTTTCAATTAACAGATATTGTGATTGATTAAAGTCTATTAATCTAAAAACGTAATCATGTAAAACTGTTTATAAATAGAATAAGCATTAAAAATACATATTTAACATCATCAATGCAAAAACTTTGTATATATTCATTATGGATAAACTGATATGATTATTGAGGGTTAAAAATAAGCATATTGAGCTCATTAAATATTTACATAAAAACTACGATTTCCCCGCAGAAAAACATGCACGTATTAATAATATACGTTAAATTACTAAGTAGTTGGTTCCCACATATGAATGTAATATGTCAGTATTTCAAGCATTATTTAACCCCTTGCAACAAATTTTTGACAAGCTCACATTTCATCTCATTCTCACTATTACAAGGAATAAGACCAAAACTGAATTTGTTCAAATTTGATGGGAGCTAAAAGCTTTGTTTGTTACATTCACAGCATACTATATTGAGAAAAAAAGACAAAACAATTCATTATAGACTTCGTTTACCACTACTGTCTTTAGCTAGGAACGATTTCCTAGTTTCCCCGATCTCATGTATCTGACTTTCTTGTTCTGAAATGTGTTATATATAAAAAGTAACGTTCGTGTATGTGTCATTTCTCTCAATTTTCTCGTTGCATTTTATTGCCAATATTATCAATATAAAATCTGCTGGGAATGATACTTCTGATATTGTTCAGAGTTAAGAAAAAACACTAAATATATTTATGTTAGCCCCCACCCCCCTTTCGACCAAACTATTACCTATTATTATGTTCACCCAAGTTTACTGCAATGGCCATGCTATAACACGGTTTATCAGATTTTGACTGAACAAAAAAAATGAAGTTTCTACTTAAAAGAGAACGTAGAATGTATAGTATATTAGTTAGTCAGTTTAAGTTTTCATCTGATCTATTATCATTTTAGATACTTGGAGTTTGCGATGTAAAATTGCTGAGCGGCGGAATACTTTGTTTACACTAATAGCCTGAGCTATTCTAAAATTAAAGACCCCTTTACAAAGCTGAGAGTACAAATTGTAGCAGGAATTGTTTACGAGCATGTCAAACAGTTAATTTTAGTTGAAGAATATAAAATTGCGAACGTGGAACTTTACATTTTATTTCTTATAGTTCTCAACTCTAAAAAAAAAAAAATGGCGAGTTTATAAAATCTGCGTAGGTTGCTTCTCGCGATTTTACCCGGAAATTGATTCCTCGCGTTTAATTAGAAATCTAAAGAACATGAATTGCTCTGCTAATCGAACCAATGTTAACTAAATGAGGTTTATTGTTTTGTGTACTTAATTCTGCCACCCCGCTGCTTTGTATCAAATCGCGAGAATGTAAAATCACGAACGTGGAACTTTGCTCTCTATTTCTTAGAGTTTTCAACTCTCAGAAAAAATTGCGAGATTATAAAATCCACGAAGGGTGCTTCTCGCAGAAACTGATTCCTTGCGTTTAATTAGGAATCTACAGAAAGCGAATCGCTCTACTCATCGAGCACATTGTTTACTGAATGAAGTCTATTGTTTTGTGGTAGAAACAAAAGTCAACCTACCTATAAGGGTAACATTCTTCCACTTTTAGAATTGATAACAAAAGTGGGCGCATTATTTTCAGCCGCAAATAAATTTCATTTATAGTGTAAGGAGAATAACAAAATATGGATATCACTAAGTAAATATTTCTTCCACACAAATGTATATTCTAAAAAGAAAGTCATCATGGGAAAGCTGTACAAATTTAACACATAGAAGCAAGACAACGATATTTTGAAAATGACATTCAATCTTTTACCATTTGAAGATTTCGTTAGTTCTATTTGAGGGGTTGTAGTTGGTTCTGAAAAATATAATAGGGAACTATGACGGCAACAGTTTTCAAGCAGATAAGTTTTAAAAGACATAGCCTTATCACGTTAATAACTGTGGTCCCTCAGCCTTCAGCAAATAAATCCGCTTAAAGGCAATACAAATATATACATGCATATTAGATCGTTTAATACATGTTTTTAACTTTACACATTGTATCGTATTGAATTTATTATCATGGTAATAATTCTGCAGTGCTGGAAACACTGCTTTGACATAGTGTCTACAAGATTCAACACTTGTATCATAAATTTATCAAAATGATAAATGAAAATTTATTAACAAATATTCAGAAACTATTAATTTTAATCAGTTACCATATGCATTATTGTTCACTATAGATCGAGTGTGATGACTTCTTTGTGGTGAAGTTTGTTCTGAAATACATGTGCCATAAATAATATTCATGCAGATATAAAATTATAATAAAAGATATAATATGGTATGAAATAGCTTGTGCAGATAATGCTAGAAAGACCCGTTTTTTTCTCACAAATTCAGTGCGTGAACCTTGGAATTTTGTTAAGAGCTTTTGTTGAAAGGCAATATATACTGGGTATACACATATTCATGCATGCATTGCATTTTTAAACAATAAATAATAATATATAATAATATATGTTTTCATTTTGCATATAAAATCAACGGGCTTGCTTTAGACTGTGTTAAATAATCTACTTGAAATATTTGAAAATTTGAAACATACAAAATGCATATAGAACGGATTTTGTTAAATATGAAAGCAAAATGTCGATGTACATGTATATAAAAGTAAATATGTATATGTGCATTTGAGATTAGAACTTAAGTGGAAAACTATAGAAAAAAACCCAAATACACATACCTTGATCTATATTTTCTAAATAAAATGTACAATAATTTCTTTATTTTTGATCTTGAATAAATGTGTACACAGACCCCCCCCCCCCGAAAAACAAGCAAGTAGGAATGATATAGGTTAAAATATTTGGGTTCTCACATATAAATGTCATACGTAAGGATCCGCTTGTATCAACGGTTCATTAAATTTAATGTGTCATTATCCCCAATGAATCATTAAATTCTAAATAAATCATTAGTTAGTTACACATTAAAGGTCGTTGTACAAAACCGTTATTAAAGGTTTATTAGTTAATGCAGCATTAAAATATTAATGAGTCATTAAAGCGTTCTTATTCTTGAAATATTACTCATAATGCCATAATGCTATGCTCATACACTTCCGGGGCGTCTGCTTTATTTGTAAACATTCTGCCAGGATGACAGACGCCGACGTTAAAAAAAAGTCAGGTAGAAACATGGGGAAAAGTTTGATACTATCGAAATTTGAATACAGATGAAGTCGCCCTCGATCGCACACCTGAACCCCGTTGCCGTTGTGTTGTATTCCTTTTGTGACCTTAGCTCTTGTGCATTCATTTCTTGATCTATATGCATTATTTGTTTGTAAATAATTACTAGTATTATGCATTAGCCTGCATATTTGAAGTTAGTATCAATCTGGCTTAGCAAAAGTGCGTAAAATTTGATAATTTCATCTTGACTTTGTAACAGCGCTGTAAAATGTAGGTCTACACAGGTGAGGCTACTACAGCGAAATAAAAGTCTGCGGCTTATATAGTGGTTGTAGGGATATCGGCGATCAGATAGATATATGCCTTTTACGAGTAGTATTCAGGTAAATGTCTAAAATATCATTTTACATGTAAAATTGTTTCACATTTATATTATTCCAATTTTTTTGGTTTACTTTTGACATTCGATAATTTACAAAAAAGATATGATTTTGTGGAAATTTGTATTCCCTTTACCGAAAATTAGTGGTAAAAGCGAAAATAAACTTGTTTTTCTTAATGTTTGTATAGGAATAATGTTGATAGAACTAAACTCATTCATTTTAGTAACCATAATTTTTTTGTCTCTAATATTTAGACACAAAAGTACCTTCGGAACAAATATATTTCTTTTCTTCATCACAGTTTAAGTTTTCAACAATGATATCATCTCTATTATATCGACGGATCACTGGACACGAACTGCTTCCTTCTGAAATGATAAATAAAATCATTTTATACGTTGTTTTTCTGGTATCCGTTACTGTACATGTATGTTTGTTTTGATTGCATTGAAATAAAATGAGATTTTTTTTTGCCTTGATATACATGCACCAATCCAATATACGTCCAGAAATGTAGCTTTGTATTAAGGAGGCTTGGTGGCCAACTAATTAACCATCATACCTTTCTTAAATACTCAGATACAGATATAGTTTGTTAAGCTATAGACTATGACTAAGTAAAGAAAAAAAAACCCTCTAGATTTATAGCTCTACGGGAAATTCGGATTGACGAACCGTAGAGCTACAGTTCCAGCCAAACAAAAAACTATAATTATTGTGCACAAAGAGTTTCGCACGGTTTTGGACTTATTAAACTTTTTTAGGAAGTTTAAAAATTACTTCAGATATCATTACTCTTAGTAATTGCCTCTGGATATCTTTTAAACGCCCTCCCAGCCTCGTAAACTGAAACGGTGTGGTTTGTTTACAAGTAAAAATATCTATCCATTTACGATTGCAACGTGAATTTAATATACTTCACTTTCGCTGTCGGCTAAGGTGTTTAGAAATACTTCAAAGTGTTGAATCCAGTAGTAAAATCTCTTTATGGTATTCAAACATTTACATGATATATTCCTAAATCATTTGATAAGCTTAAAACCTTGAGCAACGTTTTTGTGTGCAATAAATATACAGTTCCCTGTATAGATGGAACTCCCGGCAGGTCGTCTATCCGATTTTTTTTTCAGCTAAGAAAAATTGGCATAATTAATTAAGCTTTAAAATTTAAATAATTTGTTATAATATCTTTATACAAAACTCTTCTTTTTAAAAAAGATTATAAAGTCTAAAATGACCAGCTTTCCTAATATGTATTTAACAATGAAGGACATGAGTGTTAAAGCAAAACAAACAAAAATCATTTAAAATTCTTTTTAAAAAGTTAAACATACTAGTAATTTAAAAAAAACCCACAGAAACACCATACTTATATTCTTTAATGGATTAATTCTATTTGACTTCAACACAATATGGAACATAAGTTCTTGAAAATAAAGTTGAACTTACGTTTCACCGTTTCGATTTGATAAAACTGTCTTATGCCAATCCAATAACGAGATGAGTGTAAGCGTCTGTACTTTTCATGAGTCGGTAGATAATACGCTAATGTTTGATTTTGTTTTGCACATTTAGACACAGCCTCAATCCAAGTAACTTTATCTCGGATGTCTATTAAAATGTCATTTTCTGAAATGTTAAGATATATAAACATTTAATGTAAATTTAAAATAAACTTCCACAATCTTAAAATAATACCCTATTTAATTTTTTCTGGACTCATCAAATGTGCATCAGGTAAAACAAATTGTAAAGACGCGTTGAAAAAAATATTTCAACATAAACAGGGTAAGTATTTTTAACAAGTGTTATACAATATATCCTTATAAATTTTAACATTTTGCCAATAAACATCGAAACTCCGGCGTCAGAGTAACTACTAATAGCTTTGGTATTTCAACACGGATGATTTGATGTCCAAACGCTTGAATTTTACATTATAAATAACTTAAAAAATAAATTAAAGCAATTTGATCTGTATTTTGTAGAATTTTATTTCGCTGCAAAAACCTGCTAGTATGACAAGTCTGCATATAGCATAAACTTTTATGATAAATAAGATTTGAAAAAATAATTAATTTTTGTCAATTTTTAAAGTAAATATTTCTCTTCTAAGGAATATATATAAAATCAATTTTTGTACAGGACGACAATGATTCAATTTTGCTCCGCATAAGGCTTCTTAACGGCCTTTTCCACAAAAATATGGCTAACAGAAATTTAAAAACCATGATATTTTTTAATTTTAGTAGAAAAGAACATTTCAACATGAAAAATGCAGCTCATATTGCTTTAAAAACCTACTTTCATTTTCGGTAAACCAGCCCGAAACAGCAAAAATGAGAGTAAGGTGGACACGCTTTGGCGGATCAAAGTCAGTGGAAGTTTTAATCAAAATATACACTTGCAATGAAATAATATTGAATGATTACGTTAATAGTGAATTTATTTAGTGAGAACTTATTTAAGGTTCACATAGAAAATAAGATTTGACAAATTTGAAAATGAGTCAATTCGTTTCTTGAAAAGCGATTTTAGTTTTGATGAATAGACGCCAATCGCAACTTCTCGGACATTTCCCACAGGCTCCCAAAAACACCTCGAATGTATTACCTAGGCGTCCATGACAATCCCCCTTTTTATTAAATTTGATAAAAATACAACACATTTTAATATTTTTATAGATGTAAGCTAGACTTCATTAAAGTCAATGGTATACCTTAAAATATACCACAAAAGCAACACACGAGGATGTCTAGAAGATACTTATTTTACTGGGAAGCAACTCCATTTTGTATAACATTCTAACATCCGGTAATGTTAATACATTCGAGGTGTTTTTTCCGAGAGGAAAGGCCCGAGTGGTTGCTATTAGGATACTAGACGCTTGCAAAGCACGACCTCTGGTGAGAAAATCAGATAGAGCTTTCCAGAACAGGGTAAACACGGACATGATTTGACGGGCATCGCAGGCGGATACCTTTGATCGGCAATCTATGGTTAATCAAGAAAATAAATAAAATGGATTAATTGGATTCGATTTTTAATTTTGATGGAAAGCACTTTCCAGAACGAATGGCAAGTAACGCAGTTAGACTAAATAACGTCGTGGCTGAACGCGAAGGGCGAGTTATCCATAGGACATCGAATAGCGTTTTTTATATACATTTTAAACACGACAGATTGGTAGTAAACCTTATATACATAAAAATGGAAACAATGAACAGGTTATGTCTTACGTTGATCTATATAAATAAATGATGTGCAATGTACGCATAAAACAGAGAAGTTGAATGGGATGGGGGTTGCAATTCTTTTTCTTCAAAACAATCTTTTATCTAAAATTCTTATATGGGACAGTGACAAAAATTATTGTGAAATTTGACCTAAAGAACAAACCTTAGATTAACAACGCACTGAATACCAACTCACCGGTTTGAAATAAAATAAAATAGTTTGCTCTTTTTCAGTAAGCTGAAACCAAAAAATTTAAGATCAAGTACATAATGTTAATGTATAGATCATTCATTTCAGTTTATATTTTTCATCTCTGCCTGCCTTACAGTGACATATTAAGGAAACTAAAGTTTGTTTTAAACACTCACTTTATAACTTATCTTATTGTCTCATCTTAAGGATTAATTTAAGGATCATCGTAAGTCCACCGATATGAACGAAGAGCTACTTATTGTTCAGCGTAGCCTTACTACCATTTCAAATAACTAGGTCAATGACCTACTTTTTAGGTAAGTGACCTTTGAAAGTTTATTGAAACATTTGTCAAATTTGTCAGAATTTTCCACCCTTTTCAAGGTTTTCTTTATTTGCAATTTGCAAACTTTGCAATTATTAGAACTAATAAAACAGTTTAATTTGTTGGTTAACAAATGATAAAAAACGAATAGTTTTACTAAATTCACATTTCAATGGATCGTTTTAAGCTAATATTTAAAATTTGATTTAGTCCAAATTTCCTCCATCAATTTTCAAAATTCTACCCATTTTAGATCGATTTTTACAAAAAACCTAACTTATCGGAGCTCAAAACCATTGGTTGCATAAAACTATGTTTATTGTATGTACTCTGTTGACATTAACTTTATACAAGGGAAGATGAACTATTGCAGATCTCGTAACCTGTTCATTTAAAATTCGTAGGTGAGATAATTAACGATAAGTAAAATGTTGTAAATCTGAATTAAGAAAGGAATTTATTTAACTCTTTTTATCATACTTACTTTGACAAATATACATATTCTGTGATGAACAGTTAAGTTTGTAGGCCCTTCCAGATTCGATAGAGATGCATTCTTCAATTTGAAAACCGCCCAGCGTGCCAATACTATCTAAAAAAAAAAAAAATAACGAAAATGTTGTCCCCATATCTGCACTGTCAGTCTAGATCTGTAAAGTTGATTTACTTAAATTAGAATAATGTGTGGCATAAAATTCCAAGCTCGATAAACGTATACTCTAGAGGAGTTTGCATATGAAAAGAGTAAATATTTGCTATCATAAATCACAGGCATGAAATACCTTTTATTCAGCCCAGAAAAAGTTAAAGAGCCAATTGGCTGGTATATTCATTAAAATATTTTAATATCTAAATATTTTAAGAACCCATTGATATTTTGCATTCTTTTCTTGAAAACTGTGGATTTTCTAACATTTAAAACGAACAATTCATTGTAAATCATAAATTGATTACTAATGCTGTCAAGCAAAGACTTAAAGATCAGTTTATGCAGAAACAATCAGCCAATTTTGTAATTTCTTCCAAAAGTAACTTTTGGATATGAAAAGTATTTAAATATTTTATCATCAAACCATCAAAAATTATTTGTTAAATTTTGAACGTCAAATCACCGACTTTTTGTAGAAACTGGTGGACAGATCGGCATTCCTTTTAATGACAAACGCTGTACCTTATGCAATAATAATTAAATAACCTATGAAATGCATTTTGTGTAAAGTAATCATGTATTGTTATGCATATTTCTGATAGTTCCCAACTCTCAGAAAATAATGACGAGAATTTAAAATTCGCGAGGGGTGCTTCTTGCGATTTTACGCGGATATAAATTCCTCGCGTTTAATTAGGAACTGACAGTTTAAGACAAAAATACTTTGAACCTAGACTTTGTGAAAGACTTTTTAACATAGTAAATTAATGTCTTCTTTAAAACTCAAAACAGCCTGTTTATTATAGAATTGCTTGTTTATTTTTTTTGTTCATCGAGAAATGAATCTTACAAGTGAAAAGCTGTCAATGTGACAGCAAACCAGGTTTTCTTTTATGTGAACTGTATCCATAAGCCATGTAAATCCGTATCCAGTGAAATGGAGTACCCTATATGCAATATTTTGCCAAAAATGACTTAGTTCAAGAGCTGGCATTTTTTTCATAAATTATCGGAAATCAAAATCCTACCAATATGCACACCTCTGATATATGTACAATTGATCTGCAAAAGAACAATTTCCTATCTTGGAAACTGTAGGAGGAGTTATCCGTACAATGAGGGTACCCTATATGCAATATTTTGCCAAAAAATGACTATGTTCAAAAGCTGGTATTTTTTTCATAAATTATCGGAAATCAAAATCCTAGCGATATGCACACCTCTGATATATGTACAATTGATCTGCAAAAGAACAACTTCCTATCTTGAAAACTGTAGGAGGAGTTATGCGTACGATGAGGGTACGCTTTTGGTAGCCGCCCGCCCGCCGTTTTCACCATTTTAATAACCGGATTTTTTCCTTTGGAAAACCCGGTTAAAAACAGAACGCTTTTATATACAACCCATGGGCCACATCGCTCACCTGAGGACCAATAGGTGTGATTAAATCAGCTTAATGGAATCATAATACAAACTATCTTGACAATGTTGTATAATACATGAAGATCCCGTATAAATAAAAATCCATTTTCCTCTTGGATATTCTTATCACATGTACCATTAGTCCCTTTTCTAAAAGGATAATATTATAGTCATAACACATGTTGAGTATTTCAGTTCTAAAAAAGATCCTAAACAATTGTTTATGTATATGGAATATAAACTTACATCAAACTCTGAACACCTTGTGACGCCCAAGAATTGTCAAGGGGCCAAAGTCTACACAATTTACAAGAATCACCCGGCTGATAAGTTTCTGAGAAGAAGATTTCTGAAGGTTTACTCTATAAAATCCTATGTAAAAATTCGACCCCCCCCCATTGTGGCCTCACCTTACCCTCGATGGGTAATGATTTTCACAATTTTGAATGTACATAACCTGAAGATGCTTCACACACAATTTTCAACTTTCCTAGCTAATAAGTTTCTGAGAAGAAGATTTTTAAAGATTTACTCTATATATTCCTATGTAAAATTACAACCCCCCATTGTTGCCCCACCCTACCCCTGGGGTCATGCTTTTCCCAACTTTGGATCTACACTACCTGAGCAACCTTCTACACAAGTTTCAATTTTCCTGGTTAGTTAGTTTCTGAGAAGAAGATTTTTAAAGATTTACTCGATATATTCCTATGTAAAAATTTGACACCCCCCCCCCCCCCGATTGTAGCACCACCTTTCCCCCAGGGGTAATGATTTTAACATTTATGAATCTATACTACCTGAGCATTCTTCCACACAAGTTTCAGCTTTCCTGGCGAATAGGTTTCTGAGAAGATTTTTAAATATTTACTCTATATTCCTGTGTAAAAATTCGACCCCCATTGTGGCCCCCAATACCCCCGGGGGTCATGATTTTCACAACTTTGAATATGCATTACGTTAGGATGCTTCCACACAAGTTACAGCTTTCCTGGCCAAATGGTACTTGAGAAGAGGATTTTTTAAAACTTCTCAAAAATTTCCAATAATTTCTAATTCACTCCCATTGAATTCTCTTTGCCTAAGGGTGCTTTGTGCCAAGTTTGGTTTAAATTGGTCTCACAGTTCTTGAGAAGATGACGAAAATGTGAAAAGTTTACGGACAGACAGACAGAAGGACAGACGGACGGACGGACGGACGAACAGATAGATGACAGACTAAATGTAATTAAAAAAGCTCACTTGAGATTTCAGCTCAGGTGAGCTAAAACGTTTGCGATGGTGTATTAAGATTGATTTCTCGATTACAAAACAAATATACTGTCAATGCCTTGCACCGCCATTGCTCGCTGACGCCAAGCTGAAAAATGTTTTACTGATTGCGATTTTTTGGTTACCTGTTCATTTTCTAGCATAACTATTGATAGATCCTTCTTTCTATGGCCACTCATGAACATGATATGATCAAGTTCTACCCTGCCTCGCAAAGTGCCTTTGATGCAGTATGCCGTGTACCTTTGTTTACATTTTGCAATACTAGATATGTCACAAATGAATTTTGAAAACTGTTATTTTTTCCCCCTTTCCCCCCGGAATTTATATAAAGCCTTTGTACAGCAAATTATAAATAAATAAAACAGAATGCGACAGTACAAATTAAAAAAATTGTTTACTGCTTTCAGCCATGTCGGCTCTTCAGACAGTTATACCTGTCTGTTATACCTGTATCACTGTCTGAAGGGCCGACATGGCTGAAAGCGCTAACAGTATAAACAATTTAGTTAATTTGGACTGTCGCAATCTGTTTTATTTATTTAAGTTTATATAAATTATTTTTAGAAGTTTTTTATTGAACTTATAAGCCTTTAGCTGCAAGTATGTACATTGTAGCCCCCGGTCTTAAAAATGAATTTGACAATCTAGTTTAAACTCAATTGAACCAAGGCATAGTTTTGACAGATAAAACGGTTACGACTTGAACTTAATTATTATATCATTTATTATACTTTTCAGTGTCTTAATGCCAATTAATTAAACCCAATTTATTTTTTATTTCACTGAAACTGTCAACGTTATATATATATATATATATATATATATATATATATATATATATATATATATATATATATATATATATATATATATATAAATATATTGGGTACATGAGGATTTAACAAAGTACAACGAACTTTTTAAAAAAAGTTTTTGACCAAATTAACTCATTTTAGATTTTTTCAATGTTTCGACCAAGTTAACACGATTTAAATAAATTGAAGTGCGAATGAAGAGGCACCAACATCTGTATTTTTGTTATGGAGACACTTAAAATCATAAATCATGGAATCATGACTTTCGTTAGCTGATGATATGATAATTGATAAACACTTAAGAAAATAATTTACAGTCGTTTAGAAGTGTGAGGGGACAACCACAGATACAGTTCAAAAAGCAGTACAACATTCAAATTGATTACGGGAAGGTCCTCTTCACCACTCCAATAATGTTCACCGAACAAATTAGAGTAAATGTTACAGAACTAAAAAAGGATGTTTAGTTGTTAAGAAAGTTTAATTTAATATTGGAAAGGTGGCCAAACCATACTGTCTTCTGTGATATGATGAAAAATATGGGTTTCCTCATGGGGTGCCTAAACATAAACCCCTCTCTAATTCAAATTAACAAAAAATAAATCACTTCATTATAAAAACAATAGTATTACACTGTGTACTAAACAATGAAACACTATAATCGCCTAAAAATAATCGTAAGGGTGTGTATTTTCTTGCATTGATATTCTAAATGATAATACAGTAAAACTCGGATATAGCAAAGTCCTAGGAACCAAAGGATTTACTTCGTTAAATCCGTAATTCGTTATATCCGTATAACGAATTCTTAAAAATAACTATAGCGAATTCACTATATACATGTTTTCTTTCACAAGGCTATAATTTTTACTAATTAAGGCTTAGAATAAAAATATATTATTTTGATACATATAATGATCGGACTGTGGGTCGAAAAATTTATATGAAATTAAATTTATTCAAACTATCATGTTAAATATGTTATATAGTAGTGGAAACTTCATTTAAAGGGGCATGGTCACGATTTTTTCCAAAAATTATTATTCCGATTTTAATATTTACAATGCTTTAGAAAGGCATTTTTAATAGGCAACCGAAATTTGAGTGTCATTTGTTGAGTTATAAGCGAGCTACAGAGCTTGAAATTCTTCGCAATGTAAACAAAGCGATTGTTTACATTTTGAACGTTGAAGAAAAAATTTCAGCTTTAAATTTAAAACTGGTATGTTAAACGTTAGGAACTGTTTATCCATACTTAAAATAAATAACACGATAGACAAATAAGCTGGAAAAAGATTTTTTTTTACTGGTATATTGAACCTATAGCTATGTAAACAAAAACAAGGCACGGGTCTTGTTTACATGACAAAGACTTGTTAGCCCTGTATCTTGCTTATTACTCTATGAATGACTCTTAAGTTTTATTTGATTATTAGAAATGCCTTACTGAAGCATTGTAAACAATAGAAATAAAAAAATAAAATTTGACCAAAAACGTGACCATGCCCTTTTAACTGAGAGAAATTTGTTATGAAAGTGTTAAATTTCATTATTATTAACTTCTACGGCACTCAAAATCAGTTCGCTATATACGTAAATTCGTTATATCCGAATTCGTTATAGCCGTAAAATTTTGCAAAGGTTTGTTAAGAATTTTACCGGGGACTCCAAAAAACTTTGCTATATCCGAGAATTCGCTATATCCGTGTTCGTACTAAACTTTTCATACTTTACTGTTATGTGTTTGATATACTTAATAACATATGTCCTTGTCACCATGTTTGTTTATAAGCACTACGTATTATATTCTAAGCCATTTGTAATACACGTTATACAATGATCTCTATACGAATTGTTTTCATTTCTGGCATAGACAAATATTTTTTAGCTAATTTGCTGCATTCAGACATTTACTTTATTAAAAAAGTAATAAAAGATTTTCAAATACAATCAAAGACTGGTTGCTAACCGATGCAGTTCGTGTCCTAATATTAATGTTCTTAATGTGTTAATTCGTGATCTACATGTACATGAGCTTATTTGCTGAAATTTCGGGGGTTTTCTGATTGATATATATGTATACCGTTGGGATAAAACAATGTTGATATGACTTTTTATTGATTTTAAAAGTACTTTTACCAAACCCTACACAATTTTGTTCTAAAAAAGTGCTTTAGTATCGACAATATCAACGTTTATTATAATTGTTTTCATAGTGCAATGACATGGTTTTAAAATTAATGCATGCAATTGTATCTTTTTTAAATGCGTTGTAACTATGCGTACATACATATTCATATTCATAGACAAGTTGATTTTATTATATTTCTATGATTATTTTGTTAACATTTGTTTTTAAGAGGGCATTTTTAAATGCAATCATACCCTTCATTTTGAAGTCAATTATTTGATTTTTTTACTGAAGCAATGAATAGTAACTTTCATTCTGATAACTAAAATCTTTCATTTTTTTCATAATTTCACCTCCCTCAATATGAAAATAAAATCACAGTGTGCCTGCTGTGTTGTTTGTTAAGAAACATTGTCTTATTATGAGTTGTGCAATTAAAATGTATGGTGTTTCTATTGTGAAATGGTTATTTACCTTGTCGTTCGAAAACGGAAAAAAATGTTGCCATCTCACACAGTCTGTCTTCCCAAACACATGGAATATCACAGTTGTCAATGGGCAAATATGTGTCAGATGTCAATGATGCCAAGCACGAACAATTGTTTCCCTGAAAGTACAAAAATATTTAAAGCATACATTATTCATTCTTCCAAATTTTTTTTAAGTTGCGTACATTCGAACACATCTTTGTTGTTTTCTCAAACTAACCGATTGAGAACAAATTCACTTATTCTTTTGAAGTTTTAACTAGTATTAATTAAATATTGAGCTATTTTCTGTTGGTTAACACTTTTTCAGTGTCGCTTGTATTGCAGAAAAAAAACGAGACAAAGAAATTTTTCAATATAACGTTACAGAAGAAAAACTATTTAATAATATTCTCTTTATTCGTTTTGCAAGTGAAATTTGAGTTTAGAGACTATGAAAAAAAACCTGCCACTTTCATCCTTCTGGATCGGTTTGAATCATCATGACATTGCATCATAAAACTTTAACTTTAAACGAACACAAAATAAAAAAAAAACATTACATTGTTAGGGTGTATTGAATTTCAATAATGCGTTATTATAATAATTATCCCATTTTTTTCTACAAGTAGCAAGCGTTTTGATATCATATTTTTGTCATGAGGTCAGTCAAGTATAATTTAAAACGAAGAATTTTTAATAATTTTAGTTCATAAGTTCAATAAGTTTTTAAACCGTACATAAGAATCGTTATTTGTTATGCAACATGTGAATGTTTCAGAAGAAAAAAGTTCGTGGACATAGTATTAACTAGAACTTCAATTCAAATCTCAATTCATATGACTAAAATGGATATCTGTGCTTGAAGGACAAAGATTGCTATAAAGAACTAAGCATTATAAAGTTGAAGATACGATCTCGTCAAAACTTAATTTAGAATTTTTATTTTTTTCTCTCTACGTTTAAACAGAATATACTAGTTTAATTTTTTTACATGATTTTTTTTAATATATAAAGCTCTTAGAGCAATGAAATTTATTGAAACTATTCATAATTATATTTTACGATTAATTATAGACATCTTCGCCATATTATTCGCTTATGTTCTTTGTTTAGGGGAATTTTTCTAAAAGTTTAATTTTGGTTACCGTGACGATGTAATTTGTGAATAGCAATACTGTGAATCATTTACAGGGTCGTGTTACAGGTAGGGGACGTTAAGACAGTTTGAGCTTTTTGTTAAATTGATACATGTAATACAGGGTCTTGAAATCAAGGTCGGCGAAATATGGTGACCTTATAGAAGCGATCGAATCGAATTCAAAGAGAAGTTTTTCAATGACAATCTTGAATGATATTCAGAATTGATTGATTAATGATGGATTAAGAATTTATCAATAAAAATGTGCGTTTAGATCGGATCGGATAAAGTAAAATATTATAGTAATCAATATCAAATTCACTTAATTATATCTAATTTAAGGATGCCACATGTATTAACATGAAACCTTTACTCCAATGGTCGTTGTATTGGCATTGTTTTGACAAAATTGAAAGCAGTTTAAAAGCCTGTTGTTTTCAATCGTTGTAGAGCCTAAAACATTGACGTTCTTCTGACAACCTTAAAGAAAAAATTGAAAACAATGTTATATTTTGTTTAATCTTTGTTACAGTTTCGAACAAAATATATACCAGTCTGAAAGAAATCCTAAAGACATTTTGACAACTAACCTATTCTAACAGTACTAATAGTAATAAATATGAAAAGTTGAGTTAAACCTTAAGATTCTTAAGATAAAAGCACAATTTATTTTTTATTTAGAATCAACCTTTTCTGAAAGTAACTTACACACTTGGGAATTTTTAGTAGGAAAACCCCTTTTCATTTAACAAAATACCTTAAAACTAATGATGCTCATTTTCGTTCGTGTTATAAAAAAGTGATTTAAATTGATTTGAACATATTTTTAATTTATTGAACAAAAATACTGTTGAGATTGTACAAGTTCCATAACTAAGACCACGCTCTGAAAAAGTCATTAACCATATCCATTTGCCTCGTTTAAGAGGACTTGATGGTCATGGCCGATTTTAGACTGTATTTATCACATTATTAATATAAAAATAAAGGAAAAAGTAATAGTTTAAGTAGATCATATTTTAAATTTTAAAGGAGGTCTGATGATTAATTTGTTGATAATATACATGTGTATAGCCCTCTCAGTGTTGCATTATTGAGAATATACATGTATGTCATTAATTTTAAGTTGAGCACATGGCTCAGTAGTCATGGGCGTTTGGCAAGTAACCGAAAGGTCGCTGGTTCTAACCCAGCTCTGGTCACTTGATGTTGTGTGTTGTGTGTTTAGACAAGAGGCTTTATCTACATTGTCTCAGTCCACCCAGCTGGAATTGGGTACCGGCTTACGCTGGGGGTTAACCTGCGATGGACTGGTGTCCCATCCAGGGGGAGTCGATGACTCTTATTCGCTTAGCACCACAGAAACCGGGGAATTACACTGGCCTTATGGGCCTTCATGGCACAAAGAAGGATTTTTGTAACTTAATATCATTAATTTGTTTGTGATTCTGGTACCTTTATTCACGACACTGAATTCCGTTACTGCGTCTTGTATCCAGTATCCAGGGGTTCCCTGATCCATCTCGTTTATAAAGTTTTTATATTCTGTCTTCACTTGTGAAAATTTGATCAACTGACACGCGTTATTAGCCTCTTTCCAATTAAGGTACACATCTTTAAGTACCACTGCGGATGAATGTACATCTGCAATATAAGAATTTTAACAACTTCCAGATCTTCGAATGCATGAGCTTGTAAAGTACTGATAGATCAAAAATATATTTTAAGGAAAAGTTTCACCAAAATTTTTAGATCACTTAACTCAGTCCTTAACTTAGATCTTAAAAAGAAAAGTTCATAAATCTGAGGCTGATACTTAGACATAAACTGAGTTTTGACTTGAGAAAAAAGGTGACAGTGGGGTCTTATGTGTGAATAATAGACTAACCAAACAAAATTCACTACACGGAAGTTGGTGTATAAAATTTAACTATACAATACAAATGTCTTGTTTGCAACTACACTTTTTATAAAAGTGTCGTTATTCCAAACTTGAACCATTAAACACTGTTAGAAAATAATACTCACTTAAAACGGACAGCACAATACAATAAAGATATCGGGAGTACCAATCCATGATATACATGTATATTCGTTATTGTGTAAGGGTTACAACACATGCAATTTTGTCGCACATTTATATGATTAACGCGCCACTTAGAACCAAGAACACGGAAAATCACATTTCCTCACACTAACATCCGGACAGCTTACAGTACTCACTGCACATCTAAACATTGCATGCATTTAATCCAGCGTCTTGCAAGAAAAGGGATGTGATGTTAATTAATCAATAAAGATAATCAGTGTCAACTTTTTGTTTTGGAGAAACACTTAAAGTGAGATGTCATTTGAAGTATTTCTCACTTGTACAGTGTATGCGGGTGAGGACATTCAGCCCACGCGTGTGTTTTACTCACAGCCCTCTTTCCGTTAGCTTTTATGTATATCCTGACATGAAAAAAATATTACATGTTCTTGAATTAGTAACAATTTGCCTTATGCAACTGATTTTTGTGATCGATGTACATGTAACTGATGTGGTATGTCGAAAAAAGTATTGTTTATTTAATGTATAAATATCACTTATAGAAATAATAGTTTTAACAAAAGAATTATGAATGTCAAACTACAGTTTCTCTCTTTTTATTTTAATCTTGTTTCGAAAAGTTGCTGTTGAATCTCCTATTTTTGGGTTTTTATCGAAACACATTCATCAAGTATTAAGGTAATCATACAAAACAAGCACTACAGGGTTGCATTCAATGAACAGAGCGTAAGTCCCAAACAACCTTTTAGAGATATATTTATAACTTTGACGGTGTGTGTATGACTGATACTCGGAAGTGAAGTGTATACTTCCACACATTTAGAATCACAAACAAGTGTCCGATAACATTAAAGATACTACTATATTCTACTTGTACAAGTTTTGATCAGACTAAAGGAAATATTTTTATTTAATCTAATTTTCATAATTTTTTTCATTTCTTAAGAAAATGAAAAACGATGTAATGTAATGTGGTTTCTAAAGATATTTTGTTAATTTTTTTTTAGATATATTTTTGTTTATTGTGTATACGTTATACCAGGAAACAAACTCACAACGTTCTTGTTCCTTGCCGAAGTAGTTTGGGTCTTTGTACATATAATAAGTATGCATAGCGCCCCTCTTCTCAACTGCCTGGTACCAACAGACAAACCAAGTACTTGATTAGATTTAGCTGAAATGCTTCTAACTATTGTGAAATGGTCCAAAAAGAAAGAGTTTAAATGATATCGGCTAAGCTATATTTGGTTGTGCAATGGAGATGCATAAATTTTTGAATAATTCATCTAACCTCTTGACAACTAGCAAACAATAAAATACATTCGTCTTCCTATTTTAAAGTAATAAAAAGAGGCCCATGGGCCACATCGCTCACCTTAACAACAGTTCTTGTATAATTTTATCTGGAGATTTTTAAATGTGAAATTCTTATAATAATGTAGAAATTTCAAAATTATACAATATATTAAACAAAAATACAAAAGTATACTTTTAAGAAATTATATCCTACAATCTAAAATACATTAACTGACTAATCTAATTATACTATGCCTCAACTAATTAAAGATAACAAAATTGTAAAATGAGCTTTCAATATTTATGAAAAGTGAAGGAAGGTCACTGTTACCTTGATATGAGGATATGAAGATATATGAGAATGCTTACATAGCAAAAACTCCCTCTTGAGGCTCCAGCATTGGTCTGGGGGTCACGGTTTGAACAATTTAGAATCTACATTATTTGAGAATGCTTTCATATTAAAAACACACATTGCAACATTGTGGTTCTTGAAAAGGAAGATTTTTAAACATTTCCCAAATATATTTCTATGTTAAAGTTTGAAACCCTCTTAGGGCCCTAATATTTGTCCGCATGTCCTGGTTTTGACAATATAGAATCTGCACATTTTACAAATTGTTGAGAAGAAGATTTTGAAACATTTCTTCTATTTATTTCTATGTTAAACTTTGAATCCTAAGTTGGAACCTAGCATTCTTCATTTCATATACAAGCTTTGTTGTATATATTGGCATTTCTGGTGCAGCGGTTCTTTAGAAGAAGATTTTTAAGACATACCATTTCTACTACAGTGCATTTCCCAATTATCATTCTTTTGAAAAGGATTTTGTCCTTTATTTTACAATTTAGTTTAGTTAAATTTGGCCTAGTTGTTCTAAAGAAGAAAGTTTACAGGCAGACGGACGGACGACGGACAACAGGTGAACCTTTGGTTCAGGTGAGGTAAAAATTGATTGGAGTAGTGGACAACTTTAAACTCACATGAGTCCTGATCCCAATCCCTTCGCCTTTATCATCAATTGTCAATTTTTTTAACCCCCTTCCTCCAAGTTAATCCACACTTTTCTCATTTTGATAATGTTCCAGTAAGTGCATCAAAGGATCATTTGTTATCACGTAACATGTCCGACACGGAGAGATACGCCTAAAGGAAACTGCACAAACTCCGGAAAGCTATTCGAAATTGCCGATGTTTTGGGTTTTTTTCTGGGTTTTTTTAACAGAATTTGCCAATGTTTTAATCATACATTGTATGTGTTTCTTTGCATGCAACGTAACCAATAACATTATACACATGACAATAATGTAATTGTTGCATTTATTAGATTTCAATACTTGAGTGATTTTACGGCCCATTAGATTCTTGTTGTTTACACTGTTTATCAATCGTTTTTCTCTCAAGACTTCTTCCATACAAAGCAATCTGAAAGCTTTTGCACGGCACGGAATGGCAATACAATTTCTGTTGTTGATTTTGATTTTGTCGAAAACATTAATTTCATGTAATCAATGAAGGTGAATATTGGGTAAAAATGACGTCATTAATAGCTGACATGTGCAAAATTATCAATTCGTGAAAGATATCTACATTACTCGATCATTCATAAAAATCCTGGATGATGAAGATCATTGACTGTAATATTGCACACATTTATTGCAAATCATTTTAAACAATGTAACACTTCATACATTAGGAGCGAACATTTCACACACGCTCTCTCATCCACCAACCCACATTACCACACAATATAACACAGTTTCAACAATACCTTCAACATTGTTTACATGTATTTTTGTATATTGTACAAGTATAGTTTGAAAGAAAAATAACATAAATTATGTTTAATCATTATTTTGCTACATAAATCATTATGTGTTTGTGTATTATATAATATCTTTACAAGTCGATGTATCTATTTTACATCTCTGTTATTTGCCCTAAAACGATGTTTCAGCATTTTGATAAGAAAACAAATCCATTCAGCATCAATAATTAAAGAAATTATCATTGATAAGTTTAACATGCAAATACCATTATCATGTAAGACATCATGCGTTTTACTACACACATTTCCAGGTCATGTTTTCAAACCATGTGGTCTTCTCTGACGATATATTAATCGACACACCATATATCTTTTTACATTTACTTAAGCAAGCTTTAGCCCTACAATAATGCTATTACTTTCACTACACGCTGCTTAGTTAGAATAATCTAACTGTGTCTCGGGACAGACATTCACCACAGTTAAAAGGCTTCCCATGATAGACATTATTAACAGAGATTGGCAACTGATCGAAATCTCGCGGTCCCTATTGTAAAGGGTTCCCAGTTTAAGGTATATCACTCCTCATGTTTTGATTTCATTGCGCAGATGTTCATTATATTTTAAATGAATATGATTTTATTAATGTAAACCTCACAAGAAGATCATCATTTTATAATTACACAACATTCGTAAAGAAAATCCATTTGAATTCAAGAAAAGAACAAGTTTTGGGGGAACTATTTTCTCGTGCGGAAGGTTTTTTAGTCGAAAATGATAGAAACAAGCAATTTTATGAATTTTCAATATACTTTTCTTTTTATTATACTTTATTCATTATTCTCATTTTTAACATTTGATAGGTGTGTGACATGTTTTTTAGGTTCTCTATGACTTGTACTAAACTAAATTTTGAGAGAATGATAGACGTTTATCATAAAATCATGCAAATATATAGAAAATGTCTGAATTTTTTAAAGCCAAATTTTGCAATAATTTTTCTTTTGAAGCCATGTATCTAAAATTTGAAATCACTGACCCCCATGTTTGATTATGTCAAAATGATACTGAATACATATGTAGGCAAACTGGATTAATCTTCTAAAATTCTTGATATTCAAAATGTTTTTATTTCAAATCAAATTGTAACTATTATAAAAATTGTCTATTTTAAGTGCAAAAAGGTCATACAAATATTTATGCAGCTTCATGCAAATTTTTTTTCGTAATCCCTCTATTCAGTGTGTCCATTGTACATAATTAAAAACAACATTTTAAGAAAAGAGTTTGCTTAATCAAAAATTCTGACAACAATTCTGACAACAAATCCTTATCAGGCTGAAATCGCAATTTAGGTGCAAAAAGGTCAAATTTAATTGACCATAACTCAGAGGGATGAACACTGACCTCCCATTATCTTTGTATTATTTAAGTGTGTTTTGTCTACAGATTTCAATAGAATACTTCTCAAGAAATTCTTGATACAAGAACATTGAGGAGTGGGATACCTTAAATCAGTATATATTTCTAATTAACGAATATATCGAAATATAAACAGCTAAAACCATGACCTACATATTCAAAATATTTTTTTATTTTATTGAGTTTATGTCATATAAACAATATTAAAAGACAAGTTTAAGGAGGTATATATTATACTCTGTCCCAAGATATCCTGGATTTACATTTTGCTTAATTGCATGATATTTATAAATACCTCGGGGTTCAAACGTTGTTCATTCAAAAATATGAAACAAAATGTCCAAGATTTCTCGGTCGAAACGCCCCTGCTAGCTTATCAGGTTTCAATACAATGCTAACACATGTGATGTCTACGGTGATTTTGTATTGCAGTAGGCCAGGTTGATAACCTTGTAAAATTGCGCGATGTATTTCGAGTGTATTCCGAATGGAGAAAAGATGTAAACATTCCCAATTATAAATCTCCGTAAGGAATCTTTTTTCGCAAATATATTACAAATTTTCAATGAAACTTTTTATAACGACAATCTGCGTCCATTGGAGCGGCGTTGATGATAGCGATCTGTGTTCAATGGAATGACAATTTAAACCGCCTGGAACACCCCCCCCCTTTCTTGAAAATTAAATCATCACTCGGATCACTCCCTCCCATCCCTTATAAAAGAGCTTTTGAATTTATTTCATGTATTTAAGATGAATCTGTTCAGCTTGATCAACTTGACTTAAAGGGAACTTAAAGATAATGTAAAGGCAACTTAAAGGGAGCGTTAATGCCACTTAAAAATGCTGAAAGGTAGCTAAAAGATGGCTTTAAGGTGATTTTAAAAAGTTTGGACATTAAGGACCTATAAGCTCAGCTTAAAAGTGACTAAGTCTTAAAGGTGGCTAAAAGATTGTACATGTATATCCTTTAAGCCTCCTTTACGCCACCTTTAAGTCATATTTAAGGACTTGCTTAAAGATTGTTTTTCGCCCTGTGTCTGCATAACTGTTATAAATCGTGAAGTGCACAAATGCACATGGCGTTGATGTAAAATATGAATACGATTATATTTTACGAAACATTATTTTAGTAACTATTTCGGTTACATCAAGTTGAAATGTTTAATGATATTAACGAGATTCTGCAGTAATAAGCCATAACAGTTTTTTCACTTTAACTTCTAAGTAAAATTCAATGCAATGTCAATTAATGGTAAGCATGTTACATTCCCCTGTATTTGGTATTTAAATAATGCACTCAGATATTTTCTCTGACATGCAATAACTTTTTTTTATTTGTTTACTTATATTAAATATAGTACCTAGTGCATGTATTATTAGCCATTGTAAAATATTTTCTGACGAAGTTTCTTTTTCTTCCATACTATTTAAACGCTAGGTAGATTTACAACCGGGTACGGTCACTAAGTTTTATTAATTTAACTATTATTCTGAGAATAATGAAGCTTAATTTTGAGTGCAAGAATCAACCACAAGTATTTGCAAAATTCCTCATTTCTGTTGTTTTGCACATATCAGCGTGTGAATGTCTGACAAGCACATTTTTATATGTCAACATTCTGTTTTTTGCAGGTGAGCGTTCTAGGCTTAGTGAGGATGTTGTTCAAATTGTTGCCCCCGTCAACTCTACAATTTCTAAAAGGCGACAACTTAGCACAAGGATCCCAGCGCAACCAAGCATTTGTGACTATCTCGGTGTTTAGCATGAAGTCATAGTTGAATTCTCCAATGATGAGACTGAAAATCTTGGAATGGGGTTGAAAACAATGATCGGTTGTACCCCTAGAGGTGCAATCTCATTTGTTAGTGAGTCTTTTGGTGGTTAAGCATCAGATCGACATATAATAGAGTGTTCCATGATCAAATCAGAATCAAGTATTTTTCTGCCAAAAGATAGTGTAATGGCAGACCGTAGAATTTGATTTGCACCCATGGATGTCCTACCATGCTGAAAGGTAAATCGGAACTTGAGCAAAGAGATGTTGTTTGAGACAGGATTATTGCATCCCAGAGAATAAACGTAGAAAGAGTAATTGGCCTCTCCAAGACTTATTTATTCACATTGTTTAAACCATTGTTTGTCATTAAACTGTTGGTTGCTGAGGATTGAAGAAAAATATACTGTTAAATCATGATAACGATAACAAGAGTCTGTTTTAATTACTGGTATTATTAAGATAAAAACATTGACAATTACAAATGCCAAATAATTAATTTTAAATTTGTACAGATCAAGAGATGATATACTTTTATTGAACTACATCTTCAGTTTCTTTCCTCACATTTATAATAATACATAATGAATATAAGTAATAAGTAAGGTCAGCATTTAACTTGAGGTTGATATTGTGTTTGTTAAAAAATGAATCCCACCAAATTACATATTTGATAAAGAGTGTTAAAATGTCAAGCAGGTGCAGTTAATATTTTCAGAAAAAAAAGATGTGACAGAAAATTACTACCGATAGCCAGACAGACACATAAGGGTCAAAAAGTATATTTCCCCGTTTCGGAGCGGGATATAATTGTATATTATATTCATACAGAACAGTACTGTAACATTACTGATTGACCTATTTCACAAAAAGTGAATGACTTTAATGTGACTTCAAATGAAGATGCAAATACCAAGCCACTTCATCAAAAATGTACATTCTGTCTTCTTTTTGCTATATCTAGCGCACCAAACTACTTCAACAATGAAGTGTATAATATGTGAATAAGCTAACATGTGCATGAAAACTAATAGCATATACGCCTATTACAAACAAGAAGTGACATTTTGTCTAAAATGTTTCTTGTAGAACATTTCTAGTTTTGGCAATAAACTAAACAGACAATATTCATATATTCAAGTTTGTTTCAAGATCAAAATGTTACAAAATGTGTATACAATGAAGTAGCAGAGTATTGTACCTGAAATACACAGTAGTCGTTGAGTTGGTCATGGTACTTATATGACTTGATTTTTATGTAATTTTACCATTTGGTTCAACAAAAATTGGGAATTTGTTCCAAGAAAGAATATCAACATCTCTACCACCATGTGGGCATTTAACTTTTACCATGGCTTCATTCCCTACTTGACCATCTGGTGTAGCACCAAGGAAAGGGTATTTGACAGACATAACCCACTCTTTAGACCTTGAAATGAGTCAGTTCTTCAAACGTGGAAATTGCTATACTCTCATGCTGCCTACTATGAATGATGGGATATGTGATGATTGACGTATCGTATGTTGGTACATGCTAGAATACAATTTTCTAGTGTCTCTACAGCAAGTCATTTATACAATGTCACCAAAACGTGAGGCAGTAATTCGCTATTTTCTTTTATCGAACAAACTGAAGGCTTTACTCTTGGCTTGCATCCTTGTAGATTCCCCTATGTCCTTGGCATCTTTTGAAGAGACCTTAAAAAGAGGACAATAGAATGAAAGATGAATATTTTTTACTTGCATGTATGTTTAATCAACATACAGTTTTTTTTAATACAATGAACCTGTATATGATATTCTTATCTTTGTTGCTATATTTAATTTGAATGCTGGTTTGACCCAAAATTTTCAACATGTAACAGAGACACTTTTTGTTTCTGCTGGGGTTTGAACCCAGGTTCTTTGCCATGCCAGTCCAGCACTCAACTGATCGAGCTAAAGGGTTAACTCACTATCCAGAGCTAGTAGGAATGCCATATACCTGACTCTACCACAAACATATTAATTAAACATTCTCAGAAATGCATTTAGGTTGCATATAGTTCTGTTCATTAGTTTACTTACAGTGACTGCTCTGTCAACAAAGTGCCCTATTAAAGGAAGTTGAAGGTAATCAAGGTCTCTATTTGCAACCTTAAATGTATTAACCATGCAGTTATAGATGTAACTGGAGTATCCTGAAGAGTGTTTCAAGTACTTGTCTTTCCTTGGATCCTCCAGCATTGCATCGGTGTGTTTTCTTTTCCAAGGGATTCTCTCTGCTGCTAGTGGTTTACCTATTAAGTACTACACTTTATTATACATGTATGGAGTCATTCATGACATCATAATGCATATCGATGAGTCATGATTTAATGTGAAAATTTAAATAAATTTGAAAATTGAAAATTTTCTTTGGTACATGAAAGCGTTGCAAATTGTCTTTACACCCTTTTCTGACTGCTAATTTTCCCTTTTCTACAAAGCTCTCCACCATAACCAGCAACATGCTTACATGTTCCATGAGGTCTCTTGTCTACAGGGCATTCATAATGAGAAATCAGGGGATATCCTGTTCTTATGTCAATTTTAAAATTTTAGGATAATTATTGAAATATGAAAAAAAGATTTTAAAAAGTAAGGTAATTTCTATAAAAAAAATGTTTGTATGGCCATTATGTATCGAAATTCAATCAATAATCTTAAAAAATCATGACAGAACATAAATGATAGCTACATGTGCCAAGCTAAATCCAGTATGACATTGAGCTAGTTTACTATCTGATATCATGTAGTCAATTTTGTTAATTTGACATGTAATACTAAAACCAACCCTATATATTTATTAGCAATTCAGAAAAGTTTGCAAGGTATTATAAGCAATTACATAAGCCTGTTATTGGTTCATGTCTGATTAAATAACACTAGGATTTAATTTTTATAAGAAATAAAACCTTTTGTGTCATTGCTGCACCCGCTGTCTCAGATAAATAAATATGTGTATCATCTAATGCGGCATTCAAAAATTCTCTCTCAAGTTAGAAGGTCTTTTCCTTTTTCCAAGGCTTTAAGGTCCGATGTCATCTGTTTGTCTTCTACAAAATGAAAATTAAAATTGGTAAATCTTCATAGAGAATGTTCTTTTTTAAATTTTAAAGTTGATCAAACATTTGCTGTAAATGTCTGTACATGTACATACAGATATGTGAAAACATCAAAATATATTATATTATAGTTTAAAATATCACTTTAAATAGAAACATTTCAGTTAAATCTGGATTAAAACTAGCGTTTTACATATTTACCTGCCATTCTAGACAGAAAGTATTGTTCAATCTGGTGATATGTTAACTGTGGCATTGGCTTGTGTTCTGGTCTGAGTTGCTGAAAGCCAGTTATAGGCCAGAATACATCTAATGGCTCTGGAATTATGATGGGATCTTCTCTGAAATTCTTATATCAGTCATGCGATTCAAGCCTGGAATTTCTGGAGAGTAATACAATCCGTAGACCTTGATACACGCGTTTTAACATGTACATGTACAATGACAATATAAAGTCCGAAAGATCTGAGGTTTTCTTGGCCTATTAAACCAATTTTAATTAGTGTTACTTGACAGATTTTCCTGTCAAGTAAAAATTCAAAATCGGTTAAAAAGACAAGGAATACTTAGATATTTGGACTATTAGAGTACTAGCCTAAAGTTACATTAATGTAGTTCCTATAGTACCTTTAATTTTACTGATAAAACAATGATGAGGTATATTTCAACTCAACAGTTCAAAACAAAGAAATAATGCTTAAAACATATATCAAATAATTCTATATAAATAAAAGACACATCAAAAATGCTTTAAAGGATGGTATATGAATACATCTATCAGCTTCGCGAGCGAATTCGCTACACTCGCGAAGCTCATATATATTGTTTTATGTATCGTGCTGAATGAAACAATTTTAACTAGAGCTTGGGCTTTGTTCAGATGGCATGCATACATTGGGCAACGTTGGGTTATTGTTGGTCCGTTGGCATTGGGTAAGCATGTGGCCCAGTGCTAGACCAACGTTGGGCAACGATTGGTCCGTTGGTGTTAGGTACACAACGTTGGCCTACTGTTGGGCCAATGCCCACCTGACAAATTCCCATTCAATTGCCGATGTTAGTTGGTAACACACCATTGGGCCAACGTTAAGTAAATGTTGTAAAATTTTACCATATTTTAGTTGAGACAATGATATTGGCCTAATATTGGTCCAACGTATGTCGTATGTTGAGATGTTTTGGTCGATTACATATACTGCGGGTTAATCATTTATCTACAAAAACATTCAAACATTTGATATGTATAATAGAATTGCGAAATATTGGGATGTTTAATTAATTGTTAAACCTAGATATATCATTAACGGTTATTATATCAACAACGAAAACAAGTGAAAATATACAAGTCAAAATCAAAATTTTATGTAAAAAAGACGAAAGCAAACCAAATAGATTCTGCAAAATAATTGAATGTTGCATAATTGTTCTAAAGTGTAGAATTTTAAGAAGCCGATCCTGAGATAAGAGCACATTAACTGAATGAACAATTAGGACACAGTTTTCACAGCGTGAGACTGGCCAGTTTCTATGGTATACGTAATTGTGATATTTGATCTGTTGATATGGACAAATCTGCTCAGATTTAGCAGGTTTAGCTGTTTCGTTTTAAGAGAGGATGTTAAAGTAACAATTCGGCAAACAAAACACAAAACAGAAATGTAAGTATTTATCTCAAGTTATTGCATATCTTAATGGATTTTGTGTACTTTAATCCCAGGTCTCTCTCCTAAAATGAATAAAAAAAACTGCCAAGTCTTGTGTTGTAAAACGACGACAACGATGACTAAATGTACACTTTATAAACGATCTCACGTTTCTGTGAATGATAACTATGTCTTTAATTCTATATCAGATACCTACCTTTTGATCAGATCAGTCTTCCTTCCCCCACATGCTGCCCCTCTTTGATGAAGCTCGAAATTAAAACGTTGCACCGACCACTGTTTAAATTTGTCAGCCATTTTAATTTTTTTCTATAACGTCAAGTGCACGCGCGCCACCGAGCGAGTAATGACGTTGGCGAAAACTATTGCTTCTACGTCTATAATAAAAAAAAATACAGATAATTTGAAGACATCATATTAGAAATAAAGCAAATTAGATAAATATGTATACTCGAATGTCTGTATTCTGAAATGGTTTCATTTTATTACTGTAGATTCCTAATTAAACGCGAGGAATTGATATCCAAGTAAAATCGCGAGAAGCACTCTTCGCAGATTGAAAAATCTCGCCATTATTTTTCTTAGAGTTGAGAACTATAAGAAATAAGGATAATAGTTCCACGTTCGCAATTTTATATTCTCGCGATTTGATACAAAACAGCGGGATCGTGGAATTAAGTACTCGCGAAATATAAGGAATTTACAGTATCATCGAAAAAATCCATTACATATCAGCGACCCAAGCGATGCCAAATTAAGGAGGCTTGGTGTTCAACAAATTAACCATTAACCATTAGATATGATTTGTTGGGTTAAAAAATCATATATTTTAGATTTGAAATTTGAATTTGTTGCTATATCTTTACAAAAAACTTTTCATTTTAGGAGATCTATATTGTCTAAAAACGGCATCGATCATCAAGCCCTCTTACAATACAATTAAGCCATATTAGCATGTACGTTCTAATAGTGAATAATGTTAACTTACCGTATCGATATACAAACAAAACCCAGTAGCAGTGTTGCAACTGTTGTCAAAACTCTAATTACTATTCCATCAAAATTGCTGGATTATGTATTATGGTAAATGTCGAATTAATCTGGTAAAAATACAAGAACCAGCAAATTGCAAGCAACGATAATGAACTGAGATAAAGCCTCAAATAGTAACGATGTGGAAACTGTATTTCACATAAAGTTAATATATTTAATCTTAAATTTTATTTAAATTGTTTTACTTTAATTGAATACTTAAATTTAAATATTTTAAAAAGTTAATAAAAATAAGAAAACTTCAATTTAAAAGTATTAATTATATAAACCTCGTTACTTTGCATGCTGATTATTAGTACTTATTGCCGATAAATACCTATAACTGATGAATATTGATCAAAATTTAAAAGGTATAGTAAAGCTTATAAATGACGATATCTAATCTTCTATTTGTCATGCAAAATTAAAATGCAAAAATGATAGAACACATGCTACCAGTGAAAATATTTTTTCCTATGTTTTTTTAAAATAGATCAAGATTATAATGAAGTAATAATTGTTTGCTGAAGAGGACTTTTTGCAAAATTCATTCTGACATATCCGAGTTTTTTAATTCACAATACTTGTGATTTATTAAAGTCAATTAAAACGTATTCATGCAAAACTGTTTATTAGCATTAAAAATATACTAAATAAAACGAAATGCAAAAACTTGCCATACATTCTTTACAAAGTAAGAATAATAATATCTTGCTTTTGGCGCCAAATTTGATTTGATTATAGAGTGAAATACATAAGCATATTAGGCTCATTTAAGTTTGACACAATAAAATACCGCTTTTACCTCCAGAAGAACATGCAAGTAGTATACATTTAGACTAGTAGGTTCTTACATATACATTTAATGTACCAGTACTATCTCAAACATTGTTATCTCCATGGCAACAAATCTTTATCAAGCTCACTTTTCATCTCATTCTCACTAATACAATAATGTTAGACCAAAATTGAGTTTGAAATACATATTGAATAAACAATTTTCGATTTAAATATGTACACACATGTCAGCATAAACCACAGCACCCGTCGATAGGTACGATTTGTAAACTTTGTATTGATTAACTGCTTGTTTGTTTGTTTGTTTTTTTGGCTTTTTTCTGGCTTCTATATAATTTCATCTGACGAAACTACTAGTACAGTGCTGCTATCGTGAAAGTTGAGAAAACTATCCTATCCTATCCTATCCTATATCCTGTATCCTGCATCCTATCCTGCAAATAAGCTCTATCCTATCCTATCCTATCCCGTACCTTCAAAATATAGGAATGCAAGTTAAATGAAACGAAATTTTAGAATTAAATGATTTTATCAATTAATGTTGTACTCAAAATGAATAATGAAATCTTAAAACCGAATATTCTTCGAGCGGTATAACTTACTTACCTGTGCTACGGTAAAATTAAATCGTACGCGGGATGGACAAAATAACGTAAACAAACAGGTAAGTGATTCGATGTTTGATTTTATTATATTTATGCATAAAAAACAGATTAATAACTTCGATGTACTTATTGAGGAACTGTTTAGTCACATATTTTTATCAAATTATTGTGTTATCACGTATAACTGAGCATAATTATCATTATTCGAGCGATTCGTTCGGCGATACATGTAAACACGATCTGGAAATAAGTTTATATCGTTTATAGTTAAACCACTCGGAGTTATTTTTTTAAAGTATAAATTCTTAAGCATTTATAGCTAGCTAACATTTATTAATTTGATGTGTTCAGGTTAATATCGGACAGAAATAGGCGTCCCTGTTATTGGGCATTGAAGAAATTATATGAAACGTGAAGCAATGTCTGTTTCTTGTATATTTTATATTTTAAAATGCCGAATTGGTCGTTTATAAATTCAAGCTTTTATTACTTTGCAGACTTTAAATAAAGTTAGTACAGAAATCTATTTCTGACGTTGTCAAATGTTGCATCGAATTCTCGCAGTAACTCCGTACTTGCGTACGAATTGACAAAGATGTAGCGTCGACATTTTAGGGCGCATCAATTGTATGCCCCGCGTTCTAGATATAATAATTATTCTTAAATGGTTTAACTTGTAAAACGTATTAAATTAACATTGAAAATACATTGTTAAGACCATTTTCGTTTTGCAAAATAACTCTGAAATTTATACTCGAATCTGATTGGCTACAGGATGCAGGATAGGATAGGATAGGATGGGATAGGATAGAACTTAACTTTTATATTTCTATCCTGTATCGTGCATCGTGCATCTTATCCTATCCTATCCTTGTCAACTTTCAGGATAGCAGCACTGTATTAAAATTTCCTCCAAATTTTTTTTGTATGTACTACTGATTTCTTTGCTTTGTAATATAAATATAAAACCGATACACAATTTGTATGCGATAGCTGTATATTAAAATCAGTACAAGTTACATGTTAAAATCTCACGTTCTTCTAGTCTTACTTACCTTCATTTAAGAAAATCACGGAAAACAGCTTATTGTTCACATATTAATTGATGTAGAACCTTCCTTGTCGAATTATACCCGGTATTACCTGATACAGTATCTTCGACACCTTCAGTCTAATGTCTATAGCCGCTAGGTTACGGAGACGCGAAAGTAGATCGAACACGTAATAAGACAAGGTTTTCGGATATATCGTCTTCCGTTTATGTTTGATATTGGTTCATAAACATATTTTATTATAGTTTAAATGTTATTTGCATTTAGAGTATGATTGATAAAACTTATCACATTTATTCATCTATTGTTACTATTTATACCATCTAACACGATATATTGACGTTATCAAAAAACGGCAATTTAAGTAGATATGTATCTGTGCATTTGAGATTAGAACTTAAGTGGAAAACTATAGAAAAAAAATACACATACCTTCATCTATATTTTCTAAATAAAATGTACAATAATTTACTTTGTGACCTTGGATAAAATTAATGTGTACACAAAAACCCCGTTCACCCAGAAAAACAAGCAAGTAAGAATGATATAGCTTACAATTTTTGGGTTCTCACATATAAATGTAGTACATCAGGATCCGGTTGTATCAACGGTTCATTTATTTTAATGTGTTATTAAGCTTAATGAATCATTAAATTCTATATAAATCATTAGTTAATAAACACATTAGAGGTTGTTGTACAAACCCGTTATTAAAGGTTTTTTAGTTAATGCGGCATTAAAATATTAATGAGTCATTAAAGCGTTCTTATTCTTTCAATATTACCCATAATGTTATACTCATTAACTTCCGGGGCGTCTGCTTTGTTTGTAAACATTCTGCCAGGATGACAGACGCCGACGTTCAAACAAAGTCAGGTAGAAACAGGAAGACACATTTTGATACAAGCGAAATCTGCATACAGAGGAAGTCACCCTCGATCGCCCACCTGAACCCCGTTGCCACTGTGTTGTATTCTTTTTGTGACCTTAGATTTTGCGCATTTATTTCTTGATCTATATGCATTTTTGTTTGTTATGATTATTATGCATTAGCCTGCATATTTGAAGTTAGTATTAATATGGCTTAGCAAAAGTGCGTAAAATTTGATAATTTCATGTTGACCGAGTAACAGCGCTGTTAAATGTAGGTACACAGGTGAAGCCACTACAGCGAATATCGGCGATAAGAGAGATATGTGCCGGACAATGCATTTTACGAGTAGTATTCAGCTAAAAGTCTGTAATATCATATTACATGTATAATTGTTTCACGTTTATACTATTCCAATTTTTTTTGTTTACTTTTGACATTCGATATTTTACAAAAAGATCAGAGTTTGTGGAAATCTGTATTCCCTTTACCGAAAATTAGTGGTAAAAGCGAAAATAAACTTGTTTCTTTAATATTTGAAAGGGGTAATGTTTATAGTACTAAACTCATTCATTTTAGTAACCATAATTTTTTTGTTTCTAATATTTAGACACAAACGTACCTTTGGAACAAATATATTTCTTATTTTCGTCACAGTTTGAGTTTTCAACAATGATATCATCGCTATTATATCGACGGATCACTGGACACGAGCTGCTTCCTTCTGAAATGATAAATGAAAGCTTTTTATACGTTGGTTTTTTCTGGTATCCGTTACTGTATGTTTGCTTTGATTGCATTGAAATAAAATGAGATATATTTTCCCTTGATATACATGCATTATTCCAATATACAATGTACGTCCAGAAATGTAGCTTTGTATTAAGGAGGCTTGGTGGCCAACACATTAACCATCATACCTTTCTTAAATACTCAGATACATGTATAGTTTGGTAAGCTATAGACTATCACTTAGTAAAGAAAAAAATACATCTAGATCTATAGCTCTACGGGAAATTCGGATTGACGAACCGTAGAGGTACAGTTCCAGCCAAACAAAAAATTATATAATTATTGTGCACAAAGAGTTTCGCACGGTTTTTGGGCTTATTAAACTAGAGATTTACAGTACTGGTCTCCTCTAATGCATTGATTTTGTTTGACTTCAACAAAATATAGAACATGAATAAGTTCTTGAAAATAACGTTGAACTTACGTTTCACCGTTTCGATTTGATAAAACTGTCTTATGCCAATCCAATAACGATATGACGGATAAAATAAGCGTTTGTAGTTTTCATGAAATGGTAGATAATAGGCTAATGTTTCATTTCGTTTTGCACAATTAGACACAGCCTCCATCCAAGTAACTTTGTTTTGGAATTCTCTTAAAATGCCATTTTCTGAAATTTTAAGATATATAAACATTTAATGTAAATTTAAAATAAACCCCCACAATCTTAAAATAAGAGTGTATTTGATTTTTTTCTGGACGCATCAAATGCGCATCAGGTGGAACAAATTGTAAAGACACCTTGAAAAAATATTTCAACATAAACAATATAATATTTCAGGGTATTTTTTTTAACAAAGGTTATACAATCTATCCTTATAAATAATGACATTTTGCCAATAAACTTCGAAACGCCTGCGTCCGAGTAACTACTAATAGCTTTGGTATTTCAACACAGGTGATATGATGTCCAAACGCTTGAATTTTACATTATAAATAACTTAAAAAATAAATTAAAGCAATATGAGCTGTATTTTTTTCAAAATTTTATTTTGCTGCAAAAACCTGCTAGTATGATAAGTCTGCATACATTTGAAAAAATCATTAATTTTTGTCAAAAGAAAATATTTTTCTTCTAAGGAATATATAGAAAATCAATTTTTGTAAAGGGTGACAATAATTCAATTTTGCTCCAAATAAGGCATTCTTAACGGCCTTTTCCACAAAAATATTTCTAACAGAAATTTAAAAACCATGATATTTTTGTCATTTTAGTAGAAAAGAACATTTTGGTATAAAAACAAAACAAACAACATTCAACTTGAAAAATGCAGCTCATATTGCTTTAAAAACCTACTTTCATGTTCGGTATACCAGCCCGAAATAGCAAAAAGGTGGAGAGTAAGGTGGACACGCTTTGGTGGATCAAAGTCAGTGGAAGTTTTAATCAAAATATACGCTTGCAATGAATTAATATTGAATGATTACGTTAATAGTGAATTTATTTATGTGAGAACTTATTTAAGGTACACATAGAAAATAAGATTTGACAAATTTGAAAATGAGTCAGTTCGTTTCCTGAAAAGCGATTTTTGTTTTGATGAATAGACGTCAATCGCAACTTCCCGGACCTTTCCGACAAGCTCCGAAAAACACCTCGAACGTATTACTTAGGCGTCCATGACAATCCCCCTTTTTATCAAATTTGATAAAAAATACCGCACATTTTACGATTTTTTGAGATGTAAGCTAGACTTCATTAAAGTCAATGATATACCTTAAAATATACCACAAAAGCAACACACGAGGATATCTAGAAGATACTTAATTCACTGGGAAGCAACTCCGTTTTGTATAACATTCTAACATCCGGTGATGTTAATACATTCGATGTGTTTTTTCCGAGAGAAAAGGCCCGAGAGGTTGCTATTAGGATAGACGTTTGCAAAGCACGACCTCTGGTGAGAAAATCAGATAGAGCTTTTCAGAACAGGGTAAACACGGACATGGGTTGACGGGCATCGCAGGCGGATACCTTTGATTGGCAATCTAATTGGTTAATCAAAAAATAAATAAAATGGATTAATTGGATTCGATTTTAGTTTTGATGGAAAGAACTTTCCTTTCCCGAACGGATGGCGAGGAACGCGGTTAGACTAAATAACGTCATGGCTGAACGCAAAGGGCGAGTTATCCATAAAACATCGATTAGCGTTTTTATATACATTTTAAACACGACAGATTGGTAGTAAACCTTATATACATAAAAATGGAAACAATGAACAGGTTGTGTCCTACGTTGATCTATATTGATAAATGATGTACGCATAAAATAGAGAAGTTGAATTGGATGGGGGTTGCAATTTTTTTTTCTTCAAAACAATCTTTTATTTTAAATTCATATATGGAAGAGTGACAAATACTATTGTGAAATTTGACCTAAAGAACAAACCTTAGATTAACAACGCACTTAATACCAACTCACCCGTTTGAAATTAAATAAAAAAGTTTGCTCTTTTTCCAGTTAGCTGAAGCCAAAAGATTTAAGATCAGGTACATAATGTTCATGTATAGATCATCCATTTCAGTTTATATTTTTCATCCCTGCCTGTTCCTCTAAATATCTAGACAAACTGTTTTTTATTTCAATTTTAAAGAATATGTCATGAAAGCAATTAAGAAAAAAATTGAACACAGTATATACAAAAACGAACAATAAGCATTGTATCATTCAATGTTTAAAGTGTTTTAATTCCCGCACTTGCACTGCGCTTTAAGAGCTTGGGACCGTTCCTCACATTCAAAAAACTTACGGCCAGATTGAAGTTTAGTCCGGACTAGACATTATTTAAAAAAAAACAGACAATATGTTAGTTTCAATCAACCAAAAGGTGGAATCCTATAGTCAGGACTTTATATTGGTTCACATCTATTCATGTTTTTGGGTTGGCGCCAGTTTTTCCTTCTTTGTTTTGTTTTGTTTTTTTGTTTTTTTGTTTACGGAGATGGGAGATTGGAACTCGTTTATTTGAGATGAATTACGCAGATAATGTTAAAGGAAAAGTCATTTACACATTTACATTGAAATATAAATACTAACGAAACTAAAGTTTGTTTTAAACACTCACTTTATAACTTATCTTATTATCTCATCTTAAGGATTAATTTAAGGTTCATCTTAAGTCCACCGATAGGAACGAAGAACTACTTATTGTACAGCGTAGCCTTACTATTATGGTGTTATTTTTCTATTTCAAATAACTAGGTCAATGACCTACTTTTTAGGCAAGTGACCTTTAAAAGTTTATTGAAAAATTTGTCAAATTTGTCAGAATTGTCCGCCCTTTTCAAGGTTTTCTTTATTTTGCAATTATTAGAAATAATAAAACAGTTTAATTTGTTGGTTGACAAATGATAAAAAACGAATAGTTTTACTAAATTCATATTTCAATGAATCGTTTTAAGCAAATATTTAAAATTTGATTTAGTCCAAATTTTCTCCATCAATTTTCAAAATTCTACCCATTTTTGATCGATTTTTACAAAAAAAGGTAACTAATCGCAGCTCAAAACCATTGATTGCCTAAAACTATGTTTATTGTATGTCTTCTGTGGACATTATACAAGTTTATCTTTTAAAAAGATAGGTGAGCTAGCGCTGTAGCCATCATAAAACACAAAAGTCGTCGGTTTAATTTTCTAAATCGATTATTTATAACTAGGAGGGCACATTTTAAAACAGAAATTGTGTTGGGGTGGGGGTCTCAATTCAGAATGCTGAATCTAGAGTGAGCTTCTACTATATTTACCAGTCGATAAACCTAGTTTATCATCAAACTTTATTTAAGGCCATAAACGATCTATATTTCACATCTGTAAACCAAAGTTAACGCGAACATCTATGTTTCAGAAGTGTAAAACTATTATTACCAATGAAAACAACCATACGCCATTACAAAACATAATTTATCTGATAAATATAGTTTCACGATCGTGAAACTATCATTAACGAATCTTAACGATAGTTAACGAATGTAAATTATTGTTTACAGATGTGAATCTATCTTTGTCAGCAAAATCTATCGTTAACGTTAATTGCAGATAAACGAATATTATCATTCGTAAACTATAGTTTAGAACCATAAAATATAGTTTAACAGATAAAAACTATAGTTAACGAATTGTAAACTATGGTTTGCGATTCGTAAAATATAGTTAGCAGTCGATAAACCTAATTTATCAAATGTGAAACTATGTTTAGCTCATTTTTGTGAATTTGGCGTGCCATATCTAAGTTGCAATCGCATCTTTACGGGCCTTTCCGGCAAGCTCGGAAAAAAACGATTGTTTTCCGAGTTTAACGAAAATATACAGGAAGGTACATGTAGTTAAGAAAAGACATCTTTTTATTATGGTTTTAGAGATAACCCGGCATTGTAAGACCTAAGTCGCTGTTACTTTTGGGCTACTAATACCATTGAGCATTTATGTACAGGTTGAATAACGGAACACAAAGCTTCAGATCATATGTAGATGATAAAACCAAATTGACATGGTACAGTTTATCAACAGAAGTATTTCAAGAATGTCCTGCTTTGAAGTAGAGCATGCGTATTCCAGTTAAAAGGACTAAAGTAGTTGCTGGCGCTCTTACATAAGGTCAATGGTCAAATTTTCGAGATATTCTATCTGGAATTAAGGTATCCCACTTCTTATTAAATTTAAGTTTGTAAAATTTTCAACAGTATTGAGATCGTCACAATAAAAACATTTTCTCGTACATGCAAATAATTTGTGATGTTAAAGCTGTATTTCTTTTATTGAGAAAAAGGCATCTGGTGCAATTTATTGAAATTATTTGAATCCTATCATATGGATATTGTTAATACATGTATTTCTATATAAGTAGGTTTGAAACTACCTTTGCTTTTATCACAATAATGTGTTAAACATGCAATCAGGCTATGATGTGCCTATGATGAGCGTGTAATTATATACTGCATTAAGTGTGTGGTGATCAATCCGATAGTCCAAAAATGAAACAATAAACTGCTAAATAGATACACAACAATTTTCCGTAGGAACATTACTCAATAGTACTAATGCCTTCTCTTTTTATCTGCTTTTATCGGGTAACTTTAAGAAATTTACTTGACCCCCTTTTTATAAAAAATACTTCTCTTGTTGACATATTTGGGATATTCATTTTTGCAGACGGTTTTAAATATGATATGTGGACTAGAGAAGGTTTTCAGTCCACTTCGCTTCTCATAAACCCTTAAAAGATTTTATTACGAAAACTCGGTGATGCGGTGGCGCTATCAAGCAAATAACTAGAGTTGCACCCCTTGCAACTTTACATTTTAATTCAATGAAAAAAGAGGTTATATAGCTCTACGGAAGAAATGATAACTTGAAAAAATATCGACTTGCGGGCCTTGGATAAGAAATTACGTATAATTTTATACGAATTAAGATATTTTATAACCTACTTGTAGTAAACGTTATTAAAATTGTAATCTATTTTCAAAGACACTATTTATAAAGCAAGTGTTTTAAACGTTGCGATTGGATCAGCTACTCGCAGCTGCAGCCAATCATAAAACAGAGGTTGTCACTGAGTTTTCGTAATGAAATCTGCCAAGGGTTTATGGGGAACGAAGTGAACCAAACATTTTTAAGGAGAGCAGAGTGAACCATATAGCTTTGGCTAGGGAAGATGAACTATTACAGATCTCGGAACTTGTTCATTTAAAATTCGTAGGTGAGATAATTAATGATAAGTAAAATCTTGTAAATCTGAATTAAGAAAGGAATTTATTTAACTCTTTTTATCATACTTACCTTGACAAATATACATATTCTGTGATGAACAGTTAAACTTGACGGCCCTTCCAAACATGATAGAGATGCATTCTTCAATTCGAAAACCGCCCAGCGTGCCAATACTATCTAAAAAAAAATAACGAAAATGTTGTCCCCATATCTGAACTATCAGTCTAGATCTGTAAAGTTGATTTATTTAAATTGGAATAATGTGTTGGATAAAATTCCAAGCTCGATAAACGTATACTCTAGAGAAGTTTGCATATGAAAAGAGTAAATATTTGCTATCATAAACACTACTGGCTCTAAAAAGTACTGAAAGTGCCATTTTTTACTGATAGTTTCTGATATTTACTGATATTGTACTGTAAGTGCTGAGAATTGCTGATATTTACTGATAATTTTACTGTGAAATCAACAGGCATGAAATACCTTTTATTCAGCCAATAAAAAGTTAAAGAGCCAGTCGGCTCGTATATTTCTTAAATATTTAAATATCTAAATATTTTAAGAACCCATTGATAGTTTGCATTCTATTTTTGAAAACTGTGGATTTTCTAACATTTAGAATGAACAATGTTAAATTTTTAACAAATTGTTAAATTTTGAACGTCAAATCAACGACTTTTTGTAGAAACTGGTAGACTGATAGGTATTCCTCTTAATGACAGACGCTGTACCTTATGCAATAATAATTAAATAGCCTATGAAATGCATTTTGTGTAAATAATCATAGATTGTTATACATATTTCTGATAGTTCCCAACTCTTATAAAATAATGACGAGAATTTAAAATTCGCGAGGGGATGCTTCTCGCGATTTTACGCGGATATAAATTCCTTGCGTTTAATTAGGAACGTTTTTAAAAATACTTTGAACCTAGATTTTGTGAAAGACTTTTTAACATAGTAAATTAATGTCTTCTTTAAAACTCAAAACAGCCTGTTTCATATAGAATTGCTTGTATATTCTTTTGTTCATCGAGAAATGAATCAAACAAGTGAAAAGCTGTCAATGTGACAGCAAACCAGGTTTTCTTTAATGTGAACTGTATCCATAATCCATGTCAACCCGTATCCAGTGAAATGGAGTACCCTATATGCAATATTTTGCCAAAAAATTACTAAGTTCAAAAGCTGGTATTTTTTCATAAATTATCAGTAATCAAAATCCTAGCAATATGCACACCTCTGATAAATGTACTATTGATCTCCAAAAGAACAACTTTCTATCTTGAGAACTGTAGGAGGAGTTATCTGTACAATGAGGGTACTCTTTTGGCAGCCGTCCGCCCGCCATTTTCACCATCTTAATAACCGGATTTTTCCGTTGGAAAACCCGTTTAAAAACAGAAGGCTTTCATAAACAAGAGGCCCATGGGCCACATAGCTCACCTGAGGAACAATAGGTGTGATAAAAGCAGCTTAATGGAATCATAATACAAACTATCTGGACAATGTTGTATAATACATGACGATCTTGTATAAATAAAAATCCATTTTCCTCTTGGATATTCTTAGCACATGTACCATTAGTCCCTTTTCTAAAAGGGTAATTTTATAGTCATAATACTTGTTGAGCATTTCAGTTCTCAAAAAGATCCTATATAATTGTTTATGTATATGGAATATAAACTTATATCAAACTCTGAATCCCTTGTGACGCCCAAGTATTGTCAAGGGGCCAAAGTCTACACAATTTACAAGAATTACCCGGCTGATAAGTTTCTGAGAAGAAGATTTTTAAAGGTTTACTCAATATAATCCTATGTAAGAATTCTACCCCCCCCCCCCCCCATTGTGGCCTCACCCTACCCCCGAGGGGTAATGATTTTCACAATTTTGAATGTACATAACCTGAAGATGCTTCCACACAATTTTCAAATTTCCTGGCTAATTAGTTTCTGAGAAGAAGATTTTTATATATTTACTCTATATATTCCTTTGTAAAAATACGACCCCCCATTGTGGCCCCACCCTACCCCTAGTAGTCATGAATTACACAACTTTGGATCTTCACTACCTGATCATCCTTCTACACAAGTTTGAATTTTCCTGGCTAGTTAGTTTCTGAGAAGAAGAATTTTAAAGATTTACTCTATATATTCCTATGTAAAAATTTGACCCCCCCCCCCCCGATTGTGGCACCACCCTTTCCCCAGGGGTCCTGATTTTAACATTTTTGAATCTATACTACCTGAGCATGCTTCCACACAAGTTTCAGCTTTCCTGGCGAATAGTTTTCTGAAAAGATTTTTAAAGATTTACTATTCCTAGTAAAAATACGACCCCCCCCCCCATTGTGGCCCACCATACCCCCGGGGTCATGATTTTCACAACTTTGAATATACACTACGTTAGGATGCTTCCACACAAGCTTCTTAGCCAAATGGTTCTTGAGAAGAAGATTTTTAAAAAATTCTCAAAAAATTTCAATAATTCCTAATTAACTCCCCTTGAATTCCCTTTGCCTAAGGATGCTTTGTGCCAAGTTTGGTTTAAATTGGCCTCATAGTTCTTGAGAAGATGTCGAAAATGTGCAAAGTTTACGAACAGACAGACAGACAGACGGACAGACAAACAGACAGACGGACAGACAGACAGACAGACAGACAGACAGACAGACAGACAGACAGACGGACGGACGGATGACAGACTTAATGTAATTAGAAAAGCTCACTTGAGATTTCAGCTCAGTTGAGCTAAAACGTTTGCGATGCTGTATTTAGATTCATTTCTCAATTACAAAACAAATATACTGTCAATGCCCTGCATCGCCATTGCTCGCTGACGCCAAGATTAAAAATGTTTTGCTGATTGCGATTTTTTGGTTACCTGTTCATTTTCTGGCATACATATTGATAGATCCTTCTTTTCTATGCCCACTCATGAACATGATATGATCGAGTTCCACCCTGCCTCGCAAAGTGCCTCTGATGCAGTATGCCGTGTACCTTTGTTTACATTTTGCAATACCAGATATATGTCACAAATGGTATTTTCCCCCTTTTTTTCCCCTGAATATATATATAATATATATATACAGTCCAAATTAAAAAAAAATGTTTACTACATTTAGCCATGTCGGCTCTTCGGACAGTTATACCTGTCTGTTAAACCTGTAAAACTGTCTGAAGAGCCGACATGGCTGAAAGCGCTAACAGTATAAAAAAAATTATTTAATTTGGACTGTCGCATTCTGTGTTATTTACTTAAGTTTATATCAATTATTTTTAGAAGTTTTTTTTTATTGAACTAATAAGCCTTCAGCTGAAAGTATGTAGCCCCCGGTCTGAAAAATATCCGTGTTATATATATATATATATATATATATATATATATATATATATATATATATATATATATATATATATATATATATATATATATATATATATATATATATATATATATATATATATATATATATATATACTGACAATCAAGTTTAAACTCAATTTGTACCAAGGCATAGTTTTGATGGATAAAAACGATTACGACTTGAACTTAATTATTATATTATTTATTATACTTTTTAATGTCTTAATGTCAATTAATTAGACTCAGTTTATTTTACTAAAACTGTCAACGTGACAGCTCATTTTAGATTTGTTCAATGTTTCGACCAAGTTAACACGATTAAAAAATCAAAGAACTGAAGAACTGACGGGAGTTGATTTTGTCGATGTTTATTTATTTTAAAATCAATTATATGCTATTTTGCATGACAAGTACATGTAGTTTCTAATTTGAATTACGCACATTTTTATAATATGAATTTTTGGACTTTTTCGACAAGAATGTCGAGAAACCACCATATGAATCATGTTGAATAATATTTAAAGATAAAATTAATTCAATCAAACTATGTATAAGTAATAAAATATTTCTCGAAAATTGTATCGATCAAAGCAATATTGAACTCTAGTCTCGTTCAACCAAACGCTCGGCTGACACCGTAAATCTCCGACAAGGATTTACGGAGACAGCCGGATGTCGAGTTGAATGAGACTATATTGAACTCTGGCGTAGGAATACATGCGACTACAAAAATTATTTAAATTGTTCGTACCATTTGAAATCTGACTCTTTTCAAGGCATTTATAAATAAGTTTCCTAGAAAAACAATGCTTTAGGATACATTACATCGATTTATCAATTATTTTCAAGAACTTAGTCTTGTCAGCAGCAATGATTTGTGCTGAGGTCCAAACACTGTTTCACTTTCGGTTTGTCTGAGTAACTGCATAGGAAAGTTGATTAAAATCAACTCCCAAAAATGATGTGCGAAGAATAGACACCAACATCTGTTGTTTTGTTATGGAGACACTTCACGCACTTTGAAAAAAAATCATAAATCATGAAATCATGACTTCGATTTTCGTTAACTGATGATATGATAATTGGTAAACACTCATGAAAATAATTTACAGTCGTTTAGAAGTGAAGTGTGAGGGGACAACCACAGATCCAGTTTAAAAAGCAGTACAACATTCAAATTGATTACGGGAAAGTCCTCTTCACCACATCCAATAATGTTCACCGAACATATTAAAGTAAATGTTACAGAACTGAAAAAGGATGTTTAGTTGTTAAGAAAGTTAAATTCAATATTGGAAAGGTGGCCAAACCATACTGTCTTCTGTGGTTTGATGAAAAATATGGATTTACTCATGGGGTGCTTAAACATAAACCCCTCTCGAATTCAAATTAACAAAAAATAAATCACTTTATTATAAAAACAAGAGAGTTACACTGTGTACTAAACAATGAAACAGTATAATCGCCTAAGAATAATCATAAGGGTATGTCTTTTCTTGCATTGATATTCTAAATGATAATACAGTAAAACTCGGATATAGCGAAGTCCTAGGGACCAAAGGATTTACTTCGTTATATCCGTAATTCGTTATATCCGTATAACGAATTCGTAATAATAACTATAGCGAATTCACTATATACATGTTTTCTTTCACAAGACTACAATTTTTACTAATTGAGGCTTAGAATAAAAATATATTACTTTGATACATATAATGATCGGACTATTGGTCGAAAAAATTATATGAAATTAAATTTATTCAAACAATCATGTTAAATATGTTATATAGTAGTGGAAACTTTATTTAACTGAGAGAAAACGTTATGAAAGTGTTAAATTTCATTATTATTAACTTCTACGGGACTCAAAATCAGTTCGCTTTATCCATAAATTCGTTATATCCGAATTCGTTATAGCCGAAAAATTTTGCAAAGGTTTGTTAAGAATTTTACCGGGGACTCCAAAAACTTCGTTATATCCGAGAGTTCGCTATATCCGTGTTCGTACTAAACTTTTCGTACTTTACTGTAATGTGTTTGACATACTTAATAACATATATCCTTGTCACCATTTTTGTTTATAAGCACTACGTATTATATTTTAAGCCATTTGTAATACACGTTATACATTGATCTCTACACGAATTATTTTCATTTCTGGCATAGCCAAATATTTTTTTAGCAAATTGGCTGCATTCATACATTTACCTTGTTAAAAAAGTAATAAAAGATTTTCAAATACAATCAAAGAATGGTTGCTAACCGATGCAGTTCGTGTCCTAATATTAATGTTCTTAATGTGTTAATTAGTGATCTACATGTACGTGAGCTCATTTGCTGGAATTTTCTTGGGGTTTCTGATTGATATATATGTATACCGTTGGGATAAACAATGTTGATATGACTATTTATTGATTTTAAAAGTACTTTCACCAAACCCTACACAATTTTGTGCTGAAAAAGTGCTTTAGTATCGACAATATCAACGTTTATTATAATTGTTTTGATAGTGCATTGACATGGTTTAAAATTAACGCATGCAATTGTATTTTTTTAATGCGTTGTAACTATGCGTACATACATATTCATACGCGGACAAGTTGATTATATTATATTTCTATGATTATTTTGTTAACATTTCTTTTTAAGAGGGCATTTTAAAATGCAATCATACCCTTCATTTTGAAGTCAATTATTTGATTTTTTTTACTAAAGCAATGAATAGTTACTTTCATTCTAATTATAAAAATCTTTAATTTTTTCACAATTTCACCTCCCTCAATATGAAAATAAAATCACAATGTGCCTGCTGTGATGTTTGTTAAGAAACATTGTCTTATTATGAGTTGTGCCATTAAAAATGTATGGTGCTGATATTGTGAAATGGTTATCTACCTTGTCGTACGAAAACGGAAAAAACTGTTGCCATCTCACACAGTCTGTCTTCCCAAACACACAGAATATCACAGTTGTCAATGGGCAAATATGTGTCAGATTTCATTGATACCAAACACGAACAATTGTTTCCCTGAAAGTACAAAAATATTTAAAGCATACAATATTCATTCTTCCAATTTTTTGGGTACTTTGCGTACTTTCCAGTACAGCTGTTATTGCTTTCTCAAAACTAACCCATTGAGCACAAATTCACTTGTTCTTTTGAAGATTTAACTAGTATTTATGAAATATTGAGCTATTTTCTGTTGGTTTACACTTTTTCAATGTCGCTTGTATTGCAGAAAAAGACAAAGACGAGACAAAGAAATTCTTTCAATATAACGTTACAGAAGAAAGAATATTTAATGATATTCCCTTTAATCGTTTTGCAAGTGAAATTTGAGTTTAGATACTATGAAAAAAAATGCCACTTTCATCCTTCTGGATCGGTTTAAATCCTCATAACATTGCATTATAAAATTTTAACTTTAAACGCACACAAAATAAAAAACAACAACATTACATTGTTAGGGTGTATTGAATTTCAAAAACGCGTAATTATTATAAGTATCCCATTTTTTCTACAAGTGACAAGCGTTTTGATATCATATTTTTGTGATAAGTTCATTCAAGTATAATTTAAAACGAAGAATTTTTAATAAGTTTTTAAACCGTACACAAGAATCGTTATTTGTTATGCAACATGTGAATGTTTCAGAAGAAAAAAAGTTCGGGGACATAGTATTAACTAGAACTTAAAAACATCAATTCATATGACTAAAATGGATAACTGTGCTTGAAGGACAAATATTGCTATAAAGAACTATAAAGAACTAAGCATTCTAAAGTTGACGATACGATATCGTCAAAACTTAATTTAGAATTTATAATTTTTTCTTTTTACGTTTATAATTATGTGGCGGCCGCAACTTAATATCTGGCGGCCGCCACATAATTTATCTGGCGGCCGCCACTTATATATCTAGCGGCCGCCACATTATTTATCTGGCGGCAGCCACATAAATTATTTTGCAAAAGGAGTGTTATTAAGGATGACGTTTACTCAGAATGAAAAAAAATTCCACTGATGATAATGAAAAACCAACTATTGTGTGTTATAGACCTTTTATTGTAGTGTTATTTTTCATTTTCAAAAAAGTAGGTCAATGACCTACTTTTTGAGTTAATGTCCATTGTATATTTTTGGAAAATTAAAGGAAAATCACTGAAAATTGTATACTATGATTGAGATTTTCTTAATTGTGAAAATAATACAAATTGCTCAACACTTTTGAAAATAAAATACAATTTATGAATGGCAGTGACACTAAATACATACAAAGCATTAAGTTTTCCTTCACAATTTTTATAAATATTCCAGTCCGAATTTCCTCTATCACTTTTCAAATTCCTACCCATTTTTGATCCAATTTTACAAAAAATTGAATGATGATAATACAAAAACATTTATAGTATTAAACTACTTATATTGATCTTATTCTGTTGGCATATAATTTATATGAGGTCAATGATCAAAATTTTGAGATATGGTGTCTTTTCTCGTTTTTAAGCATATTTCAATATTTTTTAAATTCGTGCCATACGGTAATTATAATGAATAAATGAGGTAAAACTACCAGAAAATATGCAAAATTATATAGACTAAAATATAAAATCTTAGCTTTTAATATTAAATTACTTCCAAAAATGTTTTAGCAGAAAACAAAATCTGCAAATTTTAGTCCGAATTTCCTCTGTTTGGCTAAAAGTATATTTTTGTTTTGGCATAATTCCATAATATAGTAGAAATATCGAATGTTATGTCAATAATAATTCATTTCACAGATACTTTTTGTGTTTAGAACAAATTTTACTCATTACATTGAACTTTATAACAATCCGAATTCGAGAACTCAAACCCTGAGTAAACAACACCCTTAAGGTCTTCCGTTTCCAACGGAAGACCTTATTGTTTTTCTTAGGTTTCTTTTTCCCTATTATTAAGGTCTTCCGTTTCCAACGGAAGACCTTATTGTTTTTCTTAGGTTTCTTTTTCCCTATTATTATTTTTTTTTTTTTCTTACCGATTTTGTGCACGCGATTTCTCGGAAACGGCTCAACCGATTTACGTCAAATTTTCAGTTCTGATAGGTATTGATGTGATCCTTGTTGGAAATTTTTGTTGTTGATGACGTCACTTCCTGTCTTGAGATATCGTGGATTTATCAGTTTTTATAGGGGTATTTTGTACAGAGAACTCCTCTTTTACCATTTAAGATATGATGTTGAACTTTTCAGGGCTGATAGACGAAAGACTGAAATAGTGTCTAATGGTCATTAATCATCTTTATCTCAAAGAACGCCGAAGCTCGCCCGAGCTTGAAAATTAAGATAAAAAAGGCGTCGTGATTTTTCTTGGTTTTCTTTGAATATCTCTTTTCTTGAAAGCATTTTGTTAAAATATGTATAACAAAAAACTTAATTAAATCAAGAGCTTTCATTTGAGATCATGAAAAAGGGGCTGGCCCTTCAAAAGGGGCTGAGGGGGCTCTAAAGTCTTTTAATGATAACTTTTTACTGCTTAATATTTTGTGATACGTTATATAAGCAATTATGTTCATTCTAAGGTTATTAACCTAATCATGGCAATCATTTACTCCTATGTTACGTAATTAGGGATTTTAAGGGGCCAGAAGTCCAAAACTTTGATGCTCAATATCTCAAAATGAAGAAACATTTGGATAAGCAATATTGAACAAAAGATGCTCAAAATATTGAGTTTAACAATCTGAAACCATAATTTCCTTGTTATGCGGTTCCTAAAAGGAATTACAGGGTCGGGCCCTAAAACGACCCTCTCCAGATATCTCGAGAACGGTACAAAATTTGTAAACACTTTTTGAACAAAATGTGTTTGAATTGACAAGAGCTTTCATTTGAAATCATGAAAAAGGGGCTGGCCCTTCAAATAGGGGGCTGAGGGGGCTCTAAAGTCTTTTGATGATAACTTTTTACTGTTAAATATTTTGTGATACGTTATAGAAGCGATTATGTTCATTCTAATGTTATGTACCTGTATATGGCAATCATTTACTCCATTGTTACGTAATTAGGGATTTTAAGGGGCCAGAAGTCTAAAGCTTTGATGCTTAATATCTCAAAATGGAGGAAATCTTTGGAAAGCAATATTTAACAAAAGATGCTCAAAATATTGAGCTTAACAATGTACAACCATATATTGTTTTTATCTGGACCCTAAAAGGAGTTTTAGGACCGGATATCAAAACGATTTTTCCCAGATATCTCAAAAAACGGTAACCAATTTCTAAATATTTATTAGTGGTACACAAAAATACCTTTTGACTAAACTGAATGAAAAGGAGCTGATCCCTCAAATAAGGGACACCAAAGGGATAGATAGTATTTCACCCATTACTCATAGATCCCGCCTCCTTTTCTGGATAAATTTCGTTGATGAAGGTCAAGAGCAAGGTCATTCCATATTCTAAAAATCGGACGGAAGACCTCCTCGTTGCTCGCAACGAGATCGTGTCTAGTTATTATTATTTTTTTTTCTTACCGATTTTGTGCACGCGATATCTCGGAAACGACTCAACTGATTTACGTCAAATTTTCAGTTCTGATAGGTATTGATCTGAACCTTGTTGGAAATTTTTTTTGTTGATGACGTCACTTCCTGTCTAGAGATATCGTGGATTTAACTGTTTTTATAGGGGTATTTTGTACAGAGAACTCCTCTTTTACCATTTAAGATATGATGTTGAACTTTTCAGGGCTGATAGACGAAAGATTGAAATAGTGTCTAATGGTCATTAATCATCTTTATGTCAAAGAGCGCCGAAGCTCGCCCGAGCTTGAAAATTAAGATAAAAAAGGCGTCGTGATTTTTCTTGGTTTTCTTTGAATATCTCTTTTCTCGAAAGCATTTTGTTAAAACAAGTAGAATAAAAAAACTTAAAGAAATCAAGAGCTTTCATTTGAGATCAAGAAAAAGGGGCTGACCCTTCAAATTAGGGGCTGAGGGGGCTCTAAAGTCTTTTAATGATAACTTTTTACCGTGAAATATTTTGTGATGCGTTATAGAAGCAATTAAGTTTATTATTAGGTCATTAACCTAATCATGGCAATCATTTACTCCTATGCTACGTAATTAGGGATTTTAAGGGGCCAGAAGTCCAAAACTTTGATGCTCAATATCTCAAAATGAAGAAACATTTGGATAAGCAATATTGAACAAAAGATGATCAAAATATTGAGCTTAACAATCTGAAACCATAATTTCCTTGTTATGCGGTCCCTAAAAGGAGTTACAGGGTTGGCCCCTAAAACGACCCTCTCCAGATATCTTGAGAACGGTAAATAATTTGTAAACACTTATTGAACAAAATGTGTTTGAATTGACAAGAGCTTTCATTTGAAATCATATAAAAGGGGCTGGCCCTTCAAATTCGGGGCTGAGGGGGCTCTAAAGTCTTTAAATGATAACTTTTTACTGTTAAATATTTTGTGATGCGTTATAGAAGCAATAATGTTTATTCTTAGGTCATTAACCTAATCATGGCAATCATTTACTCCTATGTTACGTAATTAGGGATTTTAAGGGGCCAGAAGTCCAAAACTTTGATGCTCAATATCTCAAAATGAAGAAACATTTGGATAAGCAATATTGAACAAAAGATGATCAAAATATTGAGCTTAACAATCTGAAACCATAATTTCATTGTTATGCGGTCCCTAAAAGGAGTTACAGGGTTGGCCCCTAAAACGACCCTCTCCAGATATCTCGAGAACGGTACAAAATTTGTAAACACTTTTTGAACAAAATGTGTTTGAATTAACAAGAGCTTTCATTTGAAATCATAAAAAAGGGGCTGGCCCTTCAAAATAGGGACTGAGGGGGCTCTAAAGTCTTTAAATGATAACTTTTTACCGTGAAATATTTTGTGATGTGTTATAGAAGCAATTATGTTTATTCTTAGGTCATTAACCTAATCATGGCAATCATTTACTCCTATGTTACGTAATTAGGGATTTTAAGGGGCCAGAAGTCCAAAACTTTGATGCTCAATATCTCAAAATGAAGAAACATTTGGATAAGCAATATTGAACAAAAGATGCTCAAAATATTGAGTTTAACAATCTGAAACCATAATTTCCTTGTTATGCGGTTCCTAAAAGGAATTACAGGGTCGGGCCCTAAAACGACCCTCTCCAGATATCTCGAGAACGGTACAAAATTTGTAAACACTTTTTGAACAAAATGTGTTTGAATTGACAAGAGCTTTCATTTGAAATCATGAAAAAGGGGCTGGCCCTTCTAATAAGGGGCTGAGGGGGCTCTAAAGTCTTTTGATGATAACCTTTTACTGTTAAATATTTGTTGATACGTTATAGAAGCAATTATGTTCATTCTAATGTTATGTACATGTACATGGCAATCATTTACTCCATTGTTACGTAATTAGGGAGTTTAAGGGGCCAGAAGTCTAAAGCTTTGATGCCCAATATCTCAAAATGGAGGAAAACTTTGGAAAGCAATATTTAACAAAAGATGCTCAAAATATTGAGCATAACAATGTACAACCATATATTGTTTTTATCTGGACCCTAAAAGGAGTTTAAGGACCGGATATCAAAACGATTTTTCCCAGATATCTCAAAAACGGTAACCAATTTCTAAATACTTATTAGTGGTACACAAAAATACCTTTTGACTAAAATGAATGAAAAGGAGCTGATCCCTCAAGTAAGGGACACCAAAGTGATAAATAGTCTTTCACCCATTACTCATAGATCCCGCCTCCTTTTCCGGATACGTTTCGTTGATGAAGGTCAAGAGTAAGGTTATTCCATATTCTAAAAATCGGACGGAAGACCTCCTCGTTGCTCGCAACGAGATCGTGTCTAGTTGTATCTATATTTGGTCAAGAAGATGGACGTTGACACAGTCGCTGCTTTTTATTTTCACAAAAAATACCTATGAAATCCCTATCATCATTTTAATATTTGATAAGTATATGTTTTGAATACAGAATATACTAGTTTAAATTTTTTGCATGATTCTTTTTAATATATAAAGCTCTTAGAGCAATGAAATTTATTGAAAATATTCATAATTGTATTTTACGATTAACTAATAGGCATCTGCGCTATATTATTCGCCTACGTTCTTTGTTTAGGAGAACTTTTGTAAAAGTTTAATTTTGGTTACCATGACGATGTAATTTGTAAATAGCAATACTGTGAATCATTTACAGGGTCGTGTTACAGGTAGGTGACGATAAAACAGTTTGAGCTTTTTGTTAAATTGATACATGTAACACTGGGTCTTGAAATCAAGGTCGGCGAAATATGGTGACCTTATAGAAGCGATCGAATCGAATTCAAAGAGAAGTTTTTCAATGATAATCTTGAATGATATTTAGAATTGATTGATTAATGATGGATTAAGAATTTATCAATATAACTATGTGTTTAGATCGGATCGGATAAAGTAAGAAAAAGTAATAGTCATCAATATCAAATTTACTTAATTATATCTAATTTAAGGATGCTACATGTATTAACATGAAACCTTTACTCCAATGGTCGTTGTATTGGCATTGTTCTGACAAAATTGAAAGCAGTTTAACAGCCTGTTGTTTTCAATCGTTGTAGAGCCTAAAACATTGACATTCTTCTGACAACCTTAAAGAAAAAATTGAAAACAATATTATATTTTGTTTAATCTGTGTTACAGTATCGAACAAAATATATACCAGTCTGAAAGAAAATCTAAAGACATATTGACAACTAATCTATTTTAACAGTACTAATAGTAATAAATATGAAAAGTTGAGTTAAACCTTGAGATTCTGAAGATAAAAGCACAATTTATTTTTTATTTAGAATCTACCTTTTCTGAAATCAACTTACACACTTGGGAATTTTTAGTAGGAAAACCCCTTTTCATTTAACGAAATACCTTAAAATTAATGATGCTCATTTCCGTTCGTGTTATAAAAAGTGATTTGATTTGAATTGAACATATTTTTAATTTATTGAACAAAAATACTGTTGAGATTGTACAAGTTCCATAACTTAGACCACGCTCTAAAAAAGTCATTAACCATGATATCCATTTGCCTCGTTTAAGAGGACTCGATGGTCATGGCCGATTTTAGACTGTATTGATCTCCAAAAGAAGAACTCTATTATTAATATTAAAATAAAGAAAAAATGGTTTAAGTAATTCATATTTTAAATTTTAAAGGAGGTCTAATGATTAATTTGTTGATAATATACATGTGTATAGCCCTCTCAATGTTGCATTATTGAGAATATACATGTATGTCATTAATTTAAGTTGAGCACATGGCTCAGTGGTTATGGGCGTTGGGCCAGTAGCCGAAAGGTAGCTGGTTCTAACCCAGCTCTGGTCACTTGCTGTTGTGTGTTGTGCACTTAGACAAGGCACTTTATCTACATTGTCACAGTCCACCCAGCTGGAATTGGGTACCGGTGTAATGAAGAATAATGACCCCCGTAGAATAATGACCGGGGGTCATTTTTCTACGTAGAATAATGACCCCCCGGTCATTATTCTACGCAGAAAAATGACCCCCCGGTCATTATTCTACGTAGAAAAATGACCCCTTTGCCTGAAGAATAACTGTCATTTTCATAAAAATGAGCACACTCCACATGAAGAAAAGTGACCCCTGTAGAATAATGACCCCCTTGTAGATTAAAGTTTTTCAGTATATTTTTTTATTATTTGTGAAATAGTCTTTACACAATTTAAATTTTTACTGCTGCAGTTTACCGAAAGTAACAAAAATTATAATTCATATTCAAATAAACTTAAAGTGAAAGAAGGGGTAAATCTTGGAAAATAACAATCCTTCCGTTATAACAAGATATTGAGGTATTGCATCGGGGTATGGTTATCATCTTAACAATTACATTTACATATATCTATGGTGTTCCGATAGGGCCACTTCGACACTACTATCCCTCCTTCCCAACTTTGCACTCTGGCCTTCGCATCTTCGCCTTCGCCTTTTTTGATTGCATTCAGCAAGTCTCGGTCGATTACATAGAATTTAATATAGGCACCGTACTCGCCAAGGTTTTCCGATTAATTCATGCTATTATTGGTACGCATGCGCTAGGCCATCGCGCTTACTATGAATGTTTATAAATATTTTAATGTGAACATGTAACATATATGTTTACCAGTGCTGGCTATGCCTAATCATTATATACTCCACATAAAATGTCCGCCACAATGTATACATATGCACTTCCAGACCCCTGTCACTTACCAGCCGTCTGTTTACCGTGGACCAAACACAGTAACATTCTAATTTCATTATGCGACACTCCTCGCTCATGCATGGATCTAGAGGGGGAGAGGGGGTCCGCCCCCCCCCCCCCCCGGAAAATTCAATATTAATCATTTTACGCAGTAAAACGGGAGAGGGAGTCCGGACTCTATCCCCCTGGATAATTTAATTTTATTAATTTTATAAAAAAAAAATTCCAAAATATGCCTCGGACCCTTTAAACGATGGAAAGCTCCGCAATTATAAAACCGAGACGAGGCATCACCTTTATGAGACCACCTTTATTATATTGTATGAAAACCATCCTTTATGATCTTGGATATTCATGGATTATGTTTTAACACAATATCGTATATCATTTGTTAAAAAATTGTATGATAAGCATAAGTTCATATGTTAATCAATACAATAATATAAATTAAATTAAAATTGCATCCTATCATACCTACAATATATATCATGTAAAACCATAAAATACCGTAAAAAATTGTGAGATATGATATTGTAACGTATGATATGACATTGTATTGTGTTATACATTATAATTGTATTTGATCAAATAATAGAATATCATAAAACATAATACAATATAGTATTATATGAATCAATATCATATTGCAATAATACATCATAACATTGAAACATATGATATTATATTGTATAATTAAGCATTGAATCATTATTTTTTGAAAGATGTGGTCTCATAACTGCAACGGTGTGTGCATACAAATAGTATAACGCGCGCTAGCACTCATCGTTGCAGTTATAAAAAAATAATGAATCAATGCTTATATTTACGTTTTTTAAACATGTATTTCCTTCCCGCAAATATGATTTGTTTTTAAAAAGCTCTGTCTTATTCAACGAGTTATGCGAAATTAACGGAATTGCCTCTGGAACAGCCGAAATATGCTGACAAAAATAGTGCACAGCTTTTAAAATTCTAATAACACAATTTTATTTTTGTAATTTAATGAATTTGCTCTTGGTAAACTAAGAAATTAATCAATTGAATTCATTTAACTGTCAACATATATTTACATCAATGAAATATTTATCAGCGTAAGTATAATAAAAGGTCCTTATCCGGTTTGAAGTCGCAAGAAGAGTCAGTTCCTGTTCTTCGAGAAAAACTAAAGGAATACTAAATGTATTCATACGCACCAAATTTGGTGATTGGGTCTTCTGTGCTGTGCGTAAATATCACTCAAATTAACCAATGCAATTTAATTGAGGGAAAGAAAGTGAATATAAATATTATAGTATGATATTGTATTGTATGATACTGTATCATATTTGATACATAATATGATATTGTATTATATAATACAATATAATTTGATAGAACATTGTATCATATCAAATGATACAATATCCTGGGATAAAGTAAAATATTATATAATGCAATGATATTATACACATTGTATCATATGATACAATAAAATATATTAAAATATCATAAAATACAATTTCGTGTGATATGATAATATATCATATAAACCAATATCATATCATACAATATCGTATGACACGCTTTTTTATAATATTGTATCATAAAAATTAATACTATACATAACAATATCACGATACAATATCATATCATAAAATATAAAAAAAAATTGATACAATATTTTATCGTATCATATAACGTTTTACAATATAACATGTGGTATTAATATTGCATCCTATTAAACAAAAGTGTTTCAAATCATACAATACTATATCATAGGAATCATGTTACATGTACATCATTTAACAACAACCACATCTATCTATCAAGCAGGTTTGAGTGAGGTAGGAGATTTCGCTAGCATCCTTTTTAGCGGAGATCAGGCTCTGCATCTAAAGAAACCTCTACGTATCATTTATAATATAGTTAAATCAACTATGCAAGCTATCATCTATAAAACATGTGACCTGTTCCAAAAAATTAACCTCATCAAGAATCATAAACCTATGGCTCTGATTCAGCATTCAAGCCTGTCAGGTGCATAAGTATCATAAGACACACCATCCATGCAAGTTTGGTGAAGTACGGACCAGCAGTAACTTAGATATTGCTATTAAAGGGCACATACAACAAAAAAACTTTAACCTGCTCCCAAAACCTAAACCTCCTCCAGCATCTGAAAGTTATAGGAACCAGATTCAGTAGGTCCAGATGCATCATGCATGTAATTTTGGTGAAGAAAGGACAAGTAATAGCTTAGAAACAGGAGCTGCAACTAAAACTTCAACCAGCTCCGGACGCCGACGCCGGGGGTATAGCATATGCTCCCATTGACTTCGTCTCGGTGAGCTAAAAAGGCGAAAGCACAAAGTTTCGAAGGCGAGAGTGCGAAGTTGCAAAGAGGAAGAAGCAATAGTAGTATCACTTCTTCGCCTTCGCAACTTAGCACTTTCGTCTTCGCATCTTCGCGCTTCGCCGTCGCATCTTCTATATTTTCATATTGTTCATGAATTATACTTGCATTGAGGATTTCCACAGTACAAACTGCTGGGTATACAAGTTCATCACCCAGAATTAATGATGAAACCAAAATTTTGAAAAGTTTACTCCACTGTTAGGCATTATAACCAAGCTGAAATTTGTAGGCACTGACAGCAGCCATTACGCCAGTAGAGGTTAACGGCCAATAAGGAAAATCGTCAAAGTACTAAGAGTACTCGTACAGAAAATATATTTTACTTTATCCTCGGCATACTTTAGTTTAGTTGATATCAAGATGATTAATGCTTCAATAGTTTGTATGAGCATTGGTAACTTTGGATACAATAAAGATCGTGTGATCAAAATCAAGCGGGATATAAACCCCTAACATGGGTCCTAACCTCTTATCAACGCTTTTAGAAACAATCTTTTCTCATTATAATCGATCAGTGTTTATTATCTATTTAGATTTACTATAGTCAGGTGCTCTTCACAAATTTGCTCCAAAAGAATAAAGTCTATTCATGATCACAAAACAACATTACAACACATGTTTAGAATATTGATGTTCATGTATTACGTAGAAGAAAACAAAACTAACGCAGAATGATTTTTTTAAAATTTTATGTAAATAAGAAGTATTCATATTCCTACGTTACCTGCCCCTTAGTCTTTTTCCATAAAGATATATACATGTATCATTCTTCGATTGACAATTCATTCACCAATGAATATTGCTTCATTATTATCATTGTTATATCATTACAACAATCATTCTTTAATGATTATTGTTCGTTACTTATCACACAATATCCTCATTGTGTATGAATTTTTCTTTATTTGCGTCATTTCCCGCCGTATGTCGACGAGAAAAGTAACGTAACTGTTAACAATAACGTTAGAGTGTTTTGCGTGTGCTTGCTACGAATATGAAAAACTATATACAGCGATTTATTTACAAGTTCGGTGTTTATAACTTCAAAATCAGTTAAACAGAGTGAAAAATTAAGTAATTTCAAAGTCATTTCTTGGATACGGGGTAACCAATTTCTATTCATGTTTACGGGGGGGGGGTCATTTTTTTATGGGGGTCATTTTTCTTCATGTTTAACATGAAGAAAAATAACCCCTGGGTCTTTTTTCTTCAGAAAAATCCAATTATTCTTCAGCTAGGGGGGTCATTATTCTACGTAGAAAAATGACCCCCGGTCATTATTCTACGGGGGTCATTATTCTTCATTACACCGGCTTACGCTGGGGGTTAACCTGCATTGGACTGGTGTCCCATCAAGAGGGAATCGATGACTCTTATCCGCTTAGCACCATGGAAACTGGGGATAAAAACTGGCCTTATGGGGCTTCATGGCACAGAGAAGGATTTTTGTAACTTAATATCATTGATTTTTTTGTAATCCTGGTACCTTTATTCACGACACTGAATTTCGTTACTGCGTCTTGTATCCAGTATCCAGAGGTTCCCTGATCCATCTCGTTTATAAACTTTTTATATTCTGTCTTCACTTGTGAAAATGTTATCAACTGACAAGCTTCATTAGCCTCTTTCCAATTAAGGTACACATCTTTAAGTACCACTGCGGATGAATGCACGTCTGCAATATAAGAATTTAAACAACGTCCACATCTTCGAAATTATGAGCTTGTAAAGTACTGATAGATCAAAAATATATTTTAAGTAACAGTTTCACCAAAATTGTTAGATCACTTAACTCAGTCCTTAACTTAGATCTTAAAAAGAAAAGTTCATAAATCTGAGTTCGATACTTAGACATAAACTGAGTTTTGACTCGAGGACAAAAGGTGACGTTCGGGTCTTATGTGTGAATAATAGACTAAGCAAACAAAATTCACTACACGGAAGTTAGTGTATAAAATTTAACTATATAATAAAATGTCTTATTTGCAACTTCACTGTTTATAAAATTATAAAATTCGTTATTAGAAACTTGAACCGTTAACTACTGTTAAAATATAATACTCACTTAAAACGGATAGCACAATAGAATAAAGATATCGCGAGTACCAATCCATGATATACATGTCTATTCGTTATTGTGTAAGGGTTACAACATTGCACATTTATATGATTAACACGCCACTTAGAACCCAGAAAACGGAAAATCACATTTCCTCACACTAATATCCGGACGGCCTACGGTACTCACTGCACATCTATACATCGCATGCATTTAATTCAGCGTCTTGCAAGAAAAGGGATGTGATGATAATTAATCAATAAAGATAATCAGTGCCAACTTTTTTTTTTGGAGAAACACTTAAAGTGAGATGTCATGTGAAGTATTTCTCACCAGTACAGTGTATGCGGGTGAGGACATTCAGCCCACGCGTGTGTTTTACTCACAGCCCTCTTTCCGTTAGCTTTTATGTATATCCTGACATGAAAAAAATATTACATGTTCTTGAATTAGTAACAATTTGCCTTATGCAACTGATTTTTGTGATCGATGTACATGTAACTGATGTGGTATGTCGAAAAAAGTATTGTTTATATAATGTATAAATATCTTTTATAGAAATAATAGTTTTAACAAAAGAATTATGAATGTCAAACTACAGTTTCTCTCTTTTTATTTTAATCTTGTTTCGAAAAGTTGCTGTTGAATCTCCTATTTTTGGGTTTTTATCGAAACACATTCATCAAGTATTAAGGTAATCATACAAAACAAGCACTACAGGGTTGCATTCAATGAACAGAGCGTAAGTCCCAAACAACCTTTTAGAGATATATTTATAACTTTGACGGTGTGTGTATGACTGATACTCGGAAGTGAAGTGTATACTTCCACACATTTAGAATCACAAACAAGTGTCCGATAACATTAAAGATACTACTATATTCTACTTGTACAAGTTTTGATCAGACTAAAAGAAATATTTTTATTTAATCTAATTTTCATAATTTTTTTCATTTCTTAAGAAAATGAAAAACGATGTAATGTAATGTGGTTTCTAAAGATATTTTGTTAATTTTTTTTTAGATATATTTTTGTTTATTGTGTATACGTTATACCAGGAAACAAACTCACAACGTTCTTGTTCCTTGCCGAAGTAGTTTGGGTCTTTGTACATATAATGAGTATGCATAGCGCCCCTCTTCTCAACTGCCTGGTACCAACAGACAAACCAAGTACTTGATTAGATTTAGCTGAAATGCTTCTAACTATTGTGAAATGGTCCAAAAAGAAAGAGTTTAAATGATATCGGCTAAGCTATATTTGGTTGTGCAATGGAGATGCATAAATTTTTGAATAATTCATCTAACCTCTTGACAACTAGCAAACAATAAAATACATTCGTCTTCCTATTTTAAAGTAATAAAAAGAGGCCCATGGGCCACATCGCTCACCTTAACAACAGTTCTTGTACAATTTTATCTGGAGATTTTTAAATGTGAAATTCTTATAATAATGTAGAAATTTCAAAATTATACAATATATTAAACAAAAATACAAAAGTATACTTTTAAGAAATTATATCCTACAATCTAAAATACATTAACTGACTAATCTAATTATACTTTGCCTCAACTAATTAAAGATAACAAAATTATAAAATGAGCTTTCAATATTTATGAAAAGTGAAGGAAGGTCACTGTTACCTTGATATGAGGATATGAAGATATATGAGAATGCTTACATAGCAAAAACTCCCTCTTGAGGCTCCAGCATTGGTCTGGGGGTCACGGTTTGAACAATTTAGAATCTACATTATTTGAGAATGCTTGCATATTAAAAACACACATTGCAACATTGTGGTTCTTGAAAAGGAAGATTTTTAAACATTTCCCAAATATATTTCTATGTTAAAGTTTGAAACCCTCTTAGGGCCCTAATATTTGTCCGCATGTCCTGGTTTTGACAATATAGAATCTGCACATTTTACAAATTGTTGAGAAGAAGATTTTGAAACATTTCTTCTATTTATTTCTATGTTAAACTTTGAATCCTAAGTTGGAACCTAGCATTCTTCATTTCATATACAAGCTTTGTTGTATATATTGGCATTTCTGGTGCAGCGGTTCTTTAGAAGAAGATTTTTAAGACATACCATTTCTACTACAGTGCATTTCCCAATTATCATTCTTTTGAAAAGGATTTTGTCCTTTATTTTACAATTTAGTTTAGTTAAATTTGGCCTAGTTGTTCTAAAGAAGAAAGTTTACAGGCAGACGGACGGACGACGGACAACAGGTGAACCTTTGGTTCAGGTGAGGTAAAAATTGATTGGAGTAGTGGACAACTTTAAACTCACATGAGTCCTGATCCCAATCCCTTCGCCTTTATCATCAATTGTCAATTTTTTTAACCCCCTTCCTCCAAGTTAATCCACACTTTTCTCATTTTGATAATGTTCCAGTAAGTGCATCAAAGGATCATTTGTTATCACGTAACATGTCCGACACGGAAAGATACGCCTAAAGGAAACTGCACAAACTCCGGAAAGCTATTCGAAATTGCCGATGTTTTGGGTTTTTTTCTTGGGTTTTTTAACTGAATTTGCCAATGTTTTAATCATACATTGTATGTGTTTCTTTGCATGCAACGTAACCAATAACATTATACACATGACAATAATGTAATTGTTGCATTTATTAGATTTCAATACTTGAGTGATTTTACGGCCCATTAGATTCTTGTTGTTTACACTGTTTATCAATCGTTTTTCTCTCAAGACTTCTTCAATACAAAGCAATCTGAAAGCTTTTGCACGGCACGGAATGGCAATACAATTTCTGTTGTTGATTTTGATTTTGTCGAAAACATTAATTTCATGTAATCAATGAAGGTGAATATTGGGTAAAAATGACGTCATTAATAGCTGAAATGTGCAAAATTATCAATTCGTAAAAGATATCTACATTACACGACCATTCATTAAAATCCTGGATGGTGAAGATCATTGACTGTAATATTGCACACATTTATTGCAAATCATTTTTAACAATGTAACACTTCATACATGTACATTAGGAAAGAACATTTCACACACACTCTCTCATCCACCAACCCACATTAGCACATAATATAACACAGTTTCAACAATACCTTCAATATTGTTTACATGTTTTCTTGTACATTGTACAAGTATAGTTTGAAAGAAAAATAACATAAATTATGTTTAATCATTATTTTGCTACATGAATCATAATGTGTTTGTGTATTATATAATATCTTTACAAGTCGATGTATCTATTTTTACCTCTCTGTTATTTGCCCTAAAACGATGTTTCAGCATTTTGATAACAAAACAAACCCAGTCAGCATTAATAATTAAAGAAATTATCATTGATAAGTTTAACATGCAAATACCACTATCACGTAAGACATCATGCTTTTTACCACACACATTTCCAGGTCAAGTCTTCAAACCATTTGGTCTTCTCTGACGATATATTAATCGACACACCGTATATTTTTTTTTTACATTTACTTAACCAAGCTTTAGGCCTACAATAATGCGATTAATTTCACTGCACTCTGCTTAGTTAGAATAATCTAACTGTGTCTCGGGACAGACATTCACCACAGTTAAAATGCTTTCCATGATAGACATAAATAACAGAGATTGGCAACTGATCGAAATCTCGCGGTCCCTATTGTAAAGTGTTCCCAGTTTAAATCAGTATATATTTCTAATTAACGAACATATCGAAATACAAACAGCTAAAACCTATTACCAACATATTCAAAATATTATTTTTTTCAATGAGTTTATGTCATATAAGCAATATTAAAAGAGGAGTTTAAGGAGGCAGTTGGCCACCTGTCGTCCCAGATTTCGCCGATGTTTTATAGCTGGCCAATATATTTTCTATATATATATGTTATACTCTCTCCCAAGATATCCTAGATTTACATTTTGCTTAATTGCATGATATTTATAAATACCTCAGCCCTAGGGTTCAAACGATGTTCATTCAAAAATATGAAAATTTCCGAAGATTTCTCGGTCGAAACACCCCTGTTAGCTTATCAGGTTTCAATAAAGATGTGAATATTCCCCATTACAAATCTCCATAAGGAATCTTTTTTCGTTCCTGTGAATTTTTCCGAGTGGAAGATAATACTAGGTCAATGAAATTATTTCGGAAATTATCTCTCTCAACTATTTCAACTGCACTTCTTTTACAGGTATGTGTATTTTTATTAAAAATCGTCCAAATGTGCTGTATAAATGTCTTGGGACAGACTATAATCGTATTTTTCAATTTTTTGATTCAAAATGTTTAAAACCTATGCACACTTTATTAAAACAATATACTTTTGGTTTAAGACCATCATCTCAGTTTACTAAAATGTAGTTCTCAAAGTAAGGTTGCTCCAGAAACATTTTTCAACAACAAAACACACTAATGGCGGAGTTGCCAATCTTTATTTATGTCTTTGCTCCCATATACCCGTAATGTAGCAAAAACTTGCAGAATCGCTCCGAAACGATTTCTAAGAAAATTAATGAAGCTCCTTTAAAAATAACAGTTAAATTATTCATAACAAACCATTTTAAAGCTGTAAATACCTTTCATCTCAAAACTTATTCATATTCCTAAAGAATTATACACTTTTTTCACTGGCTTCGAATTTACACACCATGCTGACATTCAGAACTCTTGCACTGAGTTAGAGTTATCTTCCATATTTCCTTTGATGAACAGAATATATGACAAATTTTTAATGAAAATTTTCACGTATTTGTAATATCGTTTTTTAGTTTATCCATGAAAAGTGATATTGTGAAAACATAAACTAAAGAGCCTCCTGTGATTTAGCGTGAATGTGCATGCGCAAGATTGTAAAATCCAAAAGAACTCAGATGATTTCCGGATTTTTAAAAGAAATTTTCATTGATTATTAATTAGCGAAATTGATTTAGAAACAATGAAAACAAATTGGTAATCTTCAAGTACCAGTGGTATTTAAAATATATAAAACAAAAGACAGAACTCTTCCGATTTCTCGGTATTAAAGCCCAAAAATTCGAGTCTCTTATTTTAATATAGTAGTATAGATATACACAAACGAACAACACTGCATAAAAAGCAGTAAAGTCCCGCCCGATATAACAAAGGTAGTTGAGAGTCTTTTCATCTTTAACATGTCTCTGGCAATTAGACCTTGAAATAATCAAAATTAAAAAAAAATTACAGAGCTTGCTTTCAACGGTTCATTTGTAATAGGAAACAAACATACTTTAATATAATTTCATGCTCAGATTAAGATACAGAGACTGTACCCTTACAATAAATTAGGGAAAAAAAAAGAATTTTATAACGGCAATCTGTGTCCATTGGAGCAGTGTTAGTGATAGCGATCTGTGTTCAATGGAATGACAATTAAAACCGCCCGGAACCCCCCCCCCCCTTGGAAATTAATTCATCACTCGGATCACCCCCTCCCATCCCTTATTTTATGTATTTAAGATGAATCTGTTCAGCTTGATCAACTTGACTTAAAGGGAACTTAAAGATAATGTAAAGACAACTTAAAGGGAGCGTTAATGCCACTTAAAAATGCTAAAATGTGGCTTAAAGATGGCTTAAAGGTTACTTTAAAAAGTTTGGACATTAAGGACCTATAAGCTCAGCTAAAAAGTGACTAAGTCGTAAAGGAGGCTTAAAGATTGTATATTCTTTAAGCCTCCTTTACGCCACCTTTAAGTCATCTTTAAGGACTTGCTTAAAGATTGTTTTCGCCCTTTGTCTGCATAACTGTTATAAAACGTGAAGTGCACAAACGCATATGGCGTTGATGTAAAATATGGGTGCAATTATATTTTAGGAAACATTATTTTAGTAACTATTTCGATTACATCAAGTTGAAATGTTAAATGATATAGTGCAGTATAAATATTACATGTATTTTTTTTTAACTCATGAAACTAGTACTCCTTTTCATGTTTTTTTTTCAAATTTTACGTAATTTTTGAACTGTTTATGAATTGGTTGTTATATGAAATTATTTCTACGAGGGCTTAATTTGTTATGGAAATTGTAGCCTCTACCCTCAGGACAGAGGAGGCCAATAAATAAATTTACTAAAAGACATTGCTGGAGCTTGTTTGTGCACAGCGATAAAGCTTTCATATATCCCAGATTTATTCTTTAGTGTCACAAACCAATGTTCTTTGTATTTCATTTGTAATTCACGAATTGACATTGGATTTTATTCTATTTTGCTATAACTTTGAGCTTTGGTTTTAATTCCTTTTGACATCATCTTTTTAATCTTTAATATGACATTGATCCTGGAGTCTAGTCTACTCTTGTAAGACCTTGGCCATAGCATGCTTACAGGGTATCAGTGTTTCACAAACACATACTGTTCCTATTTATTCAGTAATACCATGGATATATAATTGTCTGGAAATTGGACATTTTGAGTCAAAAGCCCAACTGGCCTAAACACGATAAACCAGGGTATGGGGCCGTCCAGTATGAAAATCTACATATGTGCAGCTGGTCATGGTTTATTACATATTTATATTATGCATTTATTCACACCAAAATTTTAAACTCTATAGTGCGTTACTTGCAACAAAAACAGATTTTCTACTTTTTCCTAAAAAATACTTTCTAAGTTCTTTCTAAAAATGTATATTTTTTCCGGGAAAATACATTTTTGATGAAGTCATACTGGCATGGAAACGCTAAGTTTTGCAAAATCCCCCCCCCCCCCCCCATGACAATTTGTGACCAAAAGAATGTCATTTTCATATGCTCGACAGTTATGTGCCAATGTGAATTTCACATATATAACTGATTAAGATGTAAGAAGTGATTCAGTAAAAAATCTTTTGTGCACATGCTTGTGGAGTTAATAAAAATTTAGCTTGAAATCAATAAAGTTTTCATATTTTCGTAAAAGAGGGCCCAATGTTGTTACATTTCTGCACTTAAACAAGTGTTCAGTGAGTAAAATAAATTTAAGATAAAGGTAAAAACAATAAACTTTTTAAAAAATGATTTAAATATAATTGTTCTGTCATGGTTATTTTTCAGCCCCCCTTCAAAGAAGGGAGGGCATGTTGCTTTTCTGCTGTCCGTCGGTCTGTCGGTCGGTCGGTCTGTCCACCAACAGTTTCCATTCATTTTCTTCACAGAGGATGAACATATTGAAATGAAATTTGGTATACAGGTTTATCATGATATTATCTAGGTCAAATTCGATATTGGATACAATCGAGCCATTTTCGACAGAGTATGGCTCTTGGACGCAGAAAAATTCCAGTTATTTGCTGTTTCCGCTCATTTTCTTTGCAGAGGATGAACATATTGAAATGAAATTTGGTATACAGATTTATCATGATATCATCTAGGTCAAGTTCGATATTGGGTACGATCGAGCGATTTTCGACAGAGTTATGGCTCTTGGACGTAGAAAAATTCCAGTTATTTGCTGTTTCCGCTCATTTTCTTCGCAGAGGATAAACATATTGAAATGAAATTTGGTATACAGGTTTATCATGATATTATCTAGGTCAAGTTCGATATTGGGTACAATCGAGCCATTTTCGACAGAGTTATGATCTTGGACGTAGAAAAATTCCAGTTACTTGCAGTTTCCACTCATATTCTTTGCAGGGGGTGCACATATTGATATGAAATTTAGTATACAGGTTTATCTAAATAATATTGAGGTCAATTTGATTTTGGGTATGATAGAGCAATTTTTGACAGAGTTATGCACTTGGACTTAGAAAAATTCCAAATATTTGCAGTTTACGTTCATTTTCTTTGTGGATGTTTCCAAGGGAGGGGCGCATAAGTGTTTTACAAACATCTCTTGTTTACATGTTGCATTAATGTGGGGAGGGGGTTGAAAGTATCCGTTTATAGGTTACATGTGCCTAACTGCATAATTATACTGCAAAACAAAACAAGATCGGCATAATAAATATTTTTTACTGAGAAGAATATGTAAGTAATACTTGGTTGAAATAGATTAAATAAGCGTTTACAAAGAAAGTTTACGAAATGTAGATCTATTTTCTTAATGAATTGTTTTCCTTTTTCGTGAACATACTTTACTAAATTGTGTTTGTTTATTCTAAGACTGATTTATTTCGTTGATTTTGAAAAAGTTAAATTGCTGCTGTACATTGTAAAACAAGATTATTTTATATCGATTTGATCGATTATAAATAACACAGTTTTGATTCTTGAAGTAATGTACAATTGAATAATTTTAATAACTTGTTAAAACTAAACGAATTTTAATCAAATATTTGTATATTTAGTAAATTTTTGGAATGGAATAATGTCGGATGCTACCAGTGTCGTTCAATCACAGTGTCTTTTTATTCTTAGTATTATTACTTATCACTCATTTTCAGTGCACGTTGTAGGCGAGTGGGTTATGACGTTGGGCTGACAACACAAGGGACTTGACATTTGGCCTTCCCGTGAAATTATCGACAAAAACATGCCTGAAGATTATCAAAAGTTTCCAAGTACGAGAGTAATTTTGGATGCAACCGAGATTCCAATTCAAAAACCATCAAATGTAAACGCTCAATCAATACCGTGGTCAAGTTATAAACATCGTAACACACTGAAAACAATGAACGGTTGTACCCGTAGAGGCGCAATCTCATTTATTAGTGAGTCTTTTGGTGGTTAAGATCAATTCTATGTAAGAATCAAAAATTCGGTGGCCATGCAAAGTCACTGATTTTTCTTCATACTTGACAATTTGATAGACTTTAGTGAGTAAAAAGTCTTAACACCATTTGTTTGTTGCTATACGGTCCTGTTGCCATGGAAACCGAAGGTAAAGCTGTAAAAATGGCATTTTAATGCTTATTTGAGAACATATTGTAAGTAATGTGCAGAACTTGGGGTTTCCAGGGTAGTATATACTATTAAACATAGTTGTCATTTTTCAAAAGAAAGAAACAAATTCATGGAGAAACGCATATTTTTAGAGCGTTTCCATCATGATGGATACTAAACAGAAATTTTAAAATCTGTTTTCTTCATTTAATTTGAATAAAAAGTGCAAATCTTGGATTTTTAGGTAAACACTATTATGATTGTGCAATTAAGAATTTAAATATGAAAATTGAGAACCGGTGCTTTGGTAACAAGCTAAAAAATAAGAAAAATTATAATATGTTTAGGCATATTTGAATGGATATTATTTACTTATAATGAATAAATTTATAAAATCAAATGGTGAGAAAAAATAAAGTATGTCCTTATCTTTAATGACACTTGAAAAAAATCTGAAATATTCTAAAAATAACTGTCGTTGCTATGGACTTTTCAAAAAGTAAGAATTTCTGTGTGATTTTTTACCAACTTAATGTTCCATAGCAACAACACTTCTCTGTTGCAAAGCAAAGGTTTTTGTGGTATATAATGAAAATTTAGATATATTTTTACAAGTTCTAACTAAAACAATTGCAAAAATTTCTAAAATCGGGAATTAAAGCATATCAAAATCATCTTCAATTTCTCAGTTTTTCCTATTTTTTGGCCTTGTTGCCATAGCAACGGATGTAATTTTTTAAACAAAATATATATAGAATGGACATTGATATGGATGTAAAAATTTAACAGTTTCCAACTTCGGCTTATTAAAAAATAAAACTGATTTCAAAAATTTGTAACTGTTTCCATGGTAACATTTTAAAAGTATTGGTTTCTCCATCAATTTTCTGATATAATTAAATAAATAGAAATAGGACAAAGCTGTTTTTATGTCTTTGATAGTTTACATTAGTGGGTAAAACCTTCTAATATGGCTTCAAATTAGGTAAGTTTTGGCTATTTTTTTAGCCTCGGTTACTATGGCAACGGTTACCCCTAGCAACCAAATTTTTGTGATTTTTTGCGGTTTACACCTTGGCGTGTCCATGTATGAAATATAAGGAAAATTGGTGACTATACGTGGCCTGACATTTTATAAATCTTTGATTCTTACATAGAATTGATCTTTAAAAGCATCAGATCAACATATAATAGAGTGTTCCATGATCAACCCAGAATCAAGTATGTTACTGCCAAAAGATAGTATAATGGCAGACCGAAGAATTGGATTTGCACCCATGGATGTATATGTTAATACTCCTTCCATGCTGAAAGGTAAATCGCAACTTAAGCCAAGAGATGTTGTTTGAGACAAGATACTGTAAACGTATTGTATTTGGCGTGTACAATATTTGGCGGAAATTAGTTTTCGAAAAAGTTGGCATGGATTTGAATTAGTGTACTCCTGAATGTGAATATTCTTATTTATAGATGTATGGCATTTAGCGATGTACTTGATTTAGCGGAGGGCCGCATTCCACCAAAAGCGCTTCATAAAATACTCAGCCAAATGTAGTACGTTTACAGTAATTGCATCCAAGAGAATAAACGTAGAAAGAGTAATTGGCCTCTCCAAGACTTATAAAATTCTAAGTCATCCGCTACCATCTAGTAAATATTTTCTTGGTTCAAGAACAGTATTTGTTTGCTTTTCATTGTCAAACTTCAGAAAACCTATTGTAGACGGTTTTGCTTAAAGTTATTAAACTGTCGTTGCTTTTGCTTTGTTTGGCGTACGATAAATTATCAGTCATATGTTCATATTAGTCAATTTACAATGAATACTTATTCACAATGTTTATACCATTTTTTTTTTTTGTCATTAAACTGTTGGTTGCTGAGGATTGAAAAAAATTATGCTTTTAAATTATGAAAACGATAACAAGAGTCTGTTTTAATTACTGGTATTGTTAAGATAAAAACATTAACAATTACAAATGTCAAATAATTAAATTCAAATTTGTACAGATCAAGAGATGATAAAATTTTATTGAACTACATCTTCAGTTTTCTTCTCTCACATTTCTAGTAATATATAATGAATAAACATAAATTTAACTTGAGGTTGATATTGAATTTGTTATGAATTTGAAATGAATCCCACCATATGGCATATTTAATAAAGAGTGTTAAAATTTAAAGCAGCTGCAGTTAATATTTTCTGAAATAAAATTTGCAGATATTTAATACCGATAGCCAGACAGACACATAAGGGTAAAAAAGTATATCTCCCCCCTTTCGGAGCGGGGGTATAATTGTATATTATATTCATACAGAACAGTAGTATTACTGATTGACTTATGTTACAAAAAAGAATGAGTTTAATGTAACTTCAAATGAAGATGCAAATACCAAGCCACTGCATCAAAAATGTACATTCTATCTTCTTTCTGCTATATCTAGTGCACCAAAAAACTTCAACAATGAAGTGTATAATATGTTAATAAGCTTACATGTGCATGAAAACTAATAGAATATACGCTTATTACAAACAAGAAGCAACATTTGGTCTGAAATGTTTCTTGTAGAACATTTCTAGTTTTAGCAATAAACTAAACAGATAATATTCATCATCATATTCAAGTTTCAAGATCAAAATGTTACAAAATGTGTATACAATGAAGTAGCAGAGTATTGTACCTGAAATATACAGTAGTCTTGGATTTGGTCATGGTATTTATGACTTGATTACAATGTAATTTTACCATTTGGTTCAACAAAAATTGGGAATTTCTTCACAGAAAGAATATCATCATCTCTACCACCATATGGGCATTTAACTTCTACCATGGCTCCATTCCCTACTAAAACATCTGGTGTAGCAAGGTAAGGGTATTTGACAGACACAACCCACACTCTTGAGACATTGAAATGAGTCAGTTCTTCAAACATGGAAATTGCTCTACTCTCATGCTGCCTACTATAAATACTGGTATATGTGATGATTGACGTATCGTATGTTGGTAAATGCTAGAATACAATTTTCTAGTGTCTCTGCAGCAAATCATTTTTTACAATGTCACCGAAACGTGAGGCAGTAATTAACAAATTTTCTTCTATCGAACAAGCATTAGGTTTTACTCTTGGCTTGCATCCTTGTAGATTCCCCTATGTCCTTGGCATCTTTTGAAGAGACCTTAAAAAAATGACAATAAAATGAAATATGAATAATTTTTACTTCCATGTATGTTAAATCAACATACTTTTTTTTTAAAATAAAGAACCTGTATATGATATTCTTATCTTTGTTGCTATATTTAATTTGAATGCTGGTTTGACCTAAAAAAATTGATATGTAACAGAGACACTTTTTGCCACTGCTGGGGTTTGAACCCGGGTTCTCTGTTATGCCAGTCCAACACTCTACTGGTCGAGCTAAAGGGTTAACTCACTATCCAGAGCTAGTACATGTAGGAATGCAATATACCTGACTCTGCCAAAAACATATTAATTATACATTCCCAGAAATGCATTTAGGTTGCATATAGTTCTGTTACTGTGGTTTCATTAATATTCAAGGGTATCAATTTTCGTGGATAAAGTAAAAATCACAGTTTCAAGGATACGTAAACTCGTGGCCAATGACCCTTTCAATACAAAATGTTAAAAGAAATTGCATTTCAATGAACATTTAATTTCATGGATCAATTCGACAACGAAATCCACGAAAATTGGTATTCAACCAATATTGATGAAACCACAGTAATTAGTTTACTTATAGTTACTGCTTTGTCAACAAAGTGCCCTATTAAAGGAAGTTGAAGGTAATCAAGGTCTCTACTTGCAACCTAGAATGTGTTAACCATGCAGTTACAGATGTAACTGGAGTATCATGAAGAGTGTTTCAAGTACTTGTCTTTCCTTAAATCCTCCAGCATTTCATCGGTGTGTTTTCTTTTCCAAGAGCTTCTCTCTACTTCTAGTAGTTTACCTATTAAGTACTACACTTTATTATACATGTATGGAGTCATTCATGACATCATAATGCATATCCACGAGTAATGATTTTATGTGAAAATTTTAAGTTTTGATAATTGAAAATTTTCTGTGGTACATGAAAGCTTTGCAAATTGTCTGTACATCCATTCTTGACTGCTAATTTTCCCTTTTCTACAAAGCTCTCCACCATAACCAGCAACATGCTTACATATTCTATGAGGTCTCTTGCCTGCAGGGCATTTACAATGGGAAATCAGGGGATATCCTGTTCTTATGTCAATTACAATTTTAAAATTTTAGGATAACTAATGAAATATAAAAAAAAAAGTAAAAAGTAAGGTAATTTCTAAAAATAAATGTATGTATGGCCATTATGTATCGAAATTCAATCAATAATTTTACAAAAATCATGACAGAACATAAATGATAGCTACATGTGCCAAGCTAAATCCAGTATGACATTGAGCTAGTTTACTATCTGATATCATGTAGTCAATTTTGTTAATTTTACATGCACTGCTAAAACCAACCCTATATATTTATTAGCAATTCAGAAAAATTTGCAAGGTATACTAAGCAATTACATAAGCCTTTTATTTTATCATGTCTATCTAAATAACACTTAAGGTGGCTCGACACACCAATGCATTATTTGATGGATCGATGAAGAATTCTCTTTGAGAAATGATTATTCAAAAATGACACCTATATCGGCCTCTGATTATTTTATATGAATTTTTTGTATTTTTTTTTATAGAAACCGGAAACATCGTTTTAGCTGCGAACAAGATATATTAGAGCTAAAAATTTGTTATCAATTAATGCACAATACAATTATCTATAAATACATATCAAAAACGGCCAGATAAACTTTGAAATATTTTTGTAAAAAAAATATTTATGAAAATTAAAAAAAAGGATTGTAGATATTTTTTAAATCTATGGATAAAAACTGCAGATAAACTGTTACTCGCATTTAACAATTTCTGTACAATCATATTTCAACAAGAAATTGAAACCAAATAGTGAAATTAAAGTATAAATGGAAAATTTTAAAATTGAACCGATCCCGATTGTAATTAAACTGATCCCGAACGAAATCACATAAAGTTAGAATGAATCAGAATTTTGCAAAAATTTCAGGTTGTTTAGCTGTAAAATGGTTTCGTCATTTACTAACTTTATAATTCATATCAATTACTTAGAAAAAACGGCAGTTTATTTGTAAAATTTCAATTTTAAAATAATTCTGATCGGGATCAGTTGTTTTTTTCAATCGGGATCGGTTCAAATTTGATAAATAGCAATTTTTCCAAAATTTCGCATTTTCATTTCAATTTCTTTGTAAAATATCATTGTTTAGTAAATAGTTTATGTGACTATATGTTATTTTAAAACTTTTATCCATAGATTAAAAAGATATTAAAGAATTACAATTTTGATTTTCAGAAATATTTTTTTAACTAAAAAATTAAACATTTGACCAAACGATCTTTGGCATGAATTTATTTATAATTATATTACACATTAATTGACAACAAGTTTTAAGCTCTAATATATTCTGTTTGTCTGCAAAACAGTTTTTCCTATTACACTGAAAAAATACAAAAAAATTCGTATAAAATAACTGAAAGCGGATATTGATCTCTGTCTTGTGGAATCATGTTTCAAAAAAGATTCTCTATCGAACCATAAAATAAAATTTTTGTGTGTCGAGGAACCTTAATTTTTATATGAAATAAAATCTTTTTTGTCATTGCTGCACCCACTGTCTCAGATAAATAAATATGTGTATCACCTAATGCTGCATTAAAAAATTCTCTCTCCAGTTAGGTGGTCCTTTCCCTTTTCCAATGCTTTAAGGTTCGATATCATCTGTTTGTCTTCTACAAAATGAAATCAAAGTTGGTAAATTTTCATAGAGAATGTTCTTTTTTAAATTTTAAAGTTGATCAAATGTTTGTTGTAAATGTCTGTACATGTGCATACAGAAATATGAAAAAACCAAAATATATTATATTCTAGTTTAAAATATCACTTTAAATAGAAACATTTCAGCTAAATCTTGATTAAAACTTGCGTTTACATATTTACCTACCATTCTAGACAGAAAGTATTGTTCAATCTGGTGATATGGTAACTGTGCATTGGCTTGTGTTCTGGTCTGAGTTGCTGGAAACCAGTTATAGGCCAGAATACATCTAATGGCTCTGGAATTTTGATGGAATCTTCTCTGAAATTCTTATATCTGTCATGCAATTCAAGCCTGAAATTTCTAGAGAGTAATACAATCCGTAGACCTTGATACACATGTGTTAACCTGTACATGTACAATGACAAAATATAGTCCAAAAGATCTGAGGTTTTCTTGGCCTATTAAACCAATTTTAATTAGTTTAATTAATTAATTCAAAATCAGTTTAAAAAAAACAAGGAATACTTAGATATTTGGAGTATTAGAGTCTAGGCTAAAGTTACATTAATCATTTTAGGTGAGACCATGATATTGGCCAAATATTGGTCTAACGTATGTCGTATGTTAAGATTTTTTTGTCGATTACATATATTCCAGGTTATTCATTTATCTACAAAAAACATTGAAACATTTAATATATATAATAGAATTCCGAAATATTTGGATGTTTAAATAATTTTAAGCCTAAATATATCAATAATGGCTATTATATCATCAACGAAAACAAGTGAAAATATACAAGTCAAAATCAAAAACGCGCGTAAAAAAGCCGAACCAAAAAGATTCTGCAAAATAATTGGATATTGCATAATTGTTCTTAAGTGTAGAATTATAAGAAGCCGATCCTGAGATAAGAGCACATTTACTGACCGAACAATTAGGACGGAGTTTTCACAGCGTGAGACTGGCCAGTTTCTATGGTATCCGTAATTGTAATATCTGATCTGTTGGGATGGATCTGCTCACATTTAGCAGGTTTAGCAAACAAAGAGACTCGTGGTTTTTGCTGCTTCGTTTTAAGAGAGAATGTTACAGTAACAGCTCAGCAAACAAAACAGAAATTTAAGCATTTATCTCAGGTTATTGCATATTTTAATGGATTTTGTGTAATTTAATCCCAGGTCTCTCTTTTATTATTTTTTGTACAGGGAATGTTAGGGCGTACAACCATGTTGTTGAATTTTCTACTGACTCTGGGGAGTTCTGGCCTGGGGGCCATAAAAGTTAGACGAGCTCACTTTCGATCTCAGTCTCACTTTTCCACTATATCTTCCTAAAAGTGAGACTTAAATCAAAAGTGAGCTCGTCTTACTTGTATGGCCCCCAGGCCTGTTCATGGTTTGAGTGTTGTGCAATTGACTATGAAGAAAAGGAACAAGAAACAAAAATTAATGAGTTGGAATGGATACAAACATTGAATTTTTGGGGAACTAAGGTTAAAAGTGCGGATATAGATTTACCTTGTGAAACTATGCTTGCCATAACACACCATCGGCCATTTTTTCTTTCTAAGGATGTTTATCATGGTTTGTGTATTCTAAATTTAAAATAAAAATAAAATCATATACATGTATTGTTGTAATATTTTGTTGCAATTCATGTGTGCACTTTTTATTGGCCAAACGTTACGCCAACTAATATTGGGTCTACGTTGAACTCACATTAGGCCAACGTTGGACCGATGAACAAAATTGCCAACGTTGGTTCATTGTAACCGATGACATTGGTCAAACATTGGCCCAACATACGCGGGGATTTGGGAACAATAATGTGCCGCAGGCATGTCTACTTCTCAGCCATGGCTCTCTGAAATCAACAACATTTGTCTTACATTTGAGCTAAAAATACGTAGGTAATCAATGTGTGCATATTTTGCCTGAAACCAGCTTCATTTTTTTTAACGCAAGAAATGGATTGTTACGTCCTACATGTTAAATGATTCAAAAACTGCCAAATCTTGTGTTGTAAAACGACAACAACGGCAATTAAATGTACATTTTATAAACGATCTCACGTTTCCGTGAATAAAAACTATGTCTTCATTCCTATATCAGATACCTACCCTCTCGATCAGATCAATCTTCATTCCCCTACATGCTGCCCCTCTTTGAGCAAGCTCGAAATTAAAACGTTGCACCGCCTACTGTTTAAATTGCCCGCCATTTTAATTTTTTTTTATTTCCTTAAGTGCACGCACGCTACCTAGCGAGTAATGACGTCGGCAAAAGCTATTGCTTCTACGTCTACAATAAAAAATTACAGATATTCAAATCTAAGACATCATATTAGAAATTAAGCAAATTAGATAAAAATGCATACTTAAATTTTTGTATTCTGAAATGGTTTCATTTTATAATCATCGAAAAAATCCATTACATATCGGCGACCCAAGCGATGTTAGATTAAAAAGGCTGGGTGGTCTACAAATTAACCATTAACCATTAGATATGATTTGTTAGGTTAAAAAATCATATATTTTAGATTTGAAATTTGAATTTGTTGATTTATTTTTACAAAAAACTTTTCATTTTAGGAGATCTATATTGTATAAAACCGGCCACGATCATCAAGTCCTCTTACAATAAAATTAAGGCATATTTACATTGTACATGTACGTCTTAATAATGAATAATGTTAACTTACCGTAAAGATATACAAACAAAACCCAGTAGCAGTATTGCTACTGTTGCCAAAACTCCAACTACTATTCCAACAAATCGCTGGATTATGTATTATGGTAAATGTCGAATTAATCTGGTAAAAATACAAGAACCAGCAAATTTCAAGCAAAGATAATGAACTTAGATAAAGCCTGAAATAGTAACGATGTGGAAACTGCATTTCACATAAAATTAATATATTTAATCTTAATTTTTATTCAAATTGTTTTACTTTTATTGAATAATTTAATTTATTCAATTATATTTTAAAAAGTTAATGAAAATTAGAAAACTTCAATTTTTTTAAAGTATTAATTATATAAACCTCGTTACTTTGCATGCTGATTATTAGTACTTATTGCCGATAAATACCTATAATTAACTGATGAATATTGATAAAAATTAAAAGGGCATAGTGAAGCTTATAAAAGACGATATCTTATCATCTATTTGTCATGCAAAATTAAAATGCAAGAATGATAGAACACTTGACTACCAGTGATAATATTTTTTACTATATTTATTTAAATAGATGAAGATTATAATGAAGTAATTCTTAAAAGCTTGTTTGCTTAAGAGGACTTTTTGCAAAATTCATGCTCACATATCCGAGTATGTTAATTCACAATAGTTGTGATTTATTAAAGTCAATTAAAACGTATTCATGCAAAACTGTTTATTAGCATTAAAAAATATACTAAAAAAAATAATGCAAAAACTTGTTATACATGCTTTACAAAGTACGAATAATAACATCTTGCTTTTTGCGCCAAATTTGATTTGATTATAGAGAGAAATACATAAGCATATTAGGCTCATTTAAGTTGTATACGTTTAGACTAGTAGGTTCTTGCATATACATTTAATGTGTCAGTACTATCTCAAACATTGTTAGCTCAATGGCAACAAATCTTGATCAAGCTCACTTTTCATCTCGTTCTCACTACAATGAAACGCATTGAAGTGGTAAAAATTTTCGTTTGAATGGAATGTTCTTAACTTTGTATCGAATGTCAATTGCTACGAAAGTCACGCCCATTTCTTTTGAAACGAGGAAAATAGTATTCGTAACAATGTAAACACAAATAAATTTGTTATTAAAAATATTCTTGACTCTTTATTTTGAACAATATCACTGTTTCTGAACATATAGTTAGAAAGAAAAAAGTGTGTTTATATGTGTTTTTGTGTATAATGCACGTGTGTGAAATTCCTGCTTATGCTGTTTAGAAGAGTGGCGGTTCCGAAATAATTGTGACGAATACTGTTTTCCTCGTTTCAAAAGATATGGGCGTGTCTTATGTAACAATTGACGTTCGATACAAAATTTATAACATTCCATTCGAACGAGAAATTTTACCACTTCAATGCGCTCCATTGTAATACAAGAAATTAATATGTTTTTGCATTTAGAGTATGATTGACAAAACTTATCACATTTATTCATCGATTGTTATTATTTTTACTATCTAACACGATATTCTGATTTTATCAAAATACGGCATTTTAAAAAACCATGGTCCGCACATTATCACCATTGTTGCATACACGTCAAGATAAGTAAGTTGTTTAATATGACAAAACTGGAAGTTGTGATTTCATGCTGACCTATCCAAATATCCTGAACATTTTACAGCATTTTGTGAATTTTTCGGAAATATGCATTCCCACGACGTTCCATCGCAATTTATTTAGTATATTCATTTGGAGAATCACAAGTACTTACACATTGGTGATAGCATGTAAAACAAGAAAGTATTAATATTTACCAAATATTTGTCATGGCATCTTTGAAATTTCACTGTATCTGAGTGCCAAAATAAGACACAAGTGAACCAATTTCTTTAACCCATAGAAGTAAGACAAATCTAAAAACGATATTTTGATTAGATATTCAAAATTTTACCATTTTTTACTATGACGAAGTTTGAAGATTTCGCTAGTTCTATTGCTGGGGTTGTAGTTGGTTCTGAAATGAAAAATATACTAGGGAACTATGACGGCAGCAATTTTCATGCAGAAAAGTTTAAAGACATTACCATATAACGTTCGTAACTGTGGTATCTCAGCCTTCAGCAAATAAATCCGCTTAAAATCAATACAAATATGTATACATGCATATAAGATTGTATAAAACATGTTTTTAACTTTACATATTGTATCGTATTGAATTTATTATTATCATACTCATTATTCTGCAGTGTTTGAAACACTGTTTTATAATAATGTCTACAAAATTCATCACTTTTACGTATCTATCAAAATGATAAATGAAAAATTAATAACAATTATTCAGAAACTATAAATTTTAATCAGTTACCATTATTGTTTACTATAGATCGAGTGTGATGACTTCTTTTTAGTGAAATTTGTTCTGAAATACATGTACCATAAATAATATTCATGCAGATATAAAAATATAATAAAGATATATGATACAAAACAGCTTGTGTAGATAATGCTAGAAAGATCTGATTTTTTTCTCACAATTTCAGTGTGTGAATCTTGGCTTTTTGTTAAGAACTTTTTTTGAAAGTCAATATTAATGGGTATACACATATCCATGCATGCATTATATTTTCAAACAATAAATAATAATAATGATATGTGTTTTCCTTTTACATATCGAATCAACGTGCTTGCTTTAGACTGTGTGAAATTATCAACTTGAAATATTTGAAAATTTGAAACATACAAAATGCACACAGAAAGGATTTTATTAAACATGAAAGCAAAATGACGATGTACAAGTATATAACAGTAAATATGTATATGTGAATTTGAGATTTGAACTTAAGTGGAAAACTGTAGAAAAAATACACATACCTTGATCTATATTTTCTAAATAAAATGTACAATAATTTCCTTTATTTGTGATCTTGAATAAATGTGTACACAGAAACCCCGTTCACCCAGAAAAAGAAGCAAGTGAGAATGATATAGCTTAATCTTTTTGGGTTCTCACATATAAATGTAGTATGTCAGGATCGGGTTGTATCAACTGTTCATTAATTATACCCGCACTTTCTAAAGAAAGTTCGGGTATATTGTTGTTACCCTGTTCCGTCTGTCCGTCCGTCCGTCCGTCCGTCCGTCTGTCCGTCCGTCCGTCCGTCTGTCACGTTTTACTTTCTCAAACTGCTCTTACATCTTATAAACCAGCAAACTGAACTCTTGGAGTTTGATTTGGGGTATCATGTTGTTTTGTAAAAAAGTTTCAAAAATTCTCTGTTAGTCCTGGGGGTCAAATAATTGGTAAAAAATGACGTTTTTTCACAAAAAACCTTCTTCCTCGAACTCCTCCTACATTTTCAAAAGTAGACAAATCATCTTTTGGAATATGTTTTAGGGTATCCTATAGATGCGCAATAAGGTTTCGGAATTTTCAATTTTGTCCTGGGGGTCATTTAATGGCTAAAAAATGACGTTTTTTTTTACAAAAAAACTGGTTTAAAAAACGTCATTTTTTTAAGCAGTAGCCAAATGATCTTCTAGAATATGATTGGGGGTGTCATATTGAGGCATGATCAGGTTCCAGAATTTTTTTTTAATTAAGGGGATCAGTGGGCAACAAAAAATGACGTTTTTTGGCCAAAAAAATATGGTTCCCAGAACTCCTCTTACAACTTTTGGAGTAGCTACATCATCTCTTGGGATATAATTGGGGCTGTCCTATAGATGTGCAATAAGGTTTTAAAAATTTAAATTTCATCCTGGGAGTCAAATAGTAGCAGAAAATTGACGTTTATCACTAAAAAATCAAACATTGATCCAAGAGCTCCTCTTATGATTTAATGGATAGACAATCATATCTTGGGATATGATAGGGACTGTTCTATAGATGTGCAGTAAGGTTTTCAAAATTTAAATTTCATCCAGGGAGTCAAAATGTAGCAGAAAATTGACGTTTATCACTTAAAAAAACCCATAGATCCTAGAACTCCTTTTATGATTTAATGGTTAGACACATCATATCTTGGGATATGAAAGGAACTGTTCCATAGATGTGCATTACGGTTTTGAAAAATTAAATTTAACCCTGAGGCCCATTACCTACCGGTACATACCTTTTGATGCCCTTTAAGGATCAAGAATATATATGGTTAAGGGGTGGGGATCTCAACCGTTTTCGAGATATTCGTGCACTTCCTGTTCAAGGGGGGTCATGACAACCCCCGGGGCCCATGACCTACATACCGTTTGATGCCCCTTGACACAAGGTACAAGAATATATATGGTTTAAGGGTGGGGATCTCAACTGTTTTGAAGATATTAAGGGACTTGCTGTTTGAGGGCGTCAGGACCACCTACAGGGCCCATGACCTACATAACATTTGATGCCCCTTGACATCAGAAACATGAATATATATGGTTTAGGGGTCATGATTATAACAGTTTCTGAGATATATAGTAATTTCAAATTCCTGGGGGGTGGGGATGACCCCAGGGGTCAGATCTAATAAACCCTATATATTGCCAGTAACAGCCAATATATGATTATGAAAACCCTATATTATTATCTTTGTCCGTTTTCAAGTTACCATTTACAATAGAGTCTATGATTCTTTCTACAAGGTTCAATGTTAGACCCCACACCCTTTTGACACCCCCCTCCCCCCCCCCTCCCCCTCCCCCGAAAAGTGGTTGTCTAACCCAAAATGAGAAAAATCAAACCAGGGTGCACAACTAGATTTGCAGGCCTATCATATCCTAGAGTTTTGTACAATTATGTTCAGCCATCTCTGAGAAACAAGTTCAGAGCGGGAAAGAAGAAAAAGAAGATGAAGAATATATACATGTATTAAGAACCGTACAAAAACAATAAGTCTCCAAACTTCATTCAGGAGACTTAATAATTAATAAAGATTAAATAGAGATAGGATCATCAAACATCAATAATTTAAAGATAATTGACAATTTCTGATTCTAAGGGGGTCAGGATGACCCCTTAGGGTCATGACTTACATGCCATAATGATCTGATGCGCCTGCATGACCTAAGGAGGAATAATATCTTTGGATTAAGGTGGGGATCTCAATGGTTTTTATGATATTTGATAATTTCAGGAAGAGCACTTGGGATCATGACCTACATACCATCTTAATGCCTTGAACAAAGAAACAATAATATAATATGTACATGATATATGATTCAATTTAAGAACCCAGATATAGATCAATCATCTGTTTTGTAATACTTCCTATGTATATATACATGTATTAGTTTGTGTTTTGTTCTATACTATTCATGTTCATGACTGTAGTATGGCTTAGTCTTATTTTAAATTACATTAAAAAATTGTCAAATATATGACTTGGAACCCCCACTCCCAAACAAACTCAAATATAAACTGTTCTCTCTCTCCCCCCTCCCCCTTCCTTGTCGAATAATCTATTAAAATCAAAATATAATTTGGGTGTCTAAAAACTTTTATAAACTGGTAAAAAATGTTATTCTTAAAAAAAATTACATTACACCTTGCATAATTGACAAATGATCTATTGAGATACGATCAGAGGTCATATTTCTACCTTGGGATCAATAAGTAGTATTCATTGACAAGTTAAAATTAATTAATAACAATAAATGATTCAAATTATAAATGTTTATACTCCACATTCATCCCCCCCCCCCCCCCCATCTAACCTGCTTATAAAGATTCAGTCTTCTTAATACATTCTTACATGTGTACAGTAGCAAATTTTAAATCATTTCTTGATTGCTTTTTCTCTCGTGATTCACATTAACATTTTGGAAATTGCTTAATTCAATTTTTAAGATTTATAAACAAAATGTTATATGCATCACTGCCATGTGTATTCACCTATTTGGGGCAATTGTAAAGTCTCCTAAACAAAGCAGTGACATCATTAGGCTAGGAATTACCCACATGGATCAAACACTACTGTATAACATATGAATAAGATAAAATACATTATTATTTCTAGTTCTAAAATGTCAGGGTATCTCCAAGGGGGCATAATCTTACAATACAATTTTACGCGCAATGACACAAAGAGCAAAAATAAATTAAACGGTTTAGGGATGAGGATCTCAGATCTCAGAAGTTAACAAAATATACAGTGTATCATATCAGTTCCTATTTCAAAAAGGCGTGGGGGGGGGGGGGGGGGGTTAAAGACAACACCTGGGGGTCATTAATGTACTTTACACCAGTTGATGCATCATAATGACTTTAGAAGATATTTTGTATTTTCCTGTTTCGTTGGGTCAGAACAGTCCCATAAGGTCATGACCTACATTGTATTTGATGCATTATAATACATTAAGAAAGAAATACTCCTTCCTTCCTATTATTACTCATATAAAAAATATAAGTGTCTACACTTACTTACATATGAAATACACAATTTTAATAAGAAATTGTTTATACAGGGTCAATATGGGGTCAACTCAACAGTGCATGCAGTCTGACAAATGAAAAAAATAACTTTTGCAACTAAAATGACAGAAACTTTACAAATGCGATAGGATAGGTAACGATGATAAGCTTATTTAAATATTAAAAGATGATGATACACTGCTGTCAAAGGGAGATTACATTTAGAAAGTGAAAGTAGAACTTATATACATGTGTATGTATGCTGGCAGGAATCCCATGCTGGCATCTTATTATATTGTGCTACTGCTACTACATGTATTATGCTTACCTAAATTGGTCAACATCATAATGATAATCCAATTAAAACACAATAATGAATTCCTTTAGCTGATCTTAACTACCGTAATCCTTTTCTGCATACGGAAAACACAGACATGTATGTATGGGTGTTGCTAAAACGCGGAACGGAAAGCGGAACGGAATGGAAAATATCATCACGTTTATCCCTTAAAAAGGGTATAGACTGGCCAGAAACGATTTACTTTGTATCTTTTATTTATATCTAATGAATGATTATCAACATGTTGCTATCTTATTAATATTCATATGAATGTCTATCAATTATAGCATTGTATTCATTCGGCTTTAGTTGAGTACGAAACGGAAAAATCAAATGTATATGAATTGTGAAACATTAACATGATTAAACGAGCAAATTAGCTATAACTTTTTACTTATTTCTCTTATATGGTATTGCTGGCATATTAGCGTAACGTACGCAGTTAGTGAAAGCGTTTTATGCGTGTTTTGAGTATTTTTATATTATTTTCAAATATGATGTACATGTATATACTTACATCAAAATTGAATTTTCGGTGTTCTAGACGATCTTTTATCATACAGACGATACAGTATCATTGAGATGGAAGAAAAAACTGTAGGACTGACGACATTAACAAATTAAAATACAGTAAACATTAAAATACCCGGTAATTTGTGAAACTAGTAATTTGTGAAACTAGTATTTTTAGCAATGCAATTATGTTTACGTTTGCATTACAAAGCATGCAGTTGTTTATTCCAGCAGCTATATACATATGATCCGAATAGAGAGCTCTAGACGTTGCCTGGTTTGATTTTCCGATTATATATTGGGACTATAGTCTGTCGATCCCAAAATATTCATGCAGCACATTTGGACGATTTATAATGGAAAATGTTGACATCTTTTCTCCATTTGGAAGTCACTCAGAAGACCTTGCACAATTTTTCAACACCATCATCCGGGTCTGTTAAAATGCAAAACCCCATAGACTTCTTTATTTTTAGCCGTGTATTTATACCAGCTGATAAGCTAGAGAGGACGTTTTAAAGAAAGAATAATGAGAATGTTTAATGCTTCTAAAAGAGAATCGCTTGAACCCTGAGGTATATATAAATATACAGCAAAAAGTGAATCGAGGATATTTTGGGACAGAATATAGTGGTCAATGCATGTACTGTTAATTTTGAGGAAATAGATATTCTTGAATAAATAAGCTAATATTGCTAATCTTTCAAAAAAAATTAAAAAGGTACATAAAGTATATCGTTTTAGCATACTTAACAAATCTATGAGGTAAATAACATTAGATAAGATTTTCCGTTTTCCTTCCGTTCCGTTTTCCGTTCCGCGTTTTAGCAACACCCATGTATGTATACACGTGAACCCATCTAATCGAAGAGCTGGGTAAAACTAGTACCCGCTAATGAGACATGCAAACCTGTGTTGTGTACGTAACTTCAGACAAAGATCAGTCATTTGTAACATGCATGTATTTTTATGACCTATTCTTCCAATCCACTTGCACTATTTTAATAGGTAAATAACAGCTTTAAGGTGGTGCAGGACACCTGCATATTATGATGTACATGTATACTTCCTATTGAGATAAACAATAAAGTATGTTGACTATTGATTAAATATTTACCCCCCAAATAATGTTACCTAACATTGAAGCGCAATGGGTTAGAGCGTTTACATGTCTGTAAGAGCATTGGGGTCCAAGATGTATTTTTGGTAATTTACGAATTTTCATGGGGAGGGGGGGTCTGGACCCCTCACTCCCACCCCTTCTCTAAATCTGTGCACACGATGATGTTTATGTAGGCACACAGAAGCAAATCTAAAACCGGCAACCGCCACGGGGAGGGGGCATAATTTAATTTTTAATTTTGTTTGTAATAATTATATAGACCATTATACTTCCTATGACATAAAATGTTAAGATTATTGATTAACTGAAAATTCACTGCAAACAGTTCTACCCCAAATTGCACATAAAGTGCTGCTCATGTCACGATGTGTATTATCATATGGGCAGGGATCTCATCCTTCAGTTATGAAAATTATAATTTTTAAATGTATTACCGGAGTTTGCATGTAGCCTTCATTTTTAATTAAACTGGTATAAAACAGTGTTATTTAGGGGCAAACACATGGTGCGGGTATTACTGTCTAATGACAGCATCTAGTTTTAAAGTGTTATTAAGGCTAATAATCATTAAATTCTAAATAAATCATTTTTATTAATAAACATATTAAAGGTCGTTCTACAAAACCGTTATTAAAGGTTTTTAGTTTATGCAGCATTAAAATATCAATGAGTCATTAAAGCGTTCCATTACCCATAATGCTATACTCATCAACTTCCAGAGCGTCTGCTTTGTTTGTAGACATTCTGCCAGGATGACAGACGCCGACGTTCAAACAAAGTCCGGTAGAAACAGGGAAAAATGTTTTGATACTAGCAAACTTTGCATACAGAGGAAGTTGCCCTCGATCGCCCACCTGAAGGTATTGTGTTGTATTCCTTTTGTGACCTTAGATTTTGTGCATTTATTTCTTGATCTATATGCATTTTTGTTTGCAAATGATTATTGTGCATTAGCCTGCCTATTTGAAGTTCGTATGATTCTGGCTTAGCAAAAGTGCGTAAAATTTGATAATTTCATCTTGACCGAGTAACAGCACTGTAAAATGTAGGTCTACACAGATGAGGCCACTACAACGAAATAAAGGTGTGCGGTTTATAAAGGGGCTGTAGGGATATCGCAATAAGAGAGATTTGTGGCGGAAAATGCCTTTTACGAGTAGTATTTAGGCAAAAGTCTATAATACCAAACAATGAAGTGCATTTTTAAAAGTGGTAAAAATTTTCGTTTGAATGGAATGTTCTAAACTTTGTAGCGAATGTCAATTGTTACATAAGTCACGCCAATTTCTTTTGAAACGAGGAAAATAGTATTCGTCACAATGTTTATATACCATCTTGGACACACCGTTTCCATAATTTTTGGACGGTTTTAACATGCACGCACTTTGAATTTCCATGCGGGAAAATACTCAATTAACAAAAATCTTGGCACATTTTTGCATGTATAACTGGGTTATGTTTGATATTTGAAATGCAAAATAATCTAAGAACAATTTCACTTTGAAGAAAAAAAAAATGGGTATTAAAATCGACATAAAACTGATCCGGTGCGAGTACACATGGAGAGAAAAGGTGTCAAATTTCTTGTTTTATATTTGAACCCGAGAAATGTTGACAAAAGCTGCATTCCAATTTTTAATTATAAGTAATTATGTCTTTTATGTTGTTTATGAAATCATCTTTATAGTATTAAACGGTGTACAATTCAAAATATTGAATTGTTCATTCCTCGTTTCAAAAGAAATGGACGTGTCTTATGTAAAAATTGACGTTCGATACAAAGTTAAGAACATTTCATTCAAACGCAAATTTTTACCACTTCAATGCACTTCAATGTATTACATATAAAATTGTTTCACATTTATATTATTCCAATTTTTTTTTATACTTTTGGCATTCGATATTTTACAAAAAGATAAGATTTTGTGGAAGTCTGTATTTCCTTTACCGAAAATTAGTGGTAAAAGCTAAAAAAAAAACTTTAATGTTTGTAAAGGAGTAATGTTTATAGTACTAAACTCATTTATTTTAGTAACCATAAATATTTTGTTTCTAATATGTAGACACAAAAGTACCTTTGGAACAAATATACTTCTTTTTTTCGTCACAGTTTGAGTTTTCAACACGGATATCAGCGCTATTATATCGATGGATCACTGGACACGAGCTGCTTCCTTCTGAAATGATAAATGAAAGCATTTAATACCTTGGGTTTTTCTGGTATGTTTGTTTGATTGCATTGAAATAAAATGAGATATATTTTGCCTAAATAGACATGCACTATTCCAATATACGTCCATAAATGTAGCTTTGTATTAAGAAGCCTTGGTGGCCAACACATTAACCATCATGCCTTTCTTCAATACTCAGATACATGTATAGTTTGTTAAGCTATAGACTATCACTTAATAAGGGAAAAAAATACCTGTAGATCTATAGCTCTATGGGAAATTCGAATTGACGAACCGTAGAGCTACAGTTCCAGCTAAACAAAAAACTATATGTATTGCGCACAAAGAGTTTCGCACTGTCTTGGACTTATAAAACTAATTAAGGAATTTTAAAAATTACTTCAGATATCATTACTCATAGTACTTGCCTCTGGATATCTTTTAAACACCCTCCCAGCCTCGTAAACTAAAAAGGTGTGGTTTGTTTACAAGTAAAAATATCTATCCATTTACGATTGCAACGTGAATTTAATATACTTCACTTTCGTTGTCGGCTAAGGTGTTTAAAAATACTTCAAAGTGTTGAATCCAGTAGTAAAATCTCTTAGGAATTTTATGGTATTAAAACATTTACATGATATATTCCTAAATCATTTGATAAGCTTAAAACCTTGAGCAACGTTTTTGTGTGCAATAAATATACAGTTCCCTGTATAGATGGAACTCCCGGCAGGTCGTCTATCCGATTTTTTTTTTATTAAGCTTTAAAATTTAAATAATTTGTTATAATATCTTTATACAAAACTCTTCTTTTTAAAAAAGATTATAAAGTCTAAAATGACCAGCTTTCCTAATATGTATTTAACAATGAAGGACATGAGTGTTAAAGCAAAACAAACAAAAATCATTTAAAATTCTTTTTAGAAAGTTAAACATACTAGTAATTTTAAAAAAACCCACAGAAACACCATACTAATCTTCTTTAATGGATTAATTCTATTGGACTTCAACACAATATGGAACATAAGTTCTTGAAAATAAAGTTTAACTTACGTTTCACCGTTTCGATTTGATAAAACTGTCTTATGCCAATCCAATAACGAGATGAGGGTAAGCCTTTGTACTTTTCATGAGTCGGTAGATAATACGCTAATGTTTGATTTTGTTTTGCACATTTAGACACAGCCTCCATCCAAGTAACTTTATCTCGGATGTCTATTAAAATGCCATTTTCTGAAATTTTAAGATATATAAACATTTAATGTAAATTTAAAATAAACTTCCACAATCTTAAAATAATACCCTATTTAATTTTTTCTGGACTCATCAAATGTGCATCAGGTAAAACAAATTGTAAAGACGCCTTGAAAAAAAATATTTCAACATAAACAGTGTAAGTATTTTTTAACAAGTGTTATACAATATATCCTTATAAATTTTAACATTTTGCCAATAAACATCGAAACTCCTGCGTCAGAGTAACTACTAATAGCTTTGGTATTTCAACACGGATGATTTGATGTCCAAACGCTTGAATTTTACATTATAAATAACTTAAAAATAAATTAAAGCAATTTGATCTGTATTTTTTAGAATTTTATTTTGCTGCAAAAACCTGCTAGTATGACAAGTCTGCATATAGCATAAACTTTTATGATAAATAAGATTTGAAAAAATAATTAATTTTTGTCAATTTTTTAAGTAAATATTCTCTTCTAAGGAATATATAGAAAATCAATTTTTGTACAGGACGAAAATGATTCAATTTTGCTCCGCACAAGGCTTCTTAACGGCCTTTTCCAGAAAAATATGGCTAACAGAAATTTAAAAACCATGATATTTTTGTAATTTTAGTAGAAAGGAACATTTCAACATGAAAAATGCAGCTCATATTGCTTTAAAAACCTACTTTCATTTTCGGTAAACCAGCCCGAAATAGCAAAAATGAGAGTAAGGTGGACACGCCTTGGCGGATCAAAGTCAGTGGAAGTTTTAATCAAATATACACTTGCAATGAAATAATATTGAATGATTACGTTAATAGTGAATTTATTTAGTGAGAACTTATTTAAGGTTCACATAGAAAATAAGATTTGACAAATTTGAAAATTCGTTTCTTGAAAAGCGATTTTAGTTTTGATGAATAGACGCCAATCGCAACTTCTCGGACCTTTCCCACAGGCTCCCAAAAACACCTCGAAAGTATAACCTAGGCGTCCATGACAATCCCCCTTTTTTATTAAATTTGATAAAAATACAACACATTTTAATATTTTTATAGATGTAAGCTAGACTTTATTAAAGTCAATGATATACCTTAAAATATACCACAAAAGCAACACACGAGGATGTCTAGAAGATACTTATTTTACTGGGAAGCAACTCCATTTTGTATAACATTCTAACATCCGGTAATGTTAATACATTCGAGGTGTTTTTTCCGAGAGGAAAGGCCCGAGTGGTTGCTACTAGGATACTAGACGCTTGCAAAGCACGACCTCTGGTGAGAAAATCAGATAGAGCTTTCGAGAACAGGGTAAACACGGACATGGGTTGACGGGCATCGCAGGCGGATACCTTTGATCGGCAATCTATGGTTAATCAAAAAAATAAATAAAATGGATTAATTGGATTCGATTTTTAATTTTGATGGAAAGAACTTTCCAGAACGAATGGCAAGTAACGCAGTTAGACTAAATAACGTCATTGCTGAACGCGAAGGGCGAGTTATCCATAGGACATCGATTAGCGTTTTCTATATACATTTTAAACACGACAGATTGGTAGTAAACCTTATATACATAAACATGGAAACAATGAACAGGTTAGGTCTTACGTTGATCTATATAAATAAATGATGTGTAATGTACGCATAAAACAGAGAAGTTGAATGGAATGGGGGTTGCCATTCTTTTTCTTCAAAACAATCTTTTATCTAAAATTCTTATATGGGACAGTGACAAAAATTATTGTGAAATTTGACCTAAAGAACAAACCTTAGATTAACAACGCACTGAATACCAACTCACCGGTTTGAAACTAAATAAAATAGTTTGCTCTTTTTTCAGTAAGCTGAAACCAAAAAATTTAAGATCAAGTTCATAATGTTAATGTATAGATCATTCATTTCAGTTTCTGTTTTTCATCTCTGCCTGTTCCTATAAATATCTTAACATCTCCATTTACACATTTACAGTGACATATTAAGGAAACTAAAGTTTGTTTTAAAACTTTATAACTTATCTTATTGTCTCATCTTAAGGATTAATTTAAGGATCATCTTAAGTCCACCGATATGAACGAACTACTTATTGTTCAGCGTAGCCTTACTACCATTTCAAATAACTAGGTCAATGACCTACTTTTTAGGTAAATGACCTTTGAAAGTTTATTGAAACATTTGTCAAATTTGTCAGAATTTTCCACCCTTTTCAATGTTTTCTTTATTTGCAATTTGCAAACTTTGCAATTATTAGAACTAATAAAACAGTTTAATTTGTTGGTTGACAAATGATAAAAAACGAATAGTTTTACTAAATTCACATTTCAATGGATCGTTTTAAGCTAATATTTAAAATTTGATTTAGTCCAAATTTCCTCCATCAATTTTCAAAATTCTACCCATTTTAGATCGATTTTTACAAAAAAACCTAACTAATCGGAGCTCAAAACCACTGATTGCATAAAACTATGTTTATTGTATGTACTCTGTTGACATTAACTTTATACAAGGGAAGATGAACTATTGCAGATCTCGTAACCTGTTCATTTAAAATTCGTAGGTGAGATAATTCATGATAAGTAAAATCTTGTAAATCTGAATTAAGAAAGGAATTTATTGAACTCTTCTTATCATACTTACTTTGACAAATATACATATTCTGTGATGAACAGTTAAGTTTGTTGGCCCCTCCAGATACAATAGCGATGCATTCTTCAATTCGAAAACTGCCCAGCGTGCCAATACTATCTAGAAAAAATAACGAAAATGTTGTCCCCATATCTGCACTGTCAGTCTAGATCTGTAAAGTTGATTTACTTAAATTGGAATAATGTGTGGCATAAAATTCCAAGCTCGATAAACGTATACTCTAGAGGAGTTTGCATATGAAAAGAGTAAATATTTGCTATCATAAATCACAGGCATGAAATACCTTTTATTCAGCCCAGAAAAAGTTAAAGAGCCAATTGGCTGGTATATTCATTAAAATATTTTAATATCTAAATATTTTAAGAACCCATTGATATTTTGCATTCTTTTCTTGAAAACTGTGGATTTTCTAACATTTAAAATGAACAATTTATTGTAAATCATAAATTGATTACTAATGCTGTCAAGCAAAGACTTAAAAGACCAGTTTATGCAGAAACAATCAGCCAATTTTGTAATTTCTTCCAAAGGTAACTTTTGGATATGAAAAGTATTTACATATTTTACCATCAAACCATCGAAAATTGTTTGTTAAATTTTAAACAATCACCGACTTTTTGTAGAAACTGGTAGACAGATCGGCATTCCTCTTAATGACAGACGCTGTACCTCATGCAATAATAATTAAATAGCCTATGAAATGCATTTTGTGTAAAGTAATCATGTATTGTTATACATATTTCTGATAGTTCCCAACTCTCAGAAAATAATGACGAGAATTTAAAATTCGCGAGGGGTGCTTCTTGCGATTTTACGCGGATATAAATTCCTCGCGTTTAATTAGTAACTTACAGTTGTAGACAAAAATACTTTGAACCTAGATTTTGTGAAAGACTTTTTAACATAGTAAATTAATGTCTTCTTTAAAACTCAAAACAGCCTGTTTATTATAGAATTGCTTGTTTATTTTTTTTTGTTCATCGAGAAATGAATCTTACAAGTGAAAAGCTGTCAATGTGACAGCAAACCAGGTTTTCTTTTATGTGAACTGTATCCATAATCCATGTAAATCCGTATCCAGTGAAATGGAGTACCCTATATGCAATATTTTGCCAAAAATGACTTAGTTCAAGAGCTGGCATTTTTTTCATAAATTATCGGAAATCAAAATCCTAGCAATATGCACACCTCTGATATATGTACAATTGATCTGCAAAAGAACAATTTCCTATCTTGGAAACTGTAGGAGGAGTTATCCGTACAATGAGGGTACCCTATATGCAATATTTTGCCAAAAAATGACTATGTTCAAAAGCTGGTATTTTTTTCATAAATTATCGGAAATCAAAATCCTAGCGATATGCACACCTCTGATATATGTACAATTGATCTGCAAAAGAACAACTTCCTATCTTGAAAACTGTAGGAGGAGTTATGCGTACGATGAGGGTACGCTTTTGGCAGCCGCCCGCCCGCCCGCCGTTTTCACCATTTTAATAACCGGATTTTTCCTTTGGAAAACCCGGTTAAAAACAGAACGCTTTTATATACAACCCATGGGCCACATCACTCACCTGAGGACCAATAGGTGTGATTAAATCAGCTTAATGGAATCATGATACAAACTATCTTGACAATGTTGTATAATACATGAAGATCCCGTAGAAATAAAAATCCATTTTCCTCTTGGATATTCTTATCACATGTACCATTAGTCCCTTTTCTAAAAGGATAATATTATAGTCATAACACATGTTGAGTATTTCAGTTCTCAAAAAGATCCTAAACAATTGTTTATGTATATGGAATATAAACTTACATCAAACTCTGAACACCTTGTGACGCCCAAGAATTGTCAAGGGGCCAAAGTCTACACAATTTACAAGAATCACCCGGCTGATAAGTTTCGGAGAAGAAGATTTTTGAAGGTTTACTCTATAAAATCCTATGTAAAAATTCGACCCCCCCCCCCCCCATTGTGGCCTCACCTTACCCCCGATGGGTAATGATTTTCACAATTTTGAATGTACATAACCTGAAGATGCTTCACACACAATTTTCAACTTTCCTAGCTAATAAGTTTCTGAGAAGAAGATTTTTAAAGATTTACTCTATATATTCCTATGTAAAATTACAACCCCCCATTGTTGCCCCACCCTACCCTTGGGGTCATGCTCTTCCCAACTTTGGATCTACACTACCTGAGCAACCTTCTACACAAGTTTCAATTTTCCTGGTTAGTTAGTTTCTGAGAAGAAGATTTTTAAAGATTTATTCTATATATTCCTATGTAAAAATTTGACACCCCTCCCCCCCGATTGTAGCACCACCTTTCCCCCAGGGGTAATAATTTCAACATTTATGAATCTATACTACCTGAGCATTCTTCCACACAAGTTTCAGCTTTTCTGGCGAATAGGTTTCTGAGAAGATTTTTAAATATTTACTCTATATTCCTATGTAAAAATTCGACCCCCCATTGGAGCCCCCCATACCCCTGGGGGTCATCATTTTCACAACGTTGAATATGCATTACGTTAGGATGCTTCCACACAAGTTACAGCTTTCCTGGCCAAATGGTTCTTGAGAAGAAGATTTTTAAAAATTTCTCAAAAATTTCCAATAATTCCTAATTCACTCCCATTGAATTCTCTTTGCCTAAGGGTGCTTTGTGCCAAGTTTGGTTTAAATTGGTCTCACAGTTCTTGAGAAGATGACGAATATGTGAAAAGTTTACGGACAGACAGACAGAAGGACAGACGGACAGACAGACAGACAGCAGACGGACGGACGGACGGACGAACAGATAGATGACAGACTAAATGTAATTAGAAAAGCTCACTTGAGATTTCAGCTCAGGTGAGCGAAAACGTTTGCGATGGTGTATTTAGATTCATTTCTCGATTACAAAACAAATATACTGTCAATGCCTTGCACCGCCATTGCTCGCTGACGTCAAGCTGAAACATGTTTTACTGATTGCGATTTTTTGGTTACCTGTTCATTTTCTAGCATAACTATTGATCGATCCTTCTTTCTATGGACACTCATGAACATGATATGATCGAGTTCTACCCTGCCTCGCAAAGTGCCTTTGATGCAGTATGCCGTGTACCTTTGTTTACATTTTGCAATACTAGATATGTCACAAATGAATTTTGAAAACTGGTATTTTTTCCCCTTTTCCCCCCTGAATTTATATAAAGCCTTAATTTGTACAGCAAATTATAAATAAATAAAACAGAATGCGACAGTCCAAATTACTGCTTTCAGCCATGTCGGCTCTTCAGACAGTTATACCTGTCTGTTATACCTGTATCACTGTCTGAAGGGCCGACATGGCTGAAAGCGCTAACAGTATAAACAATTTAGTTAATTTGGACTGTCGCATTCTGTTTTATTCATTTAAGTTTATATAAATTATTTTTAGAAGTTTTTTATTGAACTAATAAGCCTTTAGCTGCAAGTATGTACATTGTAGCCCCCGGTCTTAAAAATAAATTTGACAATCTAGTTTAAACTCAATTGTACCAAGGCATAGTTTTGACAGATAAAACGGTTACGACTTAAACTTAATTATTATATCATTTATTATACTTTTCAGTGTCTTAATGCCAATTAATTAAACTCAATTTATTTTTTATTTCACTAAAACTGTCAACGTGATATATATATATATATATATATATATATATATATATATATATATATATATATATATATATATATATATATATATATATATATATATATAACCGAATCTCGTCACATAGTGGCAAACCGTCTGAGGTGTCACATACAGGCAAAGGGTTGATTTTATGGGGAAAAAGCATCTTTTAAGAAATGATTCATGATGACATCGGAAGTTAAGAAGAATTTAAGCAATGATCATACAATTTTTTGTAAGGAAGAAAATTAATTAAAAAATTATTTAACTTAAACAATTTTTTTTGCCACTATGTGATAAGGTAGCAAGGGACAGTTTCGAATAAAGTACCCGTCAATATTTTTGTAAAATTGAGAGTTGCTGTACTTGAAGGCTTATGAGTGTTGCTAAAATTCATGAAATGATTTTTAATGATTATCATTAGTTAGAGGGGTGTCTCTTGTTGAAATTGATATGCAATATGTAGGCCCCTTATGTTAGGTACATGAGAATCAGAAGTAAAATGCGAAACCTGCGGCTATGACTGTTGTGCTGACTTTACACAGTGAAATTGCAAGTTACAGACGGGAGGTAAAATAACACGAAAAGTAGGTGGATGGGACATTGTAAACTATACACTGGTAAGTTTCTGACATGTGATAGTGCAACATGCACGCGGTACGGAAGGTCAACCCTCTGCAGGGAATTAGCTGGGGGAGGTCTAAAAAGCTGAAAAATCATAAAAAATTAGCAAAATATGAAAGGGTCAAAATCTCATAAAAACCAGTATGTAGAGAATTTTACAGGTTTTGACTAGTAATTTTCTTCAGAAATTGGTGATTGGCCTTATAAAGAGTGAATTAAAGGTATTTGTGCTGAATGGGAACTGAGGAAATTCTAGTTACAGAGTTCCGAAGACATGCATCCCTTGGCTACAATGAATTGTATCAAAAAAACTGTCCCCTGCCACCTTCAAGACTACATGGTATTTTCGTATTTCTCCTTTAACTGTAATTTTGAGTGGATTTTGTACCATAAGTAATACATTTTGTGAAAATGGATGATTTTCTTGGCTATAGATGTCATTACATGATTTATCAGCTAAAATATTCAAGGGGAGTAACTCCCTCTTAAATGTGTAGAATGACCACCACTAGAGTAAATTGGCTAAGAAAGTAGGTATTTCCTATCCTGATGACAATTAATAGGCTTAAGGTAATTACTGAGATAAGAATAAATATTTTAAAACAGTTTTTATCAATTAAATCATTAAATTTATGAATTTGCAGCCATTTTGCTGTCTGATTTTATGAAATAACATTAAGCCACCTGACTTATATCACCCAATTTTTTTAAAACAGCATATTTTTATATCAAGTGAACTTTACATGTAGACAAATGCAGTTATCAAAGTATACAATATGTCAAAAAACTCAAGTTTTTGCTCCTTCCTATCAAAAAATGGTATTTTAGATGTATTTACAGAATTGAAAAAGCCACCCCCTCTTTCCAATGGACTCCATTACCATTACATGTAGGATATGTAAATGTACATTTGACCTTGAAATAACATCTGCTATGATAATTACTCTTGAAATGAATAAAAAACAACATATTTTTTACCCTTTTATTGTATATATTCATCAAAAATGTAGAAAAACATGTAGAATTTGAACATTTTTCATGGAATTCTCATCCGTCCCCATGTACCCGAGTGTATTTGAATTTCATTTTAATTAAACACACACATCACACTTGTAGGTCTTACTAATTTAGCAAAGTTAAAAGGAGACTAGAAACCAGAATATGTAAGATATCCACTAAATATGATTTTAGGCTTAGTTTTTCATGAAAACAAGAAATCACATGTTGGGCGACATGATTTTTTCTGAATAAAAATGTTACAAATCATCCATTTACCAAAAAAAGATCAATTTTAGATATCAGTGTTGGTTGTTTTTAAATATGTGTAAGAAATGACTCAAGGAAACTGCCAAAAGTTTCATAATATTAGGTTAAAGTGTTCAAACTAATCCTTCTTGTGAAAATCAAAAGATAGGGGGAGGGTATATATGTAGAGGGATTTCTAAGTGATGTGATGCTTTTATCATAATAATATCAAGCCAATGTATGTAGTTTTGAATAAGGTTTCTTATTTAAGGAGGTTGAACAACAGTTGACCTCTAAAAGATTAGGTAAAGATGCTTTATTTATGGAGAACCCTATGAATCTGTGTTAAATAGAGGAAAGTGGAAATGGTGGGTTCACTTAAATGGCCATATTTTTCTTAATCCTCAATGGAATTGTCAAAATGTGGTGTACTTTTTCTCAGAATAGCATAAGCCTTTTAATTTTAAGACAAGATGACTTTTCAGAGAATGTTAGTGTATGTTAAAGGTAGCAAGGGACAGTTTCGAATAAAGTACCCGTCAATATTTTTGTAAAATTGAGAGTTGCTGTACTTGAAGGCTTATGAGTGTTGCTAAAATTCATGAAATGATTTTTAATGATTATCATTAGTTAGAGGGGTGTCTCTTGTTGAAATTGATATGCAATATGTAGGCCCCTTATGTTAGGTACATGAGAATCAGAAGTAAAATGCGAAACCTGCGGCTATGACTGTTGTGCTGACTTTACACAGTGAAATTGCAAGTTACAGACGGGAGGTAAAATAACACGAAAAGTAGGTGGATGGGACATTGTAAACTATACACTGGTAAGTTTCTGACATGTGATAGTGCAACATGCACGCGGTACGGAAGGTCAACCCTCTGCAGGGAATTAGCTGGGGGAGGTCTAAAAAGCTGAAAAATCATAAAAAATTAGCAAAATATGAAAGGGTCAAAATCTCATAAAAACCAGTATGTAGAGAATTTTACAGGTTTTGACTAGTAATTTTCTTCAGAAATTGGTGATTGGCCTTATAAAGAGTGAATTAAAGGTATTTGTGCTGAATGGGAACTGAGGAAATTCTAGTTACAGAGTTCCGAAGACATGCATCCCTTGGCTACAATGAATTGTATCAAAAAAACTGTCCCCTGCCACCTAAGAAGTTTTTACGGAATTTTTGCCATTAAGTTTAAGTGTCACATAATGGCAAACGAAGGGAGAAAACCACTCCGGCCTTATTCTTGACTGACCATTTTTTTTTCATTTACATATCGGAGGGGGGGGGGAGGGGGGGATAAATCTATTTTAAGTAGGAATTTTCACTTGTTTAAAATAAACTAAAATAGTTTCTAAACGATAAGTATTTATTCATTTATTGAATGATTATTATTACCAGCAATTAATGTCAATACTAATTGAAATCTTTGTTTTGGTCAACTTATAATCATTGTGGGCCTTTTTAAACAATGTGTTGAATGACCACTGTGTAACTATTTGTTTAAATTTAAACGTATGTCGAACGCTGAACTATAGCATAAATATCGCAATATGCATGATCGATTTGATTGTGTCTTGCGATGAGCAGCATCGACAAATTTAATTAGGAGCACACAGAAAAAAATAATTATGCTAATATGTCATGTATTCTAATTTTTTCCATTTAGTTTCTACATAAATGCATCAGTTTATTCGACTCCAAGACTTCTTCGATAGATCTATTTGTGATCATCATTGTTTGCTAAATATACTTCAAAACAAAACACGTCATTTCCGACTTGAATGTGGGTCAGATCTCAAAGGCTGCGTCGGGAGCGGATCGAGTTTGCTTTCATGCAAAGAAGATATCTAAGCACATTTATTAAGTGAGATTTTTTTTTCAAACAGATGAGTTAACTATTGTTATTAACTTCTTTAATTGGTTAATAAATTAATTCATTAATCAATGATTTGTTTATTGATAACTAATTAATTGATTGATTAAAATATTTTGATGAATAATTGTTTTAGGAATCATAATATTAAGATATCATTTTTTTTCTACTATTTTTGCGAAAAGATTCGTGCCTTTTTTTATTTCTTCAATATTTTTCAAAGCAGAAGAAAGATTATATTTTATTCGTTTTTTTAAATCAATTTGAAAAGATACAAATGATTTTGGGAAATGCAGAAATGTTTTACATTCTTATAATATCTTGCTGCTTTCAAAGCAGCTGATATAATGCTGGAAAATAAATAATCTGTTTTTCAAGGAATGTGTTTAGATTTAACTTTTTTAATAACATTAAGGTCATTTATTTTTCAAATAAGAAAGTTTTTTAACCCTCGCAATAAATTGTTTTATTTACCCGAATATTCGAGTTTGTGATTATCTGAAACAAACACAATTTTCTACACAAAAAATTTACTGTGTTTATTTTTTTTCCTTTAATTATTCAAAGCCTGCATTTGTTTCTTAAAAAATTCAAATTATAAAGTGAAACTGGCTAAATGTCTAGAGTAGTGGACAGAAAAAGAAGACTTGCAGCTGATTGAATAAAATGCAATTTATTTTCGACGTTTGATTGTTTGTTACGTATGCAGTTAATGGATGCAGTTAAGATATTTTCACTTTTTGAATATTTTTTATGTTAAATGTAAACCATCAGGCGCATATTAATCTTATTTCCCGAACGGATTCTCGCAAAAATAAACATTTATATATTTTACTGGGCAATTATGAGATCCTCTTAAGGGACACATGTAGAATTTACCCGTGTTTACCTGGATATCAATATGCAGTAAAAATATTGTGAATTCAAATTAAAAATTCATGAAAGTTTCTATTTTAATAAAGGGTTTTAAGCAAAATACAAATGGAGTTTTCAGTCATTTTTTTTTAAAGTTGAAAAAACATTGTTTTACACGTGTATACAATGTCATGTAGTAACTTTATAAAAACATTTTTAAATTCAAAATGCTCTGATCTAATTCCTGGTTTTCATAGATATTTTATAATATATTTTAAAACTTCGCCAGATGTATTTTCGTAAGCCATATACATGTATACATATTTGAAACTGTATGGAATCATTTGCTTCTCTTTTACGGATTACCACTCTGAAATATCTGGAGGAAAAACAATCTGTAAAATTTACTTTAGATGGATAACATACGTAATTCGGTATATACACAGAGAGAATGATACCAACTAGTCAGGCTTTCCATTTAATTTTTTTTTAAAAGCGGTGACTTAATAATTGTCTGGAAATACCCAGATATCCCATAAACATACTTTTAATTATTTTTGTCAAATTAAAAAGATAGGGGGAAAGATTGCGCAAATGCCCATTAAGTATTGCCGTAAAATACAATTTAATTTTTTCTCTCAATTAAATATATGTAATAATATTTGCAAAAGAAAAATTTCTAATTATATTCAGTTGTTAATATTTTATCAAACGATTAAAAAAAAGTTGCCATAAATTTTGGCGTTATCGAACCCACAAGATAGAAAGCTTAGATATGTAAGAATATTTTGTGTCTCCTTTTCTAGCCACACAGCCATTCAGCCACAACAAAGTGAGATAATTAAATGCTATGTCTGACTTTGTCCACGAGTTTAGGGACTTTTATTTTTTACTCTTGGCGAGTATTTGGATACAAAATGATGTATTTATTGTATAGTTGGTCATTTCTCCCCATTTTTGTTGATTTGGTTTGTGGTCTATTTGTCCTTATTTAGACTACATTTATCAGAAAAATATGGAACACAGACAAACTGTATTAAAAAGGCATTATGTTTTGAAAAACGTCGTAAGTTAGAGGTTTTGATACCTACTCGCCAGTTTGAATCATATTTCAATCAATGACCATATCTCAGGGTTACAGATCGATGATATGTTAAACATATCTTGTGATGAATAATTTTTTGAATTATCAGATTTGTTAATAATTAAATTTTTAGCATCTTATCCGTCCTAGTACAGGCATTTTACATCTTCTTTGCTTTAAATACTGTATATACTACCAGAACACCTTTTTTTTCAACTGGTCTCACCGTTTTTGACAATTTAACAAAGTTACACGAGACCATCACAGTATTTATAGGCTATAGCTTTTGTACTATCTTATAGAATCGGGGATTTTTTCTTTTAAAAACTGCATAAGCCTTCTGGAAATCAATCACAACATTACATTGAAAAGATCACAACATATACACATTAAAGACCTTAGCTTTTTGAGGTCACAACATTTAAACATTTGATTTGTAAGTCTTATGATACAGTTACATTTAACTGAGAGGATCACAACAGTTATTAATTACTTTCCAATAAAGATATACATATAAATCATGCCTTTAATTAAGTCATCCGAGAGAACTACCAGTGTTAAACATTAGTATCTAGGTTTTTGATACAATCTAGGAGATCACAACCTCACCTTGTACAGTAAGAGCCATATAACCATTACACCTAAGTGTCCTAGACTACTGATAGAGTCAACTAAAAAGAGCATAATAAATACATGTTAGTACAAAATAAGTTGATAAATTTCACTTTAAGGATCACAACACTTACATATCAGTTCTCTATAGTATATAGAATGCATTAAAAGAGTCATAACAGTTACTGACAAGTACCTGTCCTATTGACTGACTTCTCTTAGAGGAATAAAACAGTTATTCATTAAGTTCACTTGGCTATTGAACCGTTCCACTGAGATACCCACAACAGCTTCAACTTAGTACACGTATCAAAAGCTATTAATGTAGTCTTCCGAAAGAATCACAACATTTACACATTAGTACTCTTTACAGTCTACAGATAGGACCACACCATATAATACTTACTCCCTAATAATAAGCTATTGATACAGTCCACTATGGGGTCACGTCAGCTATACATTGCTACCTAAACTAAAAACAAAGTCCACTTAAATGACCACAACAGCTGCACATTTGTACACTAATTTATTGAAACAGTCTACAAAGATGATCACAACGGTAATATATTAGTATCCTAACCTATTGATAGAGAATCATAAATGTTTTTACATAATAACTTTTGATATTGGTACAAGATACTTAGTAAATCACAGCATTTTTTCATGATAACGATTACGTTCGGTTAGAGGATCACATCAAGTAATTACTCTTAGATATTAATAGAGTCCACTGTGAGAAACACACCATTTTTAAATAGTACCTTATGCATTTAGTACATTTCAAAGAGAGGATCACATAGGTTACACATGAATACCCCAGAATAATAATGTCTATTGACGGGATTACAACATAATAACATTGCGCCCTAAACTATTGATACAGATTACCAAGAGTTGCAACACATTAATAACTAAGTCTAATGATATAGTCATCTTAGAGGATATTCTTGCACTGTAATTTATTGATATATGCACAGTCAAGTCAAAGGATAAAAGCAGTTTTTTAATTAATGCTAGCTATTGACACCGTCAACAAACTGAGGGATCATGTCATTTCTACAGTAGTACATTCGTACTTTAGAATAATGATAATGATACAGTCTATTGTCAGGATCACAACACATACACAATGCCTTTAACTTTTCATACATATAACTGAAAAGATAACTACAGTAACACATAAGTATCTGAAACGTATGCTACTGTTTGCTGAGAGCTTCACAAAACACAATTGTGCCCTGAACTATTGATACAGTCTACAGAGAATATAACAACAGTTGCATTTTAGAACTTGACGCTTTGATCATGTCGATGAAGAAGGTCACATGAGTTATACAATTTTCTCCTTAGCTGTTGACCTAGTTCACCAGGAAGGTCAAACACCTATAATTCAGGATCCAAAACAACTGATACAGTCCACTGATAGGATTACAGCAGTTAAAAGTACTCTATACTATTAGCATATTGATAAATTGAACCGAGGGGATTACAACACTTTCACATTAGATTCCTAGATATTTTTAATGTGTTTTGAGAGAATCACAATTAGCACACATTGGTATCCTTTACTATGGATTCAATCAAATGAAAGGCAAACCAAAGCAATTGATATCTGCCATTGAGTTTTGTATTAGTACAGTTTACTTAGGGGATCAACATATTTACACATTTGCTCATTATGTTATTCATTGATTTAACTGAAATAATCACAAGCCTTATACATTAGTACTCTAGGCCATTGAAACAATCTAATGAGAATATCATAACCGTTATACACAAGTAATAGGTTATTGATATTGTCCACTGAGAAGACCACAGCAGCTTCACATTGTTACTATTGATAAAGTCTACTGAAAGGATAACAACAGCTACAGATTGGTACTCTGTGCCATTGTAACCGTCCAAAGACGATTAAAAAGGTTATACATTACGACGCTGTAATAATAATAATAATAATAATAATGAAGTCTTTTATCTAAACAAGATAGCCCAATTAGTAACAGTGCACTAGTCTTCTTTGTGGTCCTGTAAAAAACATTTGTATAAAAAGAAGTATAAGACACATAAATAAACAGTATACATCAAATATACACTCACAGCAACAGATATATATATATACAGTGATTTGATATCATAATCTGTAAAATGTAAGTAAATAGTAAAATAGTACTGTTGTAGATACTTTCTTTTAAAAGAAGCAATGCTGTTACACGTCCGAACGCCATATGGCTGTCGATTCCCTAAAATAGCTGTTGATATTCTAAACGAGCGCTTCTACTGTTAAGTCCTTGATTTTGATACATATATCAAACCACTTACACTACTTCTTGTTTCTCTATTACTTACTTAGTTTACTTGGTTATGCTATTGTTAGAGTCCACTGAGAGGACCATAAACGTTTTAAATAGTATCATATGCTATTAATACAGTGTACTGAGAGGATAACAACAGTATCCCAGTGTAATGCTAAAAGTCCGTTGACATGATCACTAAACCTACATATTGGTTCCATATATGCTAATGATACAAATTGCAAAGAAAATCACACATACATTTCATAACCAAATGGTTAAGTACAATTAGAGGATCACAACAGTAACGCAGTGTTGCAGTAAATATTACTACAGTCTACTGAGAAGATAACAACAATAACAAACTAGTAGATTGTTCTCAAACAATTAAATGTCTTTCCACCTCATTATTTTTTATGTTTGAAATATTTTAGTTTCAATAGAATTAAGAAACAATTTTCTTTGCGTTTCGTCATTAAAACGTAAAAAATTAAATATGCATATTTCTAAGTTTGATATTTTTCCATCTAGGTTAGGTCACATTTAGGTGCAACTTTTTAGCAACTCAAAAATCAATTTAATCATCAAGATAGATGTAACATTCAACGAATGCATGTTGTATGTTGAATAAAACCTCAAATGTATACATCCAAAGATGAGACTATTCAAATGACAATCAGCTATAAAAATTCTTTTGTAAAGTCTGGGACTTCGTATCCCAATAGAAAACGCTTATTTCTATTGATCAATTTGAGAGTAAAAACATGAGAGTAAGATAGTTTAAACCTTGCAGACGTCATAACTCAAAATGTAATTACTTTTGAGTCTCGTAGATTTTTAAATATTTCCTGAGTCAATATATGGAAATTACACTACTGAACCAAGAATTATATACATAGATAAAAGATGTCAGCTGACAGTCATATAAAATTAATGGAACACGTTTTAAATAATATTTCATACCATGTTGTAAAGTGTGATTTTTCACAGTCTTGCAGGCGTCTGAAGTAGGTAAAGTCCCGTGCTTGCAGGCTGCTTTACATGTTCAAGCCAGATTGCTACGAACCTGCCACAGACAGACACATTTTTCACACGGTAGCGCCTTTATGATAAAGTTGTTGTTGCTTCTTTGAATATCTGCCCAGCTTGGATGCTGCACTTGACATTTTTCGTCATAAGCATACTCTAGAATCTCTAAACTTGTGGTAATACTGGTTGAATCTTTATATTGATATCGTAATATTGAACCAAGGATTTTGACCATAATTGAAAGAACATGTCAGCTGACAGTAGGATAAACGTAATGCAATATAAAATTTGTTTTGTAAAGTCTCGGACCTCGTCTTCTTATAGAAAACCCTAATTTCTATCGTTCAATTTTAGAGTTAAAATATTGAGAGTTAAATAGTTTGAACCTGGCAGACTAGTGATCATAACTCAAACTAATCTCTAAAATTTTGTTTATACTACTTGAGTATATATTTTGCAATAACACTTTTGAACCAAGAATCATAAACATAACTGAAAAATGTCAGCTGACAGTCAGATAAAGTTTGTGAGACTCGTTTTAAACAATAATTCAAACCATTTTGTAAAGTGTGAATTTTCACAGTCTTGCAGGCGTCTGAAGTAGGTAAAATCCCGGACTTGCAGACTGTTTTACTTGTTCAGACCAGATCGCTACAAATTAGCACAGGAAAACAGATTTCCCACACAGTGGCGCCAAAATGATAGATCTGCTGGTAGCTTCTCTGAACAACAACCAAGTATGAATGCTACACCTGGAATTTTTAATCTATTTTGAAAAAAAAATGTACACTCAAACGTAAGCGCTTTTGTAACAATTATCTTTATCAAGCTGGATCCAGATACAAATATGTTAATATGTTCCCATTACAGACGATATGGCGAACGAGTCATCATAACTTAAACTGTTATTATTTCCGAGTCTCTAACATTATTCTAATATAACTTTCGTCTATATCTGCAAATTACACTTGAAAGGTATCAGCTGACAATAAGATAAAATTGATGGAACAGGTTTTAAACAATATTTCATACCTTGTTGTAAAGTGTGATTTTTCACAGTATTGCAGGCGTCTGAAGTATGTAAAATCCCGTACTTGCAGGCTGCTTTACTGATTCAGGCCAGATTGCTACGAAACTGCCACAGGCATACACATTTTCAACACAATGGTACTTTTATGATAAAGTTGTTGTTGCTTCTTTGGATAACTGCCCAGCTTGGATGCTGCACTTGGCATATTTCGTTTTAAACATACTGTAGAATCTCTAAACTTTTTGTAATTTTGGTTGAATCATTATATAGAAATAATACTATTGAACTAAGAATTTTGAACATAATTGACGAAACATGTCAGTTGACAGAAGCATAATAGTAATGCAAAATAAAATTTGTTTTGTAAAGTCTCGGACCTCGTCTCCTTATAGAGGACGCTAATTTCTATCGTTCAATTTCAGAGTTAAAATATGAAAGCAAGATAGTTTGAACCTGGCAGACTAGTCATCATAACTCAAACTGTTATTAATTCCAATATCTCTAAAAATTTTGTTAACATTGTTGAGTCTATGTTTGGAAATTACACTTTTGAACCAAGAATCATACACATAATTGAAAGATGTCAACTGACTGTAAGATAAAATTTGTGCGACTCGTTTCAAACAATAACTCAAATCAGTTTGTAAAGTGTGAATTTTCACAGTCTTGCAGGCGTCTGAAGTAAGTAAAATCCCGGACTTGCAGGCTATTTTACTTGTTCAGACCAGATCGCTACAAATTAGCACAGGAAAACAGATTTCCCACACAGTGGCGCCAAAATGATAGATCTGCTGGTAGATTCTCTGAACAACAACCAAGCATGAGTGCTTCACCTGAAATTTTTAATTTAATTTGAAATAAGAATGTACACTCAAACGTAAGCACTTTTGTAACAATTATCTTTATCAAGCTGGATCCAGATACAAATACTTTAATATGTTCCCATTACAGACGATATGTCAGACGAGTCATCATAACTTAAACTGTTATAACTTCCGAGTCTCTAACATTTTTCAAATAAAACTTTAGTCCATGTCTGCAAATTACACTTGAAAGATGTCAGCTGACAGTAAGATAAAATTAATGGAACAGGTTTTAAACAACATTTCATACCATGTTGTAAAGTGTGATTTTTCACAGTCTTGCAGGCGTCTGAAGTATGTAAAATCCCGTACTTGCAGGCTGCTTTACAAAGTCAGGCCAGATTGCTACAAAATTGCCACATGCATACACATTTTCGACACAGTAGCGCCTTTATGATAAAGTTGTTGTTGCTTCTTTGAATACCTGCCCAGCTTGGATGCTGCACTTGGCATATTTCGTTTTAAACATACTGTAGAATCTCTAAACTTTTTGTAATTTTGGTTGAATCATTATATAGAAATAATACTATTGAACTAAGGATTTTGAACAGAATTGAAGAAACATGTCAGTTGACAGAAGGATAATAGTAATGCAATATAAAATTTGTTTTGTAAAGTCTCGGACCTCGTCTCCTTATAGAGGACACTAATTTCTATTGTTCAATTTCAGAGTTAAGATATGAAAGCAAGATAGTTTGAACCTGGCAGACGAGTCATCATAACTTAAACTGTTATTAAATCGAATATTTCTTAAAATTTTGTTAACACTGCTTGAGTTTATGTTTGGAAATTACACTTTTGAACCAAGAATCATAAACATAAATGAAAGATGTCAGCTGACAGTAAGATAAATATGTGCGAATCGTTTTATACAATCATTCAAACCATTTTGTAAAGTGTGAATTTTCACAGTCTTACAGGTGTCTGAAGTAGGTAAAATTCCGGACTTGCAGGCTGTTTTACTTGTTCAGACCAGATCGCTACACTTTAGCACAGGAAAACAGATTTCCCACACAGTGGCGCCAAAATGATAGATCTGCTGATAGCTTCTCTGAACAACAACCAAGCATGAATGCTACACCTGGAATTTTCAATTTAATTTGAAATAAGAATGTACACTCAAACGTAAGCGCTTTTGTAACAATTATCTCTATCAAGCTGGATCCAGATACAAATATTTTAATATTTTCCCATTACAGACGATATGGCGAACGAGTCATCATAACTTAAACTGTTATTACTTCCGAGTCTCTATCATTTTCTAATATAACTTTCGTCTATATCCGCAATTTACACTTGAAAGGTATCAGCTGACAGTAAGATAAAATTAATGGAACAGGTTTTAAACAATATTTTATACCTTGTTGTAAAGTGTGATTTTTCACAGTATTGCAGGCGTCCGAAGTATGTAAAATCCCGTACTTGCAGGCTGCTTTACTGATTCAGGCCAGATTGCCACGAAACTGCCACAGGCATACACATTTTCAACACAGTAGCGCCTTTATGATAAAGTTGTTGTTGCTTCTTTGAATACCTGCCCAGCTTGGATGCTGCACTTGGCATATTTCGTTTTAAACATACTGTAGAATCTCTAAACTTTTTGTAATTTTGGTTGAATCATTATATAGAAATAATACTATTGAACTAAGAGTTTTGAACATAATTGAAGAAACATGTCAGTTGACAGTAGGATAATAGTAATGCAATATAAAATTTGTTTTGTAAAGTCTCGGACCTCGTCTCCTTATAGAGGACGCTAATTTCTATCGTTCAATTTCAGAGTTAAGATATGGAAACAAGATAGTTTGAACCTGGCAGACGAGTCATCATAACTTAAACTGTTATTAATTCCAATATCTCTAAAATTTTTGTTAACACTGCTTGAGTTTATGTTTGGAAATTACACTTTTGAACCAAGAATCATAAACATAAATGAAAGATGTCAGCTGACAGTAAGATAAATATGTGCGAATCGTTTTATACAATCATTCAAACCATTTTGTAAAGTGTGAATTTTCACAGTCTTACAGGTGTCTGAAGTAGGTAAAATTCCGGACTTGCAGGCTGTTTTACTTGTTCAGACCAGATCGCTACACTTTAGCACAGGAAAACAGATTTCCCACACAGTGGCGCCAAAATGATAGATCTGCTGATAGCTTCTCTGAACAACAACCAAGCATGAATGCTACACCTGGAATTTTCAATTTAATTTGAAATAAGAATGTACACTCAAACGTAAGCGCTTTTGTAACAATTATCTCTATCAAGCTGGATCCAGATACAAATATTTTAATATTTTCCCATTACAGACGATATGGCGAACGAGTCATCATAACTTAAACTGTTATTACTTCCGAGTCTCTATCATTTTCTAATATAACTTTCGTCTATATCTGCACATTACACTTGAAAGGTATCAGCTGACAGTAAGATAAAATTAATGGAACAGGTTTTAAACAATATTTTATACCTTGTTGTAAAGTGTGATTTTTCACAGTCTTGCAGGCGTCTGAAGTATGTAAAACAAGAATCATAAACATAATTGAAAGATGTCAGCTGATAGAAAGATAAAATTCATGCGACTCGTTTTAAACAATAATTCAAACCATTTTGTGAAGTGTGATTTTTTACAGTCTTGCAGGCGTCTGAAGTAGGTAAAATCCCGGACTTGCAGGCTGTTTTATTTGTTCAGACCAGATCGCTACAAACTGCCACAAGCAAACAGATTTCCAAAACAGGGGCGCCTAAATGATAGATCTGCTGGAAGCTTCTATGAACAACAACCAAGCATGAATGCTACACTTGGAATTTTTAATTTAATTTGAAATAAGAATGTACACTCAAACGTAAGCGCTTTTGTAACAATTATCTCTATCAAGTTGGATCCAGATACAAATATTTTAATATGTTCCCATTACAGGCGATATGTCAGACGAGTCATCATAACTCAAACTGTTATAACTTCCGAGTCTCTATCATTATTTAAATAAAACTTTAGTCTATGTCTGCAAATTACACTTGAAAGATGTCAGCTGACAGTAATATAAAGCTAATGGAACAAGTTTTAAAGAATATTTCATAACATGTTGTAAAGTGTTATTTTTCACAGTCTTGCAGGCGTCTGAAGTATGTAAAATCCCGTACTTGCAGGCTGCTTTACATATTCAGACCAGATTGCTACAAAATTGCCACAGGCATACACATTTTCAACACAGTAGCGCCTTTATGATAAAGTTGTTGCTTCTTTGAATAACTTCCCAGCTTGGATGCTGCACTTGGCATATTTCGTTTTAAACATACTCTAGAATCTCTAAACCTTTTGTAATTTTGGTTGAATCATTATATAGAAATAATACTATTGAACTAAGGATTTTGAACAGAATTGAAGAAACATGTCAGTTGACAGAAGGATAATATTAATGCAATATAAAATTGTTTTGTAAAGTCTCGGATCTCGTCTCCTTATAGAGGACGCTAATTTCTATCGTTCAATTTCAGAGTTAAGATATGAAAACAAGATAGTTTGAACCTGGCAGACGAGTCATCCTAACTCAAACTGTTATTAATTCCGATATCTCTAAAAATTTTGTTAACACCGCTTGAGTCTATGTTAGGAAATTACACTTTTGAACCAAGAATCATAAACATAATTTGAAAATAACATTTGTGCAAATCGTTTTAAACAATAATTCAAACCATTTTGTAAAGTGTGATTTTTCTCCGTCTTGCAGGCGTCTGATGTAGGTAAATTCCCGGACTTGCAGGCTGTTTTACTTGTTCAGACCAGATCGCTACAAATTAGCACAGGTAAACAGATTTCCCACACAATGGCGCCTAAATGATAGATCTGCTGGTAGCTTCTCTGAACAACAACCAAGCATGAATGCTACATCTGAAAGTTTTAATTTAATAGGAAATAAGAATGTACACTCAAACGTAAGCGCTTTTGTAACAATTATCTTTATCAAGCTGGATCCAGATACATGTACAAATATTTTAATGTGTTCCCATTACAGACGATATGGCGAACGAGTCATCATAACTCAAACTGTTATTAGTTCCGAGTCTCTATCATTTTTCTAATAAAACTTTCGTCTATATCTGCAAATTACACTTGAAAGGTATCAGCTGACAGTCAGATAAAATTAATGGAACAGGTTTTAAACAATATTTCATTATATGTTGTAAAGTGTGATTTTTCACAGTATTGCAGGCGTCTGAAGTATGTAAAATCCCGTACTTGCAGGCTGCTTTACATATTCATGCCAGATTGCTACGAAACTGCCACAGGCATACACATTTTCAACACAGTAGCGCCTTTATGATAAAGTTGTTGCTTCTTTGAATAACGTCCCAGCTTGGATGCTGCACTTGGCATATTTCGTTTTAAACATACTCTAGAATCTCTAAACCTTTTGTAATTTTGGTTGAATCATTATATAGAAATAATACTATTGAACTAAGGATTTTGAACAGAATTGAAGAAACATGTCAGTTGACAGAATGATAATATTAATGCAATATAAAATTGTTTTGTAAAGTCTCGGATCTCGTCTCCTTATAGAGGACGCTAATTTCTATCGTTCAATTTCAGAGTTAAGATATGAAAACAAGATAGTTTGAACCTGGCAGACGAGTCATCCTAACTCAAACTGTTATTAATTCCGATATCTCTAAAAATTTTGTTAACACCGCTTGAGTCTATGTTTGGAAATTACACTTTTGAACCAAGAATCATAAACATAATTTAAAAATAACATTTGTGCAAATCGTTTTAAACAATAATTCAAACCATTTTGTAAAGTGTGATTTTTCACCGTCTTGCAGGCGTCTGATGTAGGTAAATTCCCGGACTTGCAGGCTGTTTTACTTGTTCAGACCAGATCGCTACACTTTAGCACAGGTAAACAGATTTCCCACACAATGGCGCCTAAATGATAGATCTGCTGGTAGCTTCTCTGAACAACAACTCAAACTGTTATTAGTTCCGAGTCTCTATCATTTTTCTAATATAACTTTCGTCTATATCTGCAAATTACACTTGAAAGGTATCAGCTGACAGTCAGATAAAATTAATGGAACAGGTTTTAAACAATATTTTATACGTTGTTGTAAAATGTGATTTTTCACAGTCTTGCATGCGTCTGAAGTATGTAAAATCCTGTACTTGCATGCTGCTTTACATATTCAGGCCAGATTGCTACGAAACTGCCACAGGCATACACATTTTCCACACAGTAGCGCCTTTATGATAAAGTTGTTGTTGCTTCTTTGAATAACTGCCCAGCTTGGATGCTGCACTTGGCATATTTCGTTTTAAACATACTGTAGAATCTCTAAACTTTTTGTAATTTTGGTTGAATCATTATATAGAAATAATACTATTGAACTCAGAGTTTTGAACAGATTTGAAGAAACATGTCAGTTGACAGAAGGATAATAGTAATGCAATATAAAATTTGTTTTGTAAAGTCTCGGACCTCGTCTCCTTATAGAGGACACTAATTTCTATTGTTCAATTTCAGAGTTAAGATATGAAAGCAAGATAGTTTGAACCTGGCAGACGAGTCATCATAACTTAAACTGTTATTAAATCGAATATTTCTAAAAATTTTGTTAACACTGCTTGAGTTTATGTTTGGAAATTACACTTTTGAACCAAGAATCATAAACATAAATGAAAGATGTCAGCTGACAGTAAGATAAATATGTGCGAATCGTTTTATACAATCATTCAAACCATTTTGTAAAGTGTGAATTTTCACAGTCTTACAGGTGTCTGAAGTAGGTAAAATTCCGGACTTGCAGGCTGTTTTACATGTTCAGACCAGATCGCTACACTTTAGCACAGGAAAACAGATTTCCCACACAGTGGCGCCAAAATGATAGATCTGCTGATAGCTTCTCTGAACAACAACCAAGCATGAATGCTACACCTGGAATTTTCAATTTAATTTGAAATAAGAATGTACACTCAAACGTAAGCGCTTTTGTAACAATTATCTCTATCAAGCTGGATCCAGATACAAATATTTTAATATTTTCCCATTACAGACGATATGGCGAACGAGACATCATAACTTAAACTGTTATTACTTCCGAGTCTCTATCATTTTCTAATATAACTTTCGTCTATATCTGCAATTTACACTTCAAAGGTATCAGCTGACAGTAAGATAAAATTAATGGAACAGGTTTTAAACAATATTTTATACGTTGTTGTAAAGTGTGATTTTTCACAGTCTTGCAGGCGTCTGAAGTATGTAAAACAAGAATCATAAACATAATTGAAAGATGTCAGCTGATAGAAAGATAAAATTCATGCGACTCGTTTTAAACAATAATTCAAACCATTTTGTGAAGTGTGATTTTTTACAGTCTTGCAGGCGTCTGAAGTAGGTAAAATCCCGGACTTGCAGGCTGTTTTATTTGTTCAGACCAGATCGCTACAAACTGCCACAAGCAAACAGATTTCCAAAACAGGGGCGCCTAAATGATAGATCTGCTGGAAGCTTCTATGAACAACAACCAAGCATGAATGCTACACTTGGAATTTTTAATTTAATTTGAAATAAGAATGTACACTCAAACGTAAGCGCTTTTGTAACAATTATCTCTATCAAGTTGGATCCAGATACAAATATTTTAATATGTTCCCATTACAGGCGATATGTCAGACGAGTCATCATAACTCAAACTGTTATAACTTCCGAGTCTCTATCATTATTCAAATAAAACTTTAGTCTATGTCTGCAAATTACACTTGAAAGATGTCAGCTGACAGTAATATAAAGCTAATGGAACAAGTTTTAAAGAATATTTCATAACATGTTGTAAAGTGTTATTTTTCACAGTCTTGCAGGCGTCTGAAGTATGTAAAATCCCGTACTTGCAGGCTGCTTTACATATTCAGACCAGATTGCTACAAAATTGCCACAGGCATACACATTTTCCACACAGTAGCGCCTTTATGATAAAGTTGTTGTTGCTTCTTTGAATAATTGTGGATGCTGCACTTGGCATATTTCGTTTTAACATACTCTAGAATCTCTAAACTTTTTGTAATTTTGGTTGAATCATTATATAGAAATAATACTATTGAACCAAGGATTTTGAAAATAATTGAAGATACATGTACATGTCAGTTGACAGAAGGATAATATTAATGCAATATAAAATTGTTTTGTAAAGTCTCGGACCTCGTTCCTAATAGAGGGCGCTAATTTCTATCGTTCAATTTCAGAGTTAAGATATGAAAGCAAGATAGTTTGAACCTGGCAGACGAATCATCCTAACTCAAACTATTATTAATTTCAAGTCTCTAAATATTTTGTTAACACTGCTTGAGTCTATGTTTGGCAATTGCACTTTTGAACCAAGAATCATGAACATAATTTAGAAATAACATTTGTGCAAATCGTTTTAAACAATAATTCCAACCATTTTGTAAAGTGTGATTTTTCACAGTCTTGCAGGCGTCTGAAGTAGGTAAATTCCCGGACTTGCAGGCTGTTTTACTTGTTCAGACCAGATCGCTACAAATTAGCACAGGCAAACAGATTTCCCTCACAGTGACGCCTAAATGATAGATCTGCTGGTAGCTTCTCTGAAGAACAACCAAGCATGAATGCTACACCTGAAATTTTTAGTTTAAATTTACTCTTGTATGAATTTAATTTGAAATAAGAATGTACACACAAACGTAAGCGCTTTTGTAACAATTATCTTTATCAAGCTGGATCCAGATACAACTATTTTAATGTGTTCCCATTACAAACGATATGGCAGACGAGTCATCATAACTCAAATTGTTATTACTTCCGAGTCTCTAACATTTTTCTAATATAACTTGAGTCTATATCAATTAGGAGCCCCTTTTCTATTTGTGAAAAAACTTACAAGTCAGTTCATCATAAGGAAAGGTGTAACATTCAAACAAAGTATTCTGTATGTTGAAAAAAAACCCTCAAATTTGTTATATGCAAAGATGCGACTGATGTCTTGTTTTTTTTTTCACTCAATTTTTTAAAAATACATCAGGGCAGGCCATTTACAGAGAGGCAAATTTTGCTGATCATTGTGTATAATTACTTGTTTAATAACATACATTGAATGTATCATCCAACAGACGTTACAAGTATCATTTTTCTTCTAGGGTGTGTTGCTAAAATTAAAATAGCAGCAACGAGATGTATTATAGAAACTTATTGAAGCTTATATAATAGACTATTTTTTCTGATAGTGTATCATGTAGCTAACACAACCCGTTTTAGTTTGTTAAGCGTCCAAACTTCTCAGTTTGCGTCCCCCCCCCCCCCAAAAAAAAAATTGCATCAGAAAATGGCTCAATATTCTTTATATTACAATGTTTTTTAAAAACATAAAAGATAAAAGAGCAACTATGTAACTTATTTGGAATGTATCATACGGCACTTAAATGAAGTGATTCAAACTTCAAAGTGGTTGTACGGTGGGAATATTCAACCACAAAATATGTTTTCGAAAATTTTGAAAATGACTTCCGGGTCTGTAGTGAATCCTCTTACTCACTGCGCTACGCTGTGAGATAACAATGAAGGTTAGGACTATTTATAAAATTATACTTTATTTTATTCTTTTTTTTCGATAAATAATACAACACAACATGAAGGTGTCCCATACCACCTTACATGTAAATAATGAAATTTCCAATTATCTAATTAAGTCTATTTATTTCAGGTGGTTCTATACGTCCACAGTTTATTCCAATTTTCAATAGAAGACCACAAAATATATACTTATCAAATATTAAAATGATGATAGTGATACAATAGGTATTTTAAAAGAATTTTAAGGTTGTTGTTTTTTGTGTTTTTGTAAAATATTTTTTAAAAGAGTAACCTGTTAACAACTTGTAATGTTTTTGTCATATGATGGATATTTCCTTCAGACACATAAAATAATTATACCACTTTATTACATTCAAAAAAATTATTATTGCAAAATTCTTAGTATTTCCCTAAAACTTGATTGTTCATATCTTCTTACTCTGTTGACAAGTCATCTGAAAAAGCTGCTTGATGTCATAAGAAAATGTATTTTCATAAATGTGACATTAAGATAATAATGAAAATCATTGCAAATAAACACAAATTATTTTTATTTTATTTTATTTGGTATGAAAGTTCCTTAGGTAAGAGTTTTCGTTCCTAAGTTCCAAGGCCCAAACACCTTTTCAATTTCTGAGTTGAAAATTTCCTAAATATTGTGTTGGAATGATAAATACATACATATTTCATTATAGGTATAAATAAGTAAATACATAGTATATTTGCTTTTTTGGCAAAACTAAGTCCAACAAATAAAGGGGAAAATTAACTAATAGGATTTATGTATCCCAACCCAATAGAAATTCAAAGCCCCCCTTCCATCCCCTTAAAGGTGGTAAGAAACATCTGTCGATATCAATGTGGATTAAAGAAAATTATAATTGAAATCCTTTCACCAGTTTAGAATTTTCTTTCATAATTTTTAACCAAAAAATATGTCTTAGAAAATTTTGGAAAGGTAAGAAATTTTAAAATCCCCAGCGGGATTAAGTCTTACAGGTCCGTGGTGAACCCTCCAACCCACTCTGCTGCGCTTTAAGGTGACAATAATAGGAACAAAAATTATTTATAAACGTATACCTGATTTTATTTATTCATTTTGATAAATAATACGACACAACATGAAGGTGTCCCATATCACCTTACATCTAAATAATGAATTTTCCAATGACCAAATTAAATCTATTTTACATTTTTTTTTCAGAAGAGCGGTCCCCACACGAATCAATTTAAATCAGCCAGTACAAGAATGACAGATTTATGTTTTTTGCGAACTGCGTCATCAATAACTTGTGTATAGAGCCACCTTAACATTTTTTTCAAAAGAGCGGTCCCCATACCTTTCGCCTCAGTTGAAATCAGCCAGTACAAGAAATATATGCTTCCAGATTTACTTTTTTTTCGTACTGCGTCATCAAAAATTGGTGTATAGAGCCACCTTAAGTGGAAACGTGTACTTTTGTGTTTTTATTAATAAACAAAATAGAAAAATCGTATCATTAAATACCGTCATTTCATTTAAAGCTAGATAGGATGTTCTATCAATAAAACAAGAGGCCCATATGCTACATTGCTCACCTAAGGAACAATAGGTATGATAAAATCAGCTTAATGGAGTCATAATACAAACAATCTGGACAATGTACAATAATACATGTAGATCCTGTATAAATAAAATCCATTTTTCCCACTGGATATTCTTATGTTTATTATCATTAGTCCCTTTTCTAACAGGATGGTTATATAGTCATATCACATGATGAGTATTGCAGTTCTCAAAAAGATCCTTAATAATTGTTTATATATGGGATATAAAGCTACATCAAACTCTGAACCTTCTTGTGAGGCTGAAGAATTGTCCTGGAGCCAAAGTATTAACAATTATAAAGAATCATCTGGCTGATTAGTTTCTGAGAAGATTTTTAAAGATTTACTCTATATATTCCCATGTAAAACTTTAACACCCCCCATGTGGCCCCACCCTACCCCCAAGGGTCATGATTTTCACAACTTGGAATCTACACTACCTGAGGATACTTCCACACAAGTTTCAGCTTTCCTGGCTGATTAGTTTCTGAGAAGAAGATTTTTAAAGATTAACTCTATATATACCTATGTAAAACTTCGACCCCCCCCCCCCATTGTGGCCCCACCCTACCCCCAAGGGTCATGATTTTCACAACTTAGAATCTACACTACCTGAATATGCTTCAACACAGCTTTCCTGGCTGATTAGTTTCTGAGAAGAATATTTTTAAAGATTTCTCTATAGATATATTCCTATGTAAAACTTCGACCCCCATTGTGGCCCCACCCTACCCTCGGGGTCATGATTTTCACAACTTTGAATTTACACTACCTAAGGATGCTTTCACACAAGTGTCAGCTTTCCTGGCTGATTAGTTTCTGAGAAGAAGATTTTTAAAGATTTCTCTATAGATATACTCCTATGTAAAACTTCGACCCCCATTGTGGCCCCACCCTACTCTCGGGGTCATGATTTTCACAACTTTGAATCTACACTACCTGAGGATGCTTCCACACAAGTTTCAGCTTTCCTGGCTGATTAGTTTTTAAGAAGAAGATTTTAAAAGATTTACTCTATCTATTCCTTTGTAAAACTTCAAACCCATATGATGGCCCCACCCTACCCCCGGGGTTCACGATTTTCACAACTTTGAATCTACACTACCTGAGGATGCCTCGAACAAGTATCAGCTTTCCTGGCTGATTAGTTTCTGAGAAGAAGATTTTTAAAGATTTACTCTATATATTCCTATGTAAAACGTCGACCCCCCCCCCCCCCCATTGTGGCCCCACCTTACCCCCCGGTTTCATGAATTTCACAACTTTGAATCTAAACTACCTGAGGATGCTTCCACACAAGTTTCAGCTTTCCTGGCTTTATGGTTCTTGAGAAGAAGATTTTTGAAAATTTCTCGAAATTTTTCATTAATTTCTAATTAATTATCTCCCCTTGAAAACAGGTGTGGCCCTTCATTTTCACAACTTTGAATCCCCTTTGCCTAAGGATGATTTGTGCCAAGTTTGGTTGAAATTGGCCCAGTAGTTCTTGAGAAGATGTTGAAAATGTGAAGTTTACGGACAGACGGACAGACAGACGGACGACAGACAAAATGTGATCAGAATAGCTCACTTGAGCTTTCAGCCCAGGTGAGCTAATGACAGATGTCCTACGGACCCAGTTTAACAATAGAATTCGTCCCAAATACTAGCTTTGTAGCAAATAAAAAAACTAAATCACGCTGTATCCTGCCTAAATTTTCATATGACTGGTCTCAAATACTTACAATGTTTCTCTTTTATAATCCCATGTTACCATATTAACTGTTTTTGCAACGAAATCTCTGCAACTTTTAAGATCACGTTTAAAAATTCGCTGTTTATGGGGACCATGTTAACGATAAAATCCGAGACATTCCAAGTGCGAATTCTCACAAAATGGCAGGGAAATTTAAACGCGTATTTCAACAAAATGCCTTGTTACGACTCTTAAATGGATAATTTGTGTACTAAACTACATATGCATGTTCAAAAAGGTTTGTAATGTGTATATATAATACCTGACATAAATAATAATAAATAAATAATTGCAATTTTTATATAGCGCTTTTATAATGCTAATGAATTCTCAAAGCACTTTTACAATTATTACTCCAGCAGACCTTATAGCATTCCAGAGCTTTCTCAGTGCGGCAGCCATTAAGGCGCTCAAACACTCACATTCTGACAATATCTTTCATAGCCAGGTACCCATTTTACATTTGGGTGGAGTGAGGAAATCCATGTAAATTGCCTTTCCCAAGGACACAACGTCGACCTGCCACGACCAGGATTCGAATCCACTACCTTTATTCATGAGTCCTGCACCTTAACCACTCAGCTTTAAAATATTATTAAAGATGACAGCTTAATGATTTTTTTTCTATATATGCAGTGAGTCAGTAGACCTTTTCTTTAAATTTTATATACATTAACACTAAATGACAATTTTGGCCACACCCTGCATTAAGAACCCCTAGTCTTACACTTTATGAGTGTTTTGGCCACATCCTAGATTCAAATCCCTACATGGGAGACATGAAATTTAAAATTTTGATAGATGGCTTTATTTTCTTTCCTTATATGCAGTTAGTTTTTATTCAGTATCAGCAGAAGGAAAGAAGAAAAGGATTTTTTTTAAACATTAATTATATTAACACTATTTGACTATTTTGGTCCCACCTTAGAGTCAGAACCCCTATCACGGGGACATGAAATTAATTTTGGTAGAGGGCTACCTGGTCTTTTTTTCTCAGTTTTTCTTACATGTGTGTGGGCATAAAGAAGATAACTTTTAAACATTATATGCATTAACGCTTTAAATCCATTTTGGCCCCCTTAGTCAGACAAAACCATAGTCCTTGGGATATGAAATTTACAATTTTAGTAGAAGACTTCCTAGTTTACATAATTATGAAGTATGTTTTTCTTACAGATGCGGATAGTAGAGAAGAAGATTTTTAAATGTTATAGGCATTAACAGTATAAGGCAATATTGCCCCCTACCCCCTTCGGCCTGAAGCACTGACCAATGGGCAATGAATTTCACAATTTAGGTAGGAATTCATGGACATCATAACCATGCATTCAATTTTTCCCCACATGTGTAAGAGTAAAGAAGATTTTTAAAGAATTAAATATATACATTTTCACTATATTGCTACATTAGCCCCACCCTAGGGCCTAGACCCCTGTCCCAGGGGTAATGAATTTCACAATTTAGGTAGAAGACTTCATGGACATCATAACCATGCATTTAGTTTTTAACAAATATATATTGGAGTAAAAAAGAAGATTTTCTAAGATATAATATATTTTTACTGTATGGCCATATTGACCCCACCCTAAAGCCTGAACCCCTGACCCATGAATTTCACAATTTTGGTAGAGGGCTTCATGGACATCATCACCATGCATTCACTTTTTCCTCACATGTATGAGAGATGGGAAAATGATTTTTGAAAATTTTGCTTTTTTTTAATTGCATATTTGGCCCCACCTGTGGTGCCCCGGGGGAGGGGGGGGATGTAGAGCCATGGGTTTCACAATTTATATTCCTCTTACCAGAGAGATGCTTCACACCAAAAATGGTAACAATTGGCCTTATGGTTTTCATGAAGTTTAAAAAGTAAAATTGTTAATGCAATGCACACTACGCACACCACACGACAGGGGATGAAGACCAATTGCAATAGGTCATCTGAGTGACTCAGGTGACCTAAAAAAACTGCTAATGCTAGTATGAGTACACAAACCAATTTCTATTCTTTAAATTCAATTTTATTTCAACTTCATTGTTAATACATAAAGACATTTGTATCCTTATGGTAACAAACATGACTGGAATCAAACAATATTCCACATGTCAAGCAGACATTAAATAATTTGAACTTTTGGTATGCCGAGCAACATTTTTTTGTCCAATTTTTTTTCCCCGAAAAAATAAATAAAATTCTGGACAGGCCATTTTCAGAGAGGCAGGTCGGGATCAGAATCTAAAAATTAATTTTATGTGGCCTGACACAAGCAAGCTTTGTGTCAAATTTGAGTTTCTAATCATTTCCATTTGGCAAAACATGACACAGACAGGAATTAAGCATTTTTTAAACAATGACCTTGAACTTGCTAAAAAGACTTGGGTCAACGTTAGACACACCTTCATGTCATAAGCAATCTTTATGTGAAGTAAGGACTTCTAATGATTCTCCATAAGAAGAAACACAAATTTTGCAGCTTTCCCGTTCAGTGGCCTTGTCCTTGCCCAAATGACCCTGGGTCAAAGTCATGACACACCTTAAGGTCATAAGCAATCTTTGTGTGAAGTAAAAACTTCCAATATTTCCCGTTAAGCAAGATACGGAGAGTGTACAAATTTTGCACTTTTCCTGCCGGTAACCTTGACCTTGCCCAAATGACCTGTGGTCAAAGTCATGACACACCCTTAGGTCATAAACAATCTTGATGTGAACCAAGAACTTCCAATATTTCTCCAGATATGGCCAGGACACAAATTTTGCAAGGACACACTGACAGACAAACAAGGTGATTCCTATAAACCCTTCCAAAGTCCATTTGCAGGGGGTATAAAAGAAAATTAAAACAGCATGGAAAATGACAATTGTTCAAGGTAGATGTGTTTGCTGCAATTTGACATTTGTATAAAATCCTTCAAGAGTCAAGATTTTTTGCACAAATTACACAACAAAACACTAGACTCAAAAAGTTACACAATGTCAATTTCTAAAACACAAATCACCCTTTCAAGATTGGAACATGAAAACAATAAGTTCCAATATTTCCTTGGGCTAATTATACACTTTAGTAAAAGGATCACAACAGTTAAAGTTTAGTATCATATGATATTGGTACAATCCACTGAGAAAACCACAACATTTACATCTCTTAATACACTAATCAAATAAGTCCCATGATGAGAGGATCAAAACAGGTAACCATTTAAGAAATAAACAACGATTATTTCGTGAACATGGCGTTATGAATAGCAATTGCTCTGTTGGCATATTCCATGATGCGCGCTAGCGCATCATGGAAAATATGCCAGCAGAGCAGTTGCTATTCATAACGCCATGTTCACTAAATAATCGTTGTTTATTACTTATATTTGCATTTTACCACTCGCAAATACCATGTATTAGCCTAGACCTTGACGTTTAGCTATAACATCAAAAGTAAACATTCACACTGTAATGTATCTTTTAATTCACATAGATTTTTAACAGAATCAATGATATGTTATAACAGTTATTCCTTTAAAATGTTATCAAAAACATGTTTTAATATCACATGTAAATACGTCAATTTTAATCGAGTTGGAGAAAAACACATGATGTATCGTATAGTGGTTTAAATCTATAACGTCATGGAAAAGTATATATAACGTTACACCTTTATGACGTCATAGTATACTGACAGAGCAATTGCGATTATAGAGAAATAATTGCAGCTCCTCCGTATGGGCTTACAGTGGGAAAGAACAATAGAAATGCAAATATAATGTCATATGCTAATTATACAGTCTACAGAGAAGATCTTATTAGCTACACATAAATACCCTCAGCTATTTGTACACTCTCAGTCTATTAAAAGGATCACAACAGTTACATAGTTTTTGGTACTACATTACACATGAAAAGAGCAAATGGTTTAAGTTCAAAAGTTCACATTAGTACTACACACTACTGATACAGTCCCATGAGAATATCACAACAGTTACAACACATTAATAACCTAGTCAACTGATAGTCCTCTGATGAAAGGATCACAACAGTTACAACATATGAGTACCAATAGCTGGGGATACAGTCCCTTGAGATAATCACAAGTTTACATTAGTACCCTATAAGGCTATTGATACAGTCTACCGAGAGGAACAGAGTTTTCTTTAAATAAAACCCCTGTTTTTTTTTAAAGATATCTATACTTACCTGCTTGTGTTGGTGGTGATATCACTGGGTAGTGAAAAGTGTCTAATTACATGGATTGACCAATAGACCTACTGCTGCTGCTGGCTAGCCCTACATGTCGGTGAAGGAGAAGTCACTGGGTTTTAGATTGCTGTTGACTATCAGCCAATTGCCTATAATGATGGATTTTGCGGCATTGATACACATGCATGAAATTTGAAGAAACAGTCCAGTCATAATTTACCTAAACAACATATAGCTCATTGGCACTCAATGCTCATTAAATTGCATAAATTGAGGAAACTTTAATCTCAAGGATTAAAATACATGTGAAACATAAACATTCAATAATTTACCAAATTTATTTTGTTCATATTCTTTTGAAAAAGCTCAATTATGTCTGATTTTATAAAAATTTTGTCGTAAAAGTCACGAGTTTTTTCTTAGTTACAAAAAAGATATGTTTTCAAACACCAATAAAAAGGTAAAATAGAAAAGTATAGGAATTTCCCAATCCATCAATGTATTACATGTAGGTATTGGTTTATAAATAATAAAGTTATATGACTCTATAATGTGAGGCCCTCAATTCCGTTTTTGCTCCATTTTGATGCTAGCTTGAGATTACCTCACCTATGACGTCATAATGACGTCATAGTGATGAGTTGTTTTTACTCATATAAGTGTAATATTTGCTGAACTTTTATTTAAGCCTAATTTCGGAACAAATGCACCATGACTTAACTCATTAAATATATGTCATAGGGAAAAGAAACTTGCTAATAAGGATTTTTTCTTTTACTCTTGTATATTGTTACCATGGTAACAAATTTAACAAAAATTATCAAAAGACATATCCTGTGGAAGAGAGTCTACATTTAACTAAAGTTCAAAATCCAGAAGAACAAGAAATACCCACTAAGTCTGTGAAATATGTATAATCAATGTAAAGTTTCCCAGTATCTAATATTCTAAATTATCTGCATGTAAAATACTGGCCAGGGTATATAGTTTTTACAGGTTCCTTCTTTTAAACTTGGACGAGTGTAGTTACAAAAAAAATTTTTACTTACATCAAGTGTGGCTCATTGTTGTGTTTTATTCTTTGAAGAAGTTCCATTTCAATTTACATGTTATCTAAAATGAAATGTTTTGAATTAAATTCTACATTATCAAACACTATCCCCAACATTTGCAATTCCATGTCAAAAGCAGCCATTAGTTTGATAGAGAGAGAGAGAGAGAGAGAGAGAGAGAGAGAGAGAGAGAGAGAGAGAGAAATTAAGAGACACAGAGAGAATTAGAGAGAGGGGGAAAGATACAGAAAGAGAGAACAGATAGGCAACAATAACTACATCTTCATGCATAACACATCTATACAGCCTGAAGACCACCCCCCCCCCAAAATAACATTCAATATCAACACCCACCCCAACATATATTGATCTATTTTTGCAATAGTATGTATAAATAAATACTAGTAAATATCTACTTAAAATGATTACTGATAATTTCATTCAATTTTGATTATGATAAACAAAGATAGGTTTTGTGGATTAAGTACTATCCAACATGGTAGGCTTAATTCTACATGTTAAAGAGTGCATACCTACATGTTCGGTACATAGTCATGTCACATGCATGACAAATCAATTTACTCAAATTTAATGCAAATCTATCATCATAAATATAGAATTGGAACCTACCGGACACTAATACAATTCCCTCACAATGTAAACTAATCTTAGATAACTGGACACTGCTAGAATGTATTTTTCCTCACCGGAAACTTTCTGCTTTTCTACTTTCACTTTTGCTCGCTTGAAATGATCGCACTAAAAACCCGAAGTGATATTTGGTCTCAAAATTTACTAAGATGTCTTCTAAACTCATATATAATTAGAAACACACATACCTTTTCATTTTTTTTATGTACAAACTCAAAATAAATTACGGTCAAGTTAAAATCACAATTTCTTTAATTTAAATTGGTTTTTTGAAAATCCGGGGGGGGGGGGGGGGGGGGGTTGATGGATATTTTCTTAGTAGATGAGCTATTATTATGATTAAACTTGTTAAAAATTTAGTTAATTCACATAAATGAGAAGATGTACAAAAGCAAAATGCACGTTTATCATAATAATTGCTAATAAACAAGAAATATGCCTTACCAGCATGGAGCTCAATATGGGTATAGTCCACTAATGCAATTTCCATAGGCGGTAATGTTAACATTATAATGGTTCATAGCTCCGGCCCTAATTTTTGTTCAGCAACGAGGGACCTCTTGAATGAAAGCTCATCAAATTGTCTCTTTCCTGTTAAAATTTCGTGGTTTGAAGTCAGATTCGTTTTCCGGCAAAATGCGTCTGTATTGAAAAACTCTGAAAATGAAAGTAAAAGTAGGGAATTCCTCAGTTTTGAAAAGGGTGTACATCAAACAATTTCAATTCTTATCTTCAAATGATAATTCAATTTTGACAATTGTTTTTAAAATTGCAAATCCTCTTTTCTGACCTGTGTCAAGCATTCTGATTTAAAATCTCCCAATAAATGTATATACACTCTGCAAGTGTAGGGACTATTTTGCTTAAAGGCACCACCTACACGTATAATTCATTCATTTATAAACACACAGAAAATTAATTTATAATAAGATGTTTGTTATTTGGACAATGCAACATTCAGGACATTTGATAATTGTTATTCCTTTGTGTCCTCATTAAAATTACACGGGGTATAGAAATTTACAGTACAAGAGGCCAATGGGCCACATCGCTCACCTGAGCAACACTAGGCAGGATAAAATTGGCTTCATTGGGTCATAATACAAAATATCTGGACAATGTGGTATAATACATGTAGATTCTATACAAAAAATCTGTTTCCCCCTGGATATTCTTATATTTACCGGCATAATCAAGTCCCTCTTCTAACACGATTTTATAGTCGTGTCACATTCAGCATACATGTACATCAAACTCTGAACCTTTGATTTGATTTATTTGAACATATTTTATTGTGTAAATTATATCTGAACCTTTGTGAGGCCCAATAATCATCCAGGGGCCAAAGTTTAAACAATATTAAAGAATCAGCAATATATAAAAATGCTATATAAATAAGTAAAAGCATAAATAACATTTCAGTTTTTGTGAATAATTAAATTGTTTTCCTTTGTACAACTGAATCCCCATTGTGGCCCCACACTACTCCTAAAGATTGTGATTTGGACAAATTTGAATCTACACTATCTGAAATCCCTTTCACAAAAGTTACAGCTTTTTTAGGCAAATGTTTTTTAAGAAAAAGATTTAAAGATATTTTTCTATATATTCCTATGAAAAAATTTGTCTCCCCCCCCCCCCCCCAATAACCCCATCTTACCCCATGGTAATCATTAATTGTCCAAACAACTGTTCTATTGTAGACATTCTGCCGCCTCCACAACAGGGCCATCGAAGACCGCATTCCAGCACCAGCAGCAGGACAAGTACCCATCTTCTCTGATAATGACACTTTCAATGCTGAAACTATTGTCAATGCAAACGCAGTTAACATCAGAAACATCGTTGTTAGAAGGTTTTAATTATTTAGTGGAATTGTCTGTTTATTTGATATATTTGCCTGCCCAATAGTTAGTTATTTTTGATAAGTAATGTGCAACACCCTGTTAAAAGTAGACTGATATTTTAATTATTCAAATAAGTGATAATTTTTTTTCTGCCTACAGGTCATTATCTTTGAATTGTACAAAAGTTAGTATGTTAAATGTGTTCTAAGATTGATGTTTTCCAATATGTTATCTAAAAAATCATGTTCTACATTGGTAAGCAATTTGGTTATTGTTTTAGATTTGTTTTATTTGATATTTTTAAAGAGAGATATCATTTAAAGCTGCCATCTTACTTTAGAATTGTAAAATTTCATTTTTGAATTCTCCATCTAACTGGAACACATACAAAGAAACATTTTTTGTTAATCCACAGTGTCATTTTCAATTTTTTTTTTTGTACGATAAATCAAAAAATTAATACCGTTCAACACATCAAGATAATGCCAGAGTATGACTTACTGTACTTTTTAATTTACATTTTATATGCAAGTATTATTGTTAAGGTTGTCTTCAGATGGTACTCTTAAAATACATTTATGAAATACATTGAGTCCCATGAAACTTAGCATGTGTTTCTTTGTTATTTGATAAATTTAAAAATGATTAAGTCTATTTTCCAAGACAATTCATTCATGTACTTAATGTTTTCACATTCTTTAAAACATAAACAAAAATATTCTAGTCCATATAGTGGATAATTATAATAAAATTTAAAATAACCAGCAAATTAAAAATGCTGCTTCCATACAAGTAATTGTAATTGTAATAATGGTTAGAACAGGCAGATCAAGATATCTGTGAGCTAATGTTCACTAGTAATACCCAGCTGTGATGTGAATATGCAAAATGAGCAAAGTTGATAGAAAGCTGATTGGTACAAAAATAAATCCTATCTTCTGGCATGCCTAAACAAATAGTCTGTTAAAATTTCAAGCATCTGTAATGAATAGTTGCTGAAAAACTGTGATAGAAATTACCGTTACTGACAGATGAACAAACGGACAGTCATGAGACAGACAGACACACAAGGGTAAAACAGTATAACCCCTTCTCCTTTGGAGCGGAGGTATAAAAACATTGGTCTCACATAGGGTGGAAGTTTCACGCAATTATAAACGAAATTACTAATTAAACTCAGACAAAAGATTACAAACAGATTGAACATTTGAAGAAGAAAACAAAGCATAAAAGTTCTTCAAAATCTCGAGCCTCTCTTTTTCAATTTCCGGTCTCTGCTTTTTGATTGAAAGCTTCTCCTCCTCAATTTCAATGAGGCGCTGAGATCCGTAGCTGTACTCATTAAATGTTTGAGCTTTCCATTTTCCTTATAAACGGAAAATAAATCTTATCTCGATATAGAGTAATGCCAGAACATTTTGTTTAATCTTTTTAAAATCTTAATATTATAAACTAGAAATTTTTTATTTTTAATTAGGAAAAAGCTTTCTCTTTTCACATATGTAAGGCAAAATAGAATTGTGTTTCTGTTTTGTGTTTTTCTTATTTTCATACCTTTAGAAGTTGACGGTTCTGACAAAGAAGATTCTTCTGTGAGACAGTTCTGACAAAGAAGATTCTTCTGTGAAGTAAAAGGAAATTTTAAAGAAAACTAGCAAGAGGGAACTTGAGCTTGCAATCTTACAAATGATACACCTCGTTAAGAAAATATCATAATTCAAGTTATTAGAGATAACCAAAAAACTATAACTGTAATATTTATTGGCGAATAATGGCCATGGCTACACTACAATTTTGGATTACAGTATAAATTTCAATTATTTACTGGTTACATTTGCAACCAAGGTTACCGACCCATGAAAATAGGGCGATTATGGAAACCCAAATGGCAAATACATGTAATAGAAAATTTTCAGCAATTTACAATTTTTACTGGCTACATTTGAAACCAAGGTTACCGACCCATGTAAATAGGGCGATAATGGCAACCCAAATGGCTAATACATGTAAATGGAAATGCACATCAAAATGTCAAATATGCAAATGAATCAGAAATATGGGAATATACATATGAAACTGTTAAAGAACATACTAGCAAATAAAACATATCAAATTTGACACAAATAAGCAAATTGAAAATTAGAGTTGTAGCGAGCCCTGGGAACAGATGCTCACTAAATTCAGCTAAAGATTGCGCCATATGGACACGGAGTGTCCACTGCCATAAGGGCGGTAGCTGAACACAATTATTAAGATGCTAACTTATGATGTTTAAGAGTATATATTTACATTTTCAACTGTCTTTGTCTGTGATAACATTACAAATCAATTTTGAACCCTAAAACCGAATAACATCAAAAAATATGAGTGACACAAAATGGGCGTGTCTTATAGCAAAACCGAAAAACGGTATTGGCTGCACGGCGCGCGTAGTAATACATTGCATGTGCTAAATAAAAAAAGTAGTGGTTTTGAAATGTTTTCTTTTCGCACACAAAATGAATGAAAATTAAAATGAGCATGTAAAGGTTACCATTTAAAATAAAATTTATAGAAAAACATCTTAATATGCAATTTAAATATTTTATATAAACGGCTCGTCTGCTGATGAATAGATTTCTTATAATGATCGTCTGCTGATCACTTCATTTTTTATTTCGATCGAATGCAGCCACCATGAACGACGATATATCAGATGCGGTAAAATATGGCGATTTTGAAGTATTTAGTGGGGATAATTATGAAGCCCTCCTGCCAGAATTAAAATTAGAAGGTTTTGATTCTGATTTTGACAATTTTCTATCCGAAATGGTCGTTTCGGACTTCGATATAACATTAACCCAACAGGCATTTGCCGATTTGAAAAAAATCCGATGATCCCAGGTTGCCAGCCCCAGAAACGCCAACAAGTACTCGTTTTGCCAAGCTCTCCGACGACGAAATTAAAGGATTCAGGAACTCACACAATCAAAGGCTACAAAACAAAGCACCAAATGGGGTTTAAAGATTCTTACAGGTACGCTTCTTTTTTTTTTAAAAGTGAATATTAGTAAGCAGCAATTAAACGCAAACAAAAACAGCCCATATTATGCAGTTACAGTTTTTTCTCAAATAACTGTCAAAACATGGATATCATTGTGCGTTTTCTATTACAGATTGGCATATTGAAACGTTTGGAGTCCCTCTAGATCTGGCTGAGATTTGCGAGGAGGATCTGGCGAAAAAACTCAGTCGCTTTTACTGTGAAGCAAAACCCCAAAACCCGAAAAAGGAGCATACCTCCGAATATCATAAAAATACCATGAAAGCAATCAGAGCCGCCATAAAGAGGCATTTATCCGACATCGGTCGAAATATAGACATTGTAAACGATAAAGCATTCAAAACTGCAAATAAAAGTTTGACCGGTCTCATGAAGCATAGAATGGTCACTGGAACTTCTCGCCCTACAACTCATAAGGAGATCATTCACAAATCAGATTTACAGAAAATTTCTGCTTACCTGGAGAGTGCATATTCTTCTCCAGTCAATCTGCGACTTGCAATGTGGTACATCATCGCGATACATTTTGTGTCTCGTGGTCTTGAATTCCATCATCAGCTTCGGGTAGATTCCTTCGATTTCAAAGTTGACGAAGAAGGCTCCATATATGCTTGTTTGAAGCATGAAACAAAACAAAAAAACTATCAAGGTGGCATTCACAAACTTGAAGCACTGAACGACAAAAGAATGTATGAAACTGGAAACGAAACTTGTCCTGTGAAGATGTTGAAGTTCTTCTTGTCTAAAACGGACCCAAATGCGTCTCATCTTTTCAATAAATGCGTTAAAGATGCCATTTCTTACCCGAAAGATTGCAACATATGGTACACAGCCGATCCCATGAAAAAGCGATCATATGTTAATTTCCTTCCGGATATTTGCAAGGCCGCCGGGTGCAAACGTTACACAGCTCACTGTCTAAGAGCGACAGCAATTCAGGCCATGAACGACGCTGGATTTGAAGCAAGACACATCATGTACTTCTCCATGGGCATCGCAACGAAGCTTCCATACGTAGCTATAATCGTGAACTGTCTTCTACCCCAAAAAAAAGTGCGAGTGCAACTTTATCTACAATAACCACCGCAAGTGTCAAAATAAATGATCCATCTGAAGATTCATGTGTAATTTCCGGCCAACAATCACAGAATCTTCAAATCTTTCCCGTATAATTCTGAAAATTCCAACTTACCTGTCAAAAATGAACTTAATTGTTCCACCATGTCTGACTCGAGCATTAAATCTGGAGTTTTGAATAACTCCCGCTTTGAGAACTGTTCCATTACCATCAAGTACAATCTCGACTGAGGTGTAGATCGACCGCCTTACCGCGCAGGAGGAAAGTACCTTCCGCTATCACGAAATAAACACTCTAGTTATTTACTATTTTGCAACTACACACATTTTTTTTAAAAATCAAATGATATTTGATTTGATATTTTGTTGTATCGACTTAATAAATTTGCAAATTTGACTCTTCAATACATGTCTGTGAGTTTTCATGTACAACACACGTGTGATGCAAGTGTCAAATGACGTATTCCTGGGGCGCCAGTGGGGTTTGCATGATTATACGAATTAAAACAACGGTAAAAATGTTATAATTATTAGATCTTTAATCGTGCACATTAGAAATAATATAAATATAAGTAATAAGGAATCATTCTTTGAATATTATGAGGTGATAATTTCGGTCGGAGCGTGGTCAAATCTATCATAAAGCCCTTCGGGCTTTATTTGATTTGACCACGCCCCGACCGAAATTATCACCTCATAATACTCAAAGAATGATTCCTTATTCCTTTTATAATCTTAGAATTTAGAATGTTTAATTTATGACTAGTATTTAGCTAGAATTAAGTGTATGTCATGGCCATTACATAATTATGACAAAGGGTACTAGTAAACTCCTACACCTGACGAAATAAACCTCTTCAAAGCTTTCTTCAAGGTTTTAAGGAAAATTTCATTGCCTTTTTCAGTCAAATGCACCCCATCTCCCTTGAATAAGCTTTTGTCGGATGGAGTAATCTTTTGATAGCGAATGTAACCCCCTTGGTGTGCTAAAAGTTTTGTAGCAACAAAGCTATTTACTCGCACCCGTGTCTAATTGAGAGCATTGTTGTCTCTAGCATTACGCCATTTCAGTCTTGGAAGTATTTGCGACCAAATGAATTTTGTTCTTGGCAACAGTGGAGAAAGTGCATCTAAAGATTGCTCCATTTTTTGCGCAATTCGCTAGACTTAATCTGACCAATATCATTACCACCACAATGAAATACCAGAATATGTGGAGGGTCTTCATACCGTAACAATTGCCTGAATTTGGGGAGGAGATGTCACCATCTCATGCCGCCTTTTCCCTGCTACCATATGTTAGCTTCCATTGGAGAAAAATCAAGATTGGACCCCCCATTCAACCTAGCATGACTAAATGCTTGCCAAATAATTGAGGATCCAACAATCCACACTTTAACAACTTCTGAAAGAATATATATATATAGATATATACAAACATACAAACATAAAAACACATTCAAAATACTCAGTAAACAACTCAACATTTCTGTGCACTACAATATGAACAGACAAGATATAAAAACGTCAAGTAAGCCGCCAGAAAAAGGGGCAACAGTTCAAGTCTTCATTCATGAAGTAACTTTGAGGTTATATGTATATAGCGCTTATAAGCTCTTGACTCCCAACGCCCAAGTTCTTTAATTTGACCATCGGAAATGCCATTGATAGAGGCTGTTGTGGCGCCACCTATCCTTAAGGAATGCGATTTGTATTTTTTAATATCTACATCAATACATGACAGAGATTTCTTTAAAATGGCATTAAATTGGTAACGAGTTAGTGGTGATCTATCAAAATGACAGAAGAAAGGGCCTTCCATTTTAGGACGCAGCATTGAGTACTGCTTCAACAACTTTACTGGACATTCCTTACCCTCTACTGCAGGCAAAATCAATACAACTCCCCTACCAAGTTGATCTGTTTTTGAATGGGCCACATAAATTTAACAGCTGAATTGTCCTGAAAAATTGGATGCTGGAGACATCCATTGCATGGGAACTACTGCCTTTCTTGCTATCCAACACTAACCCACTCACCCTGAATAGACCAAAATATGAACACGAAAAAACGGCCGAAAATAATTTAACTTCATACAAGGAGCTGCAAACAACTGGAAGTACATTTATTAACCTTTCCAATAAAGCAGGTGTAATGGGAAGTCGAACATCAGTGGTACTTATTAATCTTGACATGCCTGACAACAGCTTTTTGACAACAAAATTTTGGGTGGGGTCTCGTGTGCATTGAAGTTTACATTTAAAACTAATGCCAGACAGACAGGTTCTTACAGATGCAGATGACAAACCTCTTACAGAACAGCTAACAATGAATTGTATGATATGTTGATCAGGAGGAGGCCATACTAAAGGTAACCCACTGGAGACCCTAAAACGGTCAAATTCAACTAAACCTGTCTCATAAGCCAGCCTAGTATTTGGTGCAATAGAACCTTGAATTAATCTGTTAAACTCAGCCTGGAAATGATGGTTAGGAAAGAATCTGGTATTGGTGTTGGTTCCAAGTCTGCCTGGGGTACAAGGGTCCGAAAACGCTGAAACTGACAACGAGACAATGCATCAGCAACTTCATTATGAACACCTAAAATATGACAAGCCTTAAATTGAATAGCAATTAACATGGATTGCAGTACTAAAGGGCGAATCAAACCCATGACACGCTTTGACTTTGATGATTTTTTGTTCAAAATTGCAACTTAGGCCTCATTGTCCACTCGAAAAACATTTTTTTTGCTAGTTAATTGATTCCCCCAAGCATGGATTGCCAAGACAATTGGTACAAGCTTAAGGAATGTTATGTCCCTCATTGCTTCTGTACTAGCCCATTCAGTAGGCCACTTAAAAATCAACCAATGATTTCTAAAGAAAGCACCACAACCCAAATCTAAATTCCCTGCACTGTCTGTAAAAAGCTGTAAATGTTCATCATCTACCCAGTCAATCTGGGGAAAATAATAGCAGCCGTTGAATAAATCTAAAAATGTAAGCCATACTCTTAAATCATCCTTAACCGCTACTGAAACCCAATAAAGTGATGTGGTTTATAACAACGCCTTGCATGACATCATAAATACGTCTAGTAAATGCTCTAGCTGTCGGAATGGCCCTTAAACAAAAATTAAGTAATCCTGCAAGAGCCTGAAATTCCTTCAAAGTAGCCTTCTTCCTTGCCAGAAAACAAATTATTAAATTCTTTAAACTATACAGCTTATCTACTGGAATTTTTATTTTCATTTCTACTGAATCTAATTCAAAACCTGAAAATATTGGGGAAGTTGTAGGCCACACTGTCTTATCATCAGCTAAAGGGATACCTAACTCCCTACAAAGCTCCACAAATGTTAACATGAGTTCATTGCATGCATTGTCGCCTGCCTTACCTGCAAACAAAAAATCATCCAAATAATGCACCACAGATTCTTGGCCAGATTGCTTCCTTAGTAACCATTCTAAACAAGTTGAAAACTCTTCAAAAAGACTACAAGACACTGAGCATCCCATAGGCAGGCACTTGTCAAAGAAAAACATATCATTTAATCTAAAACCTAAAAGTTCAAAATCTGATGGGTGAATAGGAAGCAACCTAAATGCAGATTTGAGGTCAATTTTACCCATCAGTGCTCCTGTACCCAATAAACTTAGCAACTTAACAGCATCATCCAGCGAGGAGTAATTGACTGAATAAAATGACTTGTCAATAAATGAATTTACACTAGAATTGGCAGGAAAAGATAAGTGATGAATCAACCTGAATGAACCATCTTTCTTTGGAACTAAACCTATGGGTGAAAGACGTAAATTAGGAAAAGGTCTTGATCTAAATGGTCCTGCAACTCTTCCAGCATGAATTTCTTTAAAAACTTTCTCAACAATCTGAAGCTCATTTTCTCTAGCAGACTTTAAGTTGGAACAATTAGTAGCAACCCTTGGACCAGTGTAATTGAGTTTAAATCCTTCAACAAATCCCCTAATTAAAAATTCAGCACTCCTCTTATCATAATAAGAATTTTGTAAGTAATCTGCAAGGACTTGCACATTAATTGGGGGAAAACCTAGGCCCTGCAGCTCTGGGTACATAAGGGAATCTGGCTCTGTGTGGTTGAGTTGGTCTTGGAGAAGGAACCTGGCTTCTGTACGGTGATGGGGATCTGTGACCTGAAAAATCCCTAGCAACAGGTTGATAATTAGAAGACCCCACACACATAACTGATGGATGAGGCCCACTACAATTCAAACATTTATGTAAATATTGACACTGTTGTTTTACACACACCCCATAATTGTTAAAATCATAACATTTTAGAAAACGTCCTCCTGTTAAAGGCTTTTGCACGGGGTTAGCTGAAGGAATCATATACATAAGCCAGAGCTCTTGGTCTACGACTTCCCATGATGCACTAGGATTTTTAGCCATTCTCATCCTAAATTGCTCATCATAAAATTTCCACCCTATTCCTGCACACCTTGTAGCCCCTAGCTTTATAGTGTGGATGTATTTCAACAATCCTAAAAAACTTTCAGGGTGAACAACAGAATATATGGATGAAAAAATCAAGAATGCATCTGTCCACTGCTGTACATTTGTAATCTTAACTGAGGCCCGCTTACGTTTAATGACCAATTGACCATTTGATATTGTAAAGGTTTGCTTACTATCCATCGGGATCGGATTGGATAGTAGCTGACCTAAATCAATAAAATCTCCTTTAACTATTTTTTGTTTTACCAATTCTGAAACATTTGCCCCCAAACTGTCATAAATACTGGCAACTTCATTACCTGCTGTACTGCCTTGGATAGACGATCCAGGACCATTGACAGAGGCAGAATCCAAACTTGGAGTGCAGACAGCATCAGTAGCCTCATTGGTAGCTGATTCACTGTTTGACACGGCATTAATGTTGTCCTCTACAGCTGGAAAAGGATCTGCGGTCGATCTACCGGTATGTCTCCTCTTAGTACTTTGGGCTGGTTGCCGCTCGGCGCTGACAGACGCAGCAGGTCTCTTTCGAGCAGGTTTCCCCCTTGGCATTCTCTCTTATTTATCTGAAACTAACTTCTAACTATGAGAAAAAAACAATGTAGCTTGAAAATTAATTACTGAAAATGTATTATTCATGCCCACTATAAATTTCAAACATGTGGCCGATTAACACTGTTTAAAATCGTGCATCATCAAACGCAATAAATAAACAATGGAGAAACTAAAGCTATAAGATATTGGTCAAATACTTCTCTTTTTAAAATTTTACGATAGAATGACTTAAATTTAACAATAAAGAATTAAAATAAACAGATTTCAAACTGGATAAGCGATTTCTCGTCTGCTTCACTTCGTCGATGAAAAGGAAAAGGAAGTGCAGTGGGGTTGACTAATTGACGAAGTAGCTATTGGGGTATGCTAATCACCCCAAAAAACCCAAATAATGGTCTCTCCAATAGAGCGATTTAATTCTTTAGCAATTAAATCGAATTATCTTAGAAATAAACAGCATTGAGAAAAGTTCATTGATGATTTTTTCACATTGCTGTATATTACTTATATTAACATTTGAGAATGGCAAATCCATCAGAATCATTAACATAATGATGATCTTACAATAATTGTAATGGTGGCAATATTGAAATTATTTCAATATTGCCACCATCATGTGTGTGCAATACATGCAATCATTGACATGATTGCACAAACCTGGAACACGGGGAAAGACAGACGGACAAGGAGATTCCTATTTACCCCCCCCCCCCCCCAAATCTTTGTTTGCAAGGGGTATAATCATATTTGCAGTGTGTATAATTATATCAATCTGATTAAAATCAGATCTGCGATCCCCTCCGACTAATTTGATGTTGCCACACAAGAGATCTTTGTGTAGCGACATTGAATTTGTTGGAGCGGATCACAGATCTGATTTTAATCAGATTGATAATTATATTTGCTTAAACTAACAATTATAAGCATTTTGATAAATTTTGCACTTTTCTTGGGCAGAATGACCAATTTCAGTTTAATACCAGTAGTTCAAAATGTTGAATTGTTTAAAGAATACTAAACATAGGATATATACTAACCTTCAGATTGAGAGACAACTGGCACATCACTATTAGTGTCTAGATTTTCAAGTTCTTCAGCTGGAACAAAAACAAATGTTGTTCTTTATTTATTTATTTAGTCATACTTTTAACCCGAGGCCTCTGGGTTACATTAATGCTATTTTTTTTTATTTACAATGCAGAAAAAAGACAATAAACCCAACCTTTGCAGTTAATGAAAATAGCCATGTAAAGCTCTTTGATGGATGAAACCTTGAATAATCTAAGTCATGACAGCAGTAATAAGTTGTTTTTCTCCTTCATTATTAATCACTTACTCCTATGGTATAATAATGCAACTCCATATCTTAGAAGACTGATCATGTAGAACAGACAGACAAAGAGATGGACAGAGTGCTTCCAAAAAGATCCCCCTTCATATGTGGGGGTATAACTCTAAGTCATGACAGCAGTAATAAGTTGTTTTTCTCCTTCATTATTAATCACTTACTCCTATGGTATAATAATGCAACTCCATATCTTAGAAGACTGATCATGTAGAACAGACAGACAAAGAGATGGACAGAGTGCTTCCAAAAAGATCCCCCTTCATATGTGGGGGTATAACTACTGTAACCATTCATAGTGATAAACCAACATGATCAATGATAGCAAAGTATCATGGCAACTTATAATCTTACCCTCAGTGACAATAAATGGCTGTATCTCAAGGCAACTTGGTTTTTGGGACATCTGAAGGGAAGACCTGACTTCACTGGTGTCCACCCCATCCTTAATTCCAGATATGGCTGACTGAGGAATCAACTGCAATATCTAAAATTTTCATGGAGTTGAAAGTACATATTTCCTTACTATAGTCTGACAATTTACAATTCATTCCATAAAGAAAAAGGAGTTAAAAATAAAGCATCTTGTCAGAAACATTTGAAAAAAAAATCATTTTCATTTCATCTTCATTTTCTTGTAAAGCAAATGATTCATAATTAATAACAATTTTATAAACAATATCATTTAGATTTAAATTGGATTGATGTTGGAGACAAAACAAGGGAGAAATAAAACAGCATGCAAACATAACAGTTATATTAGTTGATACTAGAACTTGGAGACCTACCTTAAAACACTACTTGAAAACATATGCAGTAGTGATGGGATTTGAACCCATTATCTCCTAAGACAGTTATATACATTTAGGGTACATAAAAGGACAGACAAGGACTAACACGGAACAACACATGTTCACAGAGATTGTCAGTAAGCATCAATACTGGTTAGTTCATACTTACCCACAATGATCTGTCTTCTCAGACATTTACAAATTTCAAGTATTCATTCACTAAATGACAAAACCTTAGCATGTAGCTAAATATTAATTTATATCATATTGTCAGTTATACCCACAACATAATACCATTTGGGCTTTTGTATGCTAAATCAATGGACCAGTACACACAATAACAGCTTGTCTTTGTATGTAACACCATGGATATCTTCAACTTGAAGTTTATCATTTCATTGTTACGGACCTACCTTAATTTCCTTGTAAGGATCACATGTAACAAATTAACATATGAATACAACAGTATGAAATACTTCTTGAAGGTTTGGCATGCCCTTTAACACTGTAAAGATAAAAAGCAGACATTCCAGATGCTATCAAAACGTAGTTCTCGAAAGAAGACAGCAGTCATGAACTGAAGAGACAAAACATTGGCAGAATTGTGAAGGTCAAGAATTACCCCATCAACCTTCGATGGCCTGGATGGACTTCAAGGTTCATTTTGAATACTGCACAGAACTGAACAAATGAAACAGACTTCAATGAAGAAGAGATGTTTATAAAACACTTATGTCCCCTTCCTTGGAAACATCTGCAAAGAAAATGGCTGGAAACAATAAATAATTGAAACTTTTCTATGACCAAGGGGTATAAATTGCTAGATCATACCCATACCTGTTAACCTTTCAAAGCTGCTATGTGGGAGAATCTCCCCCTTACCAACTTGGCTAAGGGGGAGATTTTGCGTAAACGACGTTTTTTCACGTGAAATGCAAATATATATTAAAAATACTGTTAGATACCTTGTTTTACCATTGTAATTAATGCATTTGCAATCATTTTAAATTTTATCATTTCTATGACTACCAGTGTGCAATTACAACTTGTGTTGCTGTACATGTTCAGAAAACTATTATTTTGTTTGCATGGTACAATACAAGAAGTCAATAGTGTCACTTTTTATATTATTATAAGTCTTCTTATTGTTCAGTATTGAACCATCACTGCATAGAATCATAGATTTTTAATTCACAAAACAACATGTATTTCTCCAGCATTTTTAAAAAATGATCTCTGTTGTAATGTCTATAGCATATCCCTGTAATTCATAGTACCGTTACTATAAACTTTAAAAACTCTTGTGAAATGCTTTTACACTTTTTCCTCGAGCTTCACTTTTATCGGTAGCTTGTATAAACACTCTGTTCCAAACTCACTTTGATTTTTACCTACCGTGCTGGCCAGATAGAATCAGTCACGACTCACTGCACGTGGCTTGGGTGCTTTACCTGTGCACCTGTTAAGTGACACCACTGGCTGTTATTGTTTTCTTTGGTGTTACAGAGTAAAATCAAGATGTTTTAAGCTTTCATTTAATTTTTTTATAAGGCCTATGCATAACAAAATACATAACTGATTTAAGTCAAAACCGGAAGTAATCGTAAAAAGTAAACTGGACTATAACATGTCATACTATGATCATGGTAGACAGTACTTTTTTGATATATTCAAGCTATACAGCAGCAGTTTGAGCTCAAAATCAGAGAAAAACCCCCAGTGGTTGTTGAAATTTGCATGTAAAGATTCAGAATGGATTCCCTGGTACAGGGGAAGACAAATACGATTGCGGGAGAAATTTGTCTCCCGCGCGGGAGATATGTTGGATGCGGGAGATGTTAGATTTTTGGGCCGTTTTGCGGGAGTCTCCCGCGCAATGCGGGAGGGTTAACAGGTATGCATACCCAAAATAGCAGTTGACTTAGATATCATTATGATAAACCTGTATACTAAATTTCATTTCAATATGTGCATCTTCTGCAAAGAAAATGAAAGGAAACTGTAAATAATTGGAACTTTTCTAAGGTCAAGGGGCATAACTCTGTCAAAAATTACTCGTTCGTACCCAATGATAAACCTGTATACCAAATTTCATATCAATATGTTCATCCTTTGCGAAGAAAATAAATGGAAACTGTTGGTGGACTGACCGACCAAAAGACAGTAGCAAAGCAATATGCCCTCCCTTCTTCGATTGGGGGCATAATTAGTCAGTGCCTTGGCTAATTGCTTTGCACGGACAAATATTGAAGGACTTTATAAGTCTGAACTGAGGACAAGGCAGAGAAAACCTGGTGAGTCACTGTTGGAACTAGGGCAGGCGATTAGAAAGTTGGTTACCCTTGTGTACCCTAAAGCACCAAAGGAAGTTCTTGATACACTAGCTATGGACAGTTTCCTAAACCCGTTGACAAAGTTTGAAGTTTGTCTTAAAATTCTGCGTGCCCGGCCAGTTTTCTTTGACGGAACATTACAGATAACTGTGGAATTCGATGCTTGCATGAAAGCTAAAGTAAAGAGGACAGGGAAATTAAATAAGGCAAAATTGTCACTGAAACCCTGTGTAAACAAGATGATGGCAGAGATGCAGAAATCAGGGAACTTAAGTCTAAAATTCAGCAGTTAAAGCAGCAGGGAAATTTGGGTAGAGTTTGCAGACAGACAATAAGAGATGACATCATTTGTTTTAATTGCAATCAAAAGGACACATTAGCCACAAATGTCAACAGCGAGTGACACAAGAGAAGACAAATAATGAACGTCAGCTTAGTAAAGAGAATGATAAAGAGTGCACACAACCTAATTGCCAGGTGAGGAGTGGATGCTAGACATCAATTGTCTCTGGATTTTACATTCTAACAAATGTTAATGGAAAAGATGCCAATTTCATTGGCCACTATACGGCTTCAGTTACAATAGTCTTACAAAACATGATGCTATACCATCGACAAATCAACCGATATTACAAACCGGCATACTTAGGATTCCCTTCAACAGATGGTAAAACATTACAGACCAAAGGATCAGCAGTGTCTAAATTTAGAGAGCGATAAAATTTGATAAAACATGAAGCAGTTGTTGCAGCAATAAGAGGACAGGGTATCCTAGGGCTAGATTTAATGGTTGAACATGAATGCACTCTAAACCTCATGTCAATGACCCTTGTTTAATGGATGAATTTGTACTATTGGAGCAAAATGTGCAATGTTGCATGGTTTCTATCCAAGAAATTTCAGTAATACCGGGCAGAAGTGAGTGGATCATCTTTGGTAAGGTGATACCCTCAGAATGCATTCTGTATGGAATTTAAGAACCATCCATGAATTTCAAAAAAGAAGAATTGATGATGAGTAGATCCACTGTATCCACAGCTCCTAGCAACACAGTTCCTTTGAGGCTGATAAATCACAATGAAGATCTCTTAGTGGTATAAAAAAGGAAGTATTGCCAGAATATTTGAGCTGAAAAGAACCACAACACCTGCAGACAGCGGTGAGTCAACAGAAAACACAAAGCTACCTGACACATTCAAACTCTTTTGGACAATACTGATGGTCTTTCACCAGAACAAAGAAAGCAAGCAAGTTCGTTTCTGCTTAAGCATGCAAATCTTTTAGCTGAACAGGGTGCTGATCAAGGTCACACAAACTTGATAAAACATAAAATTGATACTGTAGATGCAAAGCCTATATGCCAACAACCCAAGAAACATTCCATGATGTGCCATCAGGAGGACATCTTGGTAGACAGAAAACTCTTGCAAAAAAAAAAGCAAAGCTTCTACTGGCCTGTCATGAACAAAGATGTTAGAAGATGGTGTGCATTCTGTCAACATTGCGCCAAAAGAAAGAAATACAGTAAACTCCTTGTGCGCCTATGCAAGTTACCAGAGCAGGAGATCCAGGAGAAAGAGTTGCGATTGACATCTTAGGTCCTATTCCTACATCAACCAGAGGGAATAAAAACTATCTGGTAATTCAAGACTACTTCACTAAATGGGCCGAAACTAATCCACTTCCGCACATGGAGGCCAAGACAGTAGCGTAAGCCTTCATAAACAATTACGTTACCAAATACAGCCCACCTAGAACTCTCCATACTGACCAAGGGCGCAAGTGTGAATCAAAATTATTCAAACAAATGGGATATACTGAGAATCAACAAGACTCACACAACCCCATACCATCCACAATCTGATGGCATGGTGGAGCGCATGAACTGCCCAATTGAAACAAGATGTCCAATGCTCACTAGTGATACCCCTGCTCTGATGTGAATGTGCAATATAAGCAAAGTCGTCATTTAACAGGAAGTTGATGTCAGATTGGTACAACAAGATATCTGTGAGCCAATGCTCACTAGTGATACCCCCGCTCTGATGTGAATATGCAAAATAAGCAAAGTCGTCATTTAACAGAAAGCTGGCATCCGATTGGTACAGAAATATATCCCACAATATGGCATGCCTAAACAAAAAGTGTGTTAAAATTTGAAGCATCTGCGATAAATAGCTGCTGAGAAATCTTTGAGGAAAATTTGTTTGAAAATTTTGGCTAAAATAAACAAAGTACTCATTTAACAGGAAGTTGACGTCTGATTGGTACGAAAATATATCCCACAATATGGCATGCCTAAACAAATAGTGTGTTAAAATTTCAAGCATCTGCGATAAATAGCTGCTGAGATAAATGCAACAGAAATTTTTGTTACGGACGGACAGACAGGCAGACGGACAGACGGACACACAAGGGTTAAACAGTATACCCCCTCTCCTTCGGAGCAGGGGTATAAAAATATATCCATATTTATACCAACACTCTTGCACAAAAAAATCCTTGCCAATGATTGTTTTTGTTATTTCCATATTCCTACCCTGACCCATAAAACTGTTTCAGTCACTCTACAGATCTAAATTTTAAAGCCTGCAGAAACAGTGTTAAATGAATAGATTACAGATTGAAACAGTGGTTAACTCTGACCTCCGGGCTGTGGAATGGGGATGACTGGAGCTGTGGTAATCTGCTGTGGTGGTACCAAGGTTGAGCCTGGGTTTGGTACAAGAGTTACGCCCACGGGAGTGGTGTTCTCTGGTGGTACTGGGGTGGTGGGTGGGGATAGGGGTGGGGTTGGGGGTGGACAGTACTGTACTTTGCAGCATTTGTCTGTCTGGCTTGGTACCATGAAGCAGCTAGGCTTAACAGGGAAGGATGGGCACCTGTAAAAGCATATCAGAATAAAAAAACCATTCCGTGCTAAGATCGTTTTTGATGGGCCTTCCTTAAAGCACATTTAAATTAACTTTAAAATCAGAATGTTAAACGTAGATGACATTGTTACCTCTCGGTACACTTGTAGCGGCCTGTGGCTTGATCGATACATTCGCAGTTGTAGTCACATCCATCTTGCCAAGTCTGTCCATTGGTGTATTGTTGTCCCTTGTATACACAGAATGCTGCAATGGATCAGGTTATGCACTGTTACAGTACCCGCAAAGTTATTTTTTACAAGATAAAGGATAGGATAGGATTCACGCACGATAGGATAGCATTAACACACGACAGAACAGTATACACCCACGAAAGGATAGGATTAACACACGATAGAACAGTATACACGCACGATATGATATGATTGATACACGATAGGAAAGGACAAACGATGTTCATGATAAACGTATGATCGCTTTAAACGATATTTACGAACAAACTGATAATGGCAGAATTTGAGAGAGAACACGTATAAATAAAGATTTACGTGGAATTTCTTTTTAGTAACAATTGCCGAGTTGTTAATCATCGCTGCATCATTTATAGAATGTATAAAATGACAAGTAAATTTTTTTTCAACTAAAATTATGAGCTTTAATGATCAATAAATTGGTATTGTTAAAATTGTTTTCATTATCGAACACCCTAGCTGATCGCCGCGAATATTTCAGCCCGAGATTAAATCACTCGGAAAATAGCGGGTTTAATTATATAAATCCAACTCTTGTATAAAGTAAATATAAAATCTATTAAAATCAATTATATAAATCCAACTCTTTGTATAAAGTAAATATAAAATCTATCATAAGTACATTTATTTCTGTATAAGAAAATGAGGCATTAAAAACGAATTATTACAGACAAGTTAAATAAATATTTACTCAAATACACATTCCGCGTACGATTTGTTAACATTGTTTTCCTTACCACACATTCTAGCTGATTGCCGAGAACATTTCAGCCTGAAATCAAATATCACACGGAAAATAACGGGTTCAAAATACAACTTGGGTTTTAATTAAATATAAATTATATCATAAATACTTTTGTTTTTATAAAATATGATGCAACAAAATTATATTGCATAAAAGTTAATGTTTACGCAGGTATACACTTTGAGTACGATTTAATATGTTCGATATACAGGTAAATATGTTACCTTGTTCCTAAGAACTTTGTTCTTCATTTTCAATGTTAACAGATATGATTTACATATAATATTGGCTAATTTTGATCTTAAAAATTAAAAAAAATAGTACCCTGACGAAATGTTGGATAGGATTTTACAATTCTTGTTCGATAAATATTCGTATACGGCGCACCGAACGAGTTGCAACTTAGTAATAAATTTACTTGCTTATGAAAAGGCACGAAACGATTAACACGGAAGAATTTTTGATATCAAACGATAAACCTGATAGGATTAACGCACGATAGGATAGGATTAACGCTCAAAGAACAGTATACACGCACGATAGGATAGCATTAACGCACGATAGAACAGAATACACGCACGATAGGATAGCATTAACGCACGATAGGACAGTATACACGCACGATACGATAGGATTGATACACGATACGATAGGATAGGATTGTAAAAAATAATGTTGCGGGTACTGTATACAATACCTGTTTCTTGAATCAATTCCTGAATTATCACTTTTCTGTAATGTTTTTTCCCCTTTTATCAATAATTTTCTCAACACTTACTTGGTTTGGGTGAAGGTTTGTAAGGATTCTGTGTGGTAGGATTGTATCCCACAATCTCTCCTTTAGGCAGTGGTGTAACATAAGGATTGTAGGGTGTGGTAGGCTGGTTAGGATTGGGGGTGGTGGTTGGGTACTGAGGGTTGTAGGGTGTGGGTCTTGGGGTGCTGCAGACTGGCACCAGCCAGCATGGATCGTTGGGGTCAGCAGTCTTGGTACATCCTGCAGGTAAGTTAGGATACTGAGGGCACCTGGAAGTATAAACAATGGATACTTAACAACACTGTAATTGCACCTTACCAATCTTAATGAAAATGCCATGTACACATAAAAGAAGTAAAATTTCAATAATGCCCAATATCTTAATTCATATTAATTGCACATCAGTGTATCTAGTCTTGGCTTGACAGCTTGTAGTAGAAGCTGTTATCACAAACACAATTCTTAATACCATAAAACTTCTCTTCTGAACGAGAATATTCTTCACTTATATACACTTACCTGTCAAAGCAGTTGTAGATGTTGCTGTCACATCTGCAAGTGGTGGAGCAGCCATCTTGCCAGGTCTGGCCCTGGATGTATGGGACTCCTTTGTACACACAGAAAGCTACAAGTACAATGCAAACATTGTCATACAGAAGTCTTTGGTTGGCAAGGGTAAAAATCTATAGAATTAGTAATGAATGGATCCACATAAATGATGGCAAGTGCTTTGTGAAACTTTTGACAGTGGTTGCATGTTCATTTACTGAGTGGTTTGATGGGTGGGGCATTGAAAAAAGAAATTTTTGAATTTTTTGACAGTGACATTGATGGTCATTTACTTGGTGGTTTGGTGGGTGAGGGTGTTGGCTGTCCAGGGGCAGAGGTTGTGGTCTGACGACACACAGTCACCTTACAGCAGTAGTCGCTGGGGTCAGTCTCCAGGGTACATCCCGCAGACAGACGAGGAACTGTTGGGCATCTGTAAGATCAAAGCTTAGCATCAGGATTTGTATGCATTATTCAAATTTTTACAAATTTTTCAGAATATTGGGACCTAAAGTTTTATTTATCTTCATGTAAAATAGGAATGATCTAAGGTAGTTATCATGTTAATGTACATGTAAATCAATTTTCAGCTATGCCCATAAATCTTAAAATGTGAAATTTTCTAAATGAAAAAAGAATAATTCAAAAACATAACATTGAACTATAAATGAAAAAGGAGAAAAATATTCTTGTCTTAGCTGAGAAATTCCCATGTCATGTGCCAAATTAACAGATATACTGTACATCCATTTTTTTTGTGTCACAAAATTTGCGAAACAGGATAAAATGTGTAACAATTTTAATTTGCCTTAGTCATTATTTTGCAATTCAAATTTTTTTACCAAACATTATTGGATATAATTTCTGCATATTGAATATTTTGCAATTTAAAAGTGATTGCAAAAAAAGCGAAAATTAGGCCCCCACGAAAAATTACCAGAAATACAGTATGCATTTTTGTCAATTAAAAATTGGTATTGCTTTAATACTTGGTATATAAAAGACCTCTCACCTCTCGGTACATTTGTACAATCCCATGTGTCCATCCTCACTGATACAGTTGTACTTGCATCCATCTTGCCACTGGTCACCTGTTCTGTAGGCCAGTCCATTGTAGATACAGACTGAAAAAAAAAAAATTATTACTTCTTGCACAACATAAAATTAATGTGTTCAAAAATGTTGACCAGTTCAATGGTACTGCAAAGCTTTCTAAAAGTTTAACTCTTGACCCCTTAAAGCCAGTTTCTAACACAATGGTCAAACTGACAAATACAAATCAACAGACTTTATCTTAAATTTGATATAATAAATAAACATAAATTTTGTTCAACTATTTTCATTTCATTTCTCTCCCTCCTCCCTCCCTTTCTTTGTACCGTACCTATAAATTTGTTTAAATATTTACAAATCAAAATTTAGTGAATGAGTAAAATCATATCTCATATTCGCTTCATTTCCTATCCCATATTTCTAAACCATGCACAAAAACTTTCCTAACACTGAAATTCAGATTCCTCATCCTCCAAACACCAACCTCCCTTTTCTAAACATTTTTAGTAGGTAATAGTGTACAGGATAATCTCACCATCTGGTTTAGGAGTGCTAGGCTGAGGAGAAGGAGTAGGCTGCTGAGTTGGCAGGAATGGGTTGACAGTGGTAGGCTGGGTAGGAGGTAGTGTCTCGGTGATTCCATATCCTGTGAAGGATTCAGGCTCTCCCTTGATGGTGACAGGCTGGTTTGGTCCAGGTGTGGGCGTTTCACAGTGAGGCACCTGGCATCAGGTGGGGTCATTTGGATCAGGGATCAATGTGCAAGAGGAAGGCAAGTTGTCGTAAGTGTTGCATCTGGAAAAAGAAAACAAATTGTCTTAAATATTATATATTCTATCTTTCTATTTCACTTGTTTTTTAGAATTATGAATGAAAAAGGTCAAATTTGTAGCATTTTAAACTACGGTAGTAATAAAAATTCTGTAGAGAGAAGAATAAAAGCATGGTTACATTAATAACCTTTGTGTCCTCGTAATTAATATACTTACCTCTGACTACATCTGTAGTAGCCAGTCTTTCCATCATCACACACGCACTCTGGCGCATCCGTCATACCAAGTCATACCAAGTCTGTCCTTGGCTGTAGGTCTTGCCATTCATAATACAGATGTCTAAATGAGAGAGAAAGATATCACCACCAATAAAGAAACACACTCTCAAGAGGTGACTTATTTAGAAAAATTTTGAATTCAGTTTTACAGCCTGATGAAAAATCAACTGGATGCACTTACTCTTAGGTGTTGGCATAGGAGTCTGGGGTTGTTTGGTATGGGTTGGGTACCTGTGTGTTGTTAGGTTGTGGGGGGAAGGTGATGCTGCCAGTGATCGGGGGTTTGTTTCCTGTGACCAGATTGAATGAGGGGGCGGGGGTAGGTTGTCTGCACTGCATCATCTTACAGCATGGGTCTGCAGGGTCAGAGACAATCTAGCAGTTGGGTGGTGGGACGACACCATCCATGGATGGGCATCTACAGAAAGGAAGACACAGATCTGACTGTCAAAACATTGGACAAAAAGACCAGTTGGTAAAATCGTTGCTCAAAATTCCCGGCCTCTGACTGAACTGAGAATAATATTTAGTTAATTTAGATTTTTGCACCTGTCCTTGCATCTGTATCTGCCAGTCTGCATGTCCAAACATTCACAGGTGTAGAAGCAGCCATCTTTCCAGGTCTTTCCAGCATTGTAAGAGACTCCCTTGTACAAACATCCATCTGTTCAAACCAGAAAAAATGTTTCTGATAGAGCTTTAATATCCTGTATCACTTAATTAATGAACATCACTTATAATGAATTTCATGGAATGAAATCAACTGTTCATTGAAATAAGAAATTCCAGTTTCAATTGATAGGCGTATAATCATCTACATGTACAAATTTACATGTCCCTGAAATTGAGGATTTGACAAAATTCATGTAAGACTGCTGCCATTGTAAATATTGATACCAAAGACTTTCAGGTTTGATAGAAAACAAAGAATCTTTAAAAAGAAATTGGTCACCATATGTTTAAATCAAATATTGAAACTGTTTCAGGAGAAGAAAATTCTCTTACGTCCTCCATTGGGTCCAGATCCATAGTTAATAGCTGTTGGCATGGGCAGAGTGTATGGGGTAGGGGATGGTGTGAGCATTGGGACCTCGCCAGGTTTGGGTGAAGGTGTGGGGGCCACAGTTGGGGTTTCATCAGCTCTAGGTGGCAGACTGGTTTCTTGCAGCAAGAGTCATCAGGATCTGCCTCCATGGAGCATCCCTCAGTCAGCTGGTACTGTGGACATCTGTTCCAAAAACCAATGTTGTTCTCAAAACACTAGAAACTTCATTAAATACTGTGGTTTCATCAATATTAGTTGGATACCAATTTTCATGGATTTCGTTGTTAAGTTTACCCATGAAAATAAATGTTCATTGAAGTGCACTTTCTACTAACTGTTTGTATTGATAGGATCATTGGCCATGAATTTAAGTATCCTTGAAACTGTGTATTTCACTTTAACCACGAAAATTGATACCCTTAAATATTAAAGAAACCACAGTACCTAAGATTTTCCACTTAACATACCGGTATTTTTTTTTTGGGGGGGGGGGGGGGGGGGGGGGGGTGGTGGGGTGGTGGGGTGGGAGGGGGTGTCTGAAAATGGTAAAACATTCTAAGTTAACTATACTTAAGTAAAATTTAACTGGCATCCAATGCATTAATAAAATTGGTCACATTTACCTGTCGTCACATTGGTAGAATCCTGTTGTTCCATTTTCACAGACCAGGTCACAGCCATCCTTCCAGGACTCGCCTTGTTGGAAGGACACGCCCTTGTACATACAGACAGCTGTCAAAACAATCAATAACATATCAGCACTTCCATCAAATCCACCAAGTGTACAGAAATATTTTTGGGACCCCCCCCCCCTCTATAGTCTCTATATCAATAACATATCAGCATCTCACCATCCAAGATTGATCAAGAAAACTCTAATTTGAAGACAAAAAAAAAAATCTGTTCTATTCTCTGACCATTTTTGGCAATATCCAGTCTCTGATTGGAGAAGATGGCATAGTCTTAAAAGTACACTAAAACAGATTTTTAGCAAAGCCCCAGATGATCTATTCATTATATATTAAATTTTATATCCAATTAGTTTAAAAAACATTTTGAATAGTAAGAGTAATGAAACTGAATTTGCTGTGCTCATGCATTTGTAAAAAGTGTGTATCTGTTACCATGTTTTACTGAAATGCTTCGAAGCATTTGATTGGCTTACCTGGTTTTACTGTAATGCTATGAAGTATTTGATTTGCTCACCTGGAGATCCGTTAATGGTGGTGGGTGTTGGGGCCTTGATGACAATGGGGGACACATTAGGGGGACAGTAAGGTTTCTTACAGCAGGGATCATTAATGTCTTGGACCAGTTGACAGCCTGGGTTCAAGTCTGGGATTCGTGGGCATCTATGGGCCACAAAAGTCATGATATCATATTTATCCATGACCAAACGTGTAAAATAATATGACTCAAAAATGGACTAAACTTGAAAGAATAATCATAGATTACAAATATTTTGGCCTTTAAATCGTAAGTCAAGTCGAACATTTTTAGGCTTTAGAAGGATGTCTTACTTCTCAGTACATTTGTAGACTCCAGTCATTTGATTTTCACATACACAGTCGTAGTCGCAACCATCCTGCCATCTTTGTCCTTGGGTGTAGGATTTACCCTTGTAGATACAAGTGTTGGCTAAAATGGAAAAGCATCATTTATTCTTCAACAAAAAGATTAGTTCTGTGAAAAAGAATGGAGTTCTGTCATAAAAAAAATAACCAAAATTAAAAATGCAGCTAGAAAATTGCCATAAATATATGCTGTTTAAATATATTTCGTAATGGGCAAATTATTATTAAAATCCTAGTATAAAACATACATACTGCATAAAAGCTGCCTTTATTGCATGAATATGCTACCATTATAAGCTCTAAACAGAAATGGAGAGAGAAATTACTTATGGACATAGATTGGTTGTGGTGATGGGGTTGGTTGAGGTGTGGTGAACTGTGGTGGAATAGTAAAGCCTGGTGGGTAAGTTCCCTGTGGGTAGGGGGTGTATGGCACCGTCACACCTGGTGGGTATGTTCCTGAGGGGAATGGTGTCAAGAATGGTGGATAGGTTCTTCCTGGAATCAAATAAGGCTGGTTTGGATTATTATCCGTGTATCCTGGTGGATAGGTACCACTTGGATATGGTACTGGTGGGGGTACAGTGCCTGATGGATAGGTTCCACTTGGATAAGGTGTTTGATTTGGTCCACCAGGATATGGTGTCACAGGTGTGACAGTTTGGCGAGAGGATATGGTGTAACATTGGTTGGATAGGTCTGTTCTGGAATGAATGGGCTTTGTGTGGTAGGTTGTGGTTTAAAGGTGAATCTTGGTGGATAGGTTCCTCCAACGAAGGGTGTTCCCATTGGGACAGTGCCAACTGGATAGGTGCCATATGGATAAGGTGTCTGATTGGTTGGATATGTGCCACCTGGTCTGAATGTTGATGGTCTGTAATATGGAGGTGGTGTGTAGCTTGGCGGATATGTTCCGCCAACAAAAGGTGCGTATGGAGGCAAAGTGACACAGGTTGGGTAGGTTCCACTTGAATATGGGGTCTCATTAGTTGGGTAGGTCTGCCCTGGCACAAAAGTTGGTGGTGTCTGTCCTGGTCGGAAAGTGAAAGAGGGTGGATATGTTCCACCAATGAAGGGAGTGTACTGTACTCGAACAGTGCCTGTAGGGAAAGTTCCGCCAGGGTAGGGTGTCTCTCTGGATGGATAGGGTTCTCCAGGGACCAGAATAGGAGCCTGTGGTTTGGGTGGTGGTGTTTGCCTTGGTATGTATCCTGGAGGATAGGTCCCACCAACAAATGGAGTTGGAGATGGTACAGTTCCAGTTGGTTAGGTTCCACCAACGTATGGAGTCTTGTTGGTTGGGTAGGTCTGGTAGGGCCTAAATGTGGGCTGAGTGAAATAAGGACCAAAGGTCTGACTGGGTGGATAAGTGCCGCCGACAAATGGAGTGTAAGTCCTTGGGGGTACAGTTCCAGTTGGATAGGTTCCGCCGACAAATGGTGTCTGTCTTGGTGGATAGGTGCCACATGGGATCAGTGGAGCATTTGTAAAGTACTCCACAACAGGGCTGTAAGGAACTTGGGTTGTCACTGGGCTGAAACCTGGAGGATAGGTTTCTCCACCTGGATAGATGGTTGGCAGAGGATACGTTACCCTTGTTGGGTATGTTCCACTTGGATATGGAGTCATATTTGTTGGGTATGTCTGCCCTGGTCTGAATGTTGGAATCATTGAAGGATTGGGCATGTAGTTCACTGGATAGGTTGCTCCTGGGTATAGTGTGTAGGTTACGGGAGGAACAGTGGGAACTGTACCGGGTGGGTATGTGCCCCCTGGGTAAGGTGTGCCTGAGGGATAAGGTCTTCCAGGGATCAGGATTGCTGGAGTGGGTCTTGGTGTGTAGACTGTACCACTGGTAAATCCATTATAGTTAGGATTTGGAATGAAGGGTGTAGGTTGTGGGGTGTAGATGGGTCTCAGAGTGGGGCTAGGAGTGGCTTTTCCTCCCTGAATGACCAATGGAGGAGCAGTGTTGTAGTTTCCTGTGGTGGGACACTGGGATCTTACAACAAAGGGGATCTTTGGGATCAGCAATCAGAGTACACTCTGGGGGTGGAGCCTGGAATGTTGGGCACCTGTCAAAAGACAAAACCTTCTAGTAAATTTTCCACACCAGCAAAAAAAGGCAGGTAAAACTAAATTCTGATAAAATCTCAACCTCTTTTGATTCTCATGGAGAGACATACCTTTGGTTGCATCTGTACACGCCAGTGACACAGTCCTCACAGATACAGGAGAAGTCACATCCATCATACCACTGCTGTCCTTGGAGATACTGTTGTCCTTTGTACTCACAAGTACCTATCAACCCGAATGAACGCAAGTTATCACTCGTCTTCTTTTCTCATTTAATTTATATAATGGAAGGGGGAATCTTTTACAGTAACCCTATGTGTAAATCAAACGGAGCAAAAACTACTCTATATACACTATATACACATGTACACAGCTCATATTGATTCACATGATTTTGAATGACTTACATCTAGACTCTGAAGTTGGCTGTGGTTTAGGATTGTATGTCGGCTGTGGGTTGGGGTTGGGGTTAGGGTTGGAGTTGGGGTTGGGTTGTCCTGGAGCAGGGGTCTAAGTTGGGTTGGGGGCAGGTGTTGGCTCAGCACATTCCACAATGTCACAACAGGGGTTGGCAGGGTCCTTGTGAAGTCTGCAGTTTTCAGGTAGATCCATGTATCTTGGGCATCTGTAAGGCAGGGTTTAATTAAAGAAAAATGATCGCATTTATCATGAAATGCAAATATGAATCAAATAAAATTGGCTATAATAGTACCGGTATGTAATTTCTTTATTACACAATGAAGAAGAAAAAAAATTTCTTCAAAAGATACATTGCTTCAAATTCAGATGTGTATACAGGAACAGTGGTGGTAATATTTTTTCATTTACTACATAGCAACTTACTTAGGATCACATTTGTATCTTCCATGCTCTGCGTCATAGCAAGTACATGCGTAATCACATCCATCGTCCCATTTCTGGCCTTGCATGTAGGTCACACTTTTGTACATACAGAAACCTATCAGAATTGGTAAAAAAAAAAATCAGTATGAAATAGAAATTCATTTAAAAAAAATAAAAATAAAATCACTTCAAATTTCTGTAAATGTACACATAAAAATCTGTCTTACAAGAGTTATATCCAGGGTGAGAACAGTGGTTGAATTGTCTTTAATATCGATATCATTACCAAGGCATGGCCAAACAAATTCTCAACAAACAAGGAGACCAAAAAGTTGATAACGTACCAACTGGTTTTGGTGATGGGGCTGGCTGTCCGGGCACTGAGCTAGGTGTGGGCAGATTGACCTTTCCTGTGAAGGGTATGGGCTGAATAGTGGGCACTGGGTTAGTCTGACCGGGGGCTGGTGTGGGCTGTGGGCAGACTTCCACCAGACAGCAGGAGTCCCTAGGATCAGTCTTCATTGTGCAGCCTGGGGTAACACTGGTGACTGTTGGGCACCTAAAGAATAAATAAAAATACTCAGTTTTGATAGATTTTTAAGAAGCAAATATCCCCTTTTTTTCTTTAAAGTTTATATCATTCTGTTTATAAATGCTCTGAAAAGTGAGATCATAAAATGAGTAAATCTAACTCCAAAGTTCCTTGAAAAGGGACTCAATTAATGTTTAATCTATCATGTCTATATTGTATTAAAGTTCAGAGGGTAGAATTCATTATCATGGTCTCCTGAGCAAAACAATTTGACAACAGTCTTTCTTCCGACTCACCTCTGGTTACAGGTGTAGATTCCATGGCTCGAGTCGTCACAGCGACATTTGTAGCTGCAGCCATCTTCCCAGGTCTGTCCCTGGAGATACTGGGCATTTTTGTACACACAGTATTCTGAAATTGTCAAAAGAACAAAATATGTACATTCTTAGTACACAGAGTATTTTGAAAATCGTCAAAAGAGAGAAATATTTACATCCTTTCTACACACAGTATTCTAAACATTGTTGTAAGAGAAAAACAGGACATCTCATTGTAAAAATTTGCCAAATGTTTATCATTTTCAATTCTTTGTACTGCAAGATTTTACATTCTAATTTTTTTCCCATCTCAAATTATTCAAAACTTTTGTGAATGCGAATTTCCTTGCTTTTGAAGATGGATGGTCACTGATGACTTACGTTGTTTTGGTGGGAGGGTCTGAGGCAGAGCGGGGTTTGGCGTAGTTGTTCCGGTTCCCTGAATTACACCAGGGTGAGCGGAGATGGTACAGTCTGGTTTCTTACAGCAGGGGTTGGCAAAGTCGTTGACCATACGGCAAACATCTGGGAGATTGGTGTACACTGGACATCTGTTGTACAGCAAATATCAAATATGATGCTTACGAGGGTTGTTCGGAAATTATTGAGACAAATCGATTATTTTCTTTTCTAAGTGACGAATTTTGGTGAAAATTAGCATAGACACTGAAGAAACACCAACAAATAATAAAACAAAGTAATATTTAAAGAATATTTAATATTTTGTTTACGATAGTAGATAAACAAGTCGGTGGTCGGGGTAGCCGGCGCAGCCATGAACTCGGAGATTAAACAACTTAAACATCTACTTTATAAGTGTCCGTAGAATTACACTTAATGATAAAAGAAATCAAATTAAATATGTTCATTTTGCTATTCTTTGCGACAAACTGTTGATTAAGTTTCACTGGTGTTCGAGTTGAAATACGGATATGGTACACATATATTTACCAAACAATAAAAATCTGACAACGACTTTACATTGAATTTTGACGTCAAGGCGGCGCAACGAAAACCATTAAACTGGTGGAAATCTCAGAAGAAGACCTTTTAAAGCCACGCAATTGCGTAAACAATCTATACGATGACAAGACAAGGTATAGAACTTCAGTTCATCATATTTTTTTTCACTGATTGTTTAACTAGAATTAGGCCAAAGGGATTAATTAACAACTTTTGACACACTAACTGTTGTCAACAGTTCTAAAATATGTAAAAAATTTCTGCAGGAGACATTCACAGCAATTACACTTTCGGGTAAAAATAACTCGATTTTCTCTCTAAAAAAACCAAGAATGAGAGAAATTGTAAATGATGACATCTTGAAATTAAAACAAAAGATGAGAAATAAAGAAAAATTCTTATTTCAGTTCGTTTGTACGGTGTTTAAAACATGGGAGCAAGAAGAAGCGTTAAAATGACGTCGAGAAAAGTTTGCGGTTGCGCCGGGTTACAGGACGAAAGCACGTTGGTCAGCTTTCTAGGAATGATCTATTCATGCCATGAACAAGAAACTTTTCACATTGATAAACTCTATCCTGATTTACGTTTTGGTAAAATTTCAAGAGTTTATCTTTTTTACTAAAAGAATAAGAGAAAATGTCTCAATAATTTCCGAACAACCCTCGTATAATGTTCAATATTTCACAAAATGTATTCAAAAGATTAAGTTTAAACAAGATATCTGTGAGCCAATGCTCACTAGTGATACCCCCGCTCTGATGTGAATATGCAAAATAAGCAAAGTCGACATTTAACAGAAAGCTGGCATCAAATTGGTACAGAAATATATCCCACAATATGGCATGCCTTAACAAACAGTGTGTTAAAATTTCAAGCATCTGCAATAAATAGCTGCTGAGAAATCTTTGAGGAAAATTTGTTTGAAAGTTTTGGCTAAAATAAACAAAGTACTCATTAAACAGGAAGTTGACGTCCGATTGGTACAAAAATACATCCCATGATATAGCATGCCTATGACAAATATTGTGTAAACATTTCAAGACTCTGCGATAAATAGTTGCCGAGAAATCTTTGAGGAAAATTTGTTTGAAAATTTTGGTTAAAAAATAAGCAAAGTCGTCATTTAACAGGAAGTTGATGTCCGATTGGTACAAAAATATATCCAACGATATGGTATACCTTAACAAACACTGTGTAAAAATTTTTGTTACGGACGGACAGACAGATGGACGGACGGACAGACGGACAAGGTGATTCCTATATACCCCCCCAAACTTCGTTTGCGGGGGGTATAATTAGCTTTAAGCAGTGGGATCGTGACTCCGTAAACTCAGAAATGTTACGAAGGAGTGAGTGTAGGACTAAATTTAAACTACTCTACAATTAAAACAAGCTTTGTTTAGGTTTACATGTATTTCCTTAAATAAAAATGAACACTCTTCGAACCCGATTGGTTATTATTAAAACCTATATTGTTAAAACTACATGTAGCCCTTGTGCGCTTTATGTCGTAGGTTGATTGTTTTAATCCTTCAGACGGGCGCCTCAAATTTTGTCAAGATTTATAAGTTTATTTCTTGGAGGAGCAAAAATAATGGTTAATTGGAATGAAATCCTTTAATAAACAGTCGATAGAGTGATAGTGCGTTGATACGATGACGATAGCGCGATAAACAACTTACAATGACATGATAGAGCATTGCGTCATCGCTATCGCACTTTCGCGTCATCCCTATCGCACCATCGAGTTATCGCTATCACACCATCGCGTTATCGCTATTGTACCATCGCGTCATCACTATTGCACCATCGCGTCATCACTATCGCACCATTGATCCTCACTATCGCATCATCGCCTTATCGCTTTCGCACCATCACGTCAACGCTATCGCACCATCGCGTCATCACTATTGCACCATTGCGTCATTACTATTGCACCATCGCGTTATTGCTATAGCACCATCGCGTCATCACTATTGCACCATCGTGTTGTCGCTATCGTACCATCGCGTCATCGCGCTACCTCTGCATCGTGCCATCGGACCTAATGAACTTGGGGCAAGTTCATGACACACACTCAGGTCGTAAGAGAACTTTCAGTGTTTCTCCATAAGTATAAGTATTGACAAGACACAAATGTTGCACAGAGAGACTTATGGACAAGATAATTCCTATAACTCCCTTCTCCCCCCCCCCCCAAAAAAAAAACTTTGTTTAGGGGGTGGGGTGGGCTTTTAAATAATGTCTAGGAATTGTTGTGTTCATCAAAGTATCACTGTGGCTTACTTATCATTAAATATCACTGTGGCTTACTTATCATTAAAGCTAAAATACGGTATCATTGGTAAGTTAATGTTATTCAGGGTCTGGTTGGGATTAATTGTTCATTAAGTACAGGTACATTCTTGTATTAATAAGATTTATTTCATTTGGAAAAATTAAAATTCATGGGTGAATGAATCATTAAACAGAGCTCATTTCAAGTTTATTGTGTTCGTTAGGGTATCAATGAAATTTGGTTGGGATAACAATGGGTCCACTGGGAAATCAATCAGTAAAAAAACGCTGCGTAGTTGAAATTTCATTAATTTGTGTAACATGTTGGTACATAAAATTCATAAAGTGTATCAATTATGAACATACTTAGTATCATTGGGGTATTTCAAAGTTCATTGGGGTATCATTGGGGTTCATTGGGGTAAAAAGACGCACCCCAAAGGGAGTTATTATCAGTAAAGGATATACAGCATAGTGCGAAAAATGAATCAACTTTTTTAATGGCGCCCAATAACTAGCATCGCCTCAAAACTTCGAAGTTACGTTTTAGACAATAACACGATGTCACACTTATCTTTTTTTGTGATCTAAGGGGAGTAACTCTTACGAATTTTTATTTCCGTAATTTTCCAAATCGAATTCATTTTATTATTACATTTCCCACTTGTTTACAAAATGGCAATGGTAATGAAATGTCAGACAACAATAAACAGTGATCATAAAACTTATAGAAAGTGGATGCACGGCGTCAGAAATATCTGAATGTTTAAACATAAACAAGTCTACAATTTCTTAGTTTTTAAAGCGTTTGAGGAAACGTAGAAATGTCGAAAACAGGCTGCGAAAGGAAAGAACCAGATTCATAACTGTCAAAGGAAAATGGACACTTTTCAGGCTAGTAAAAAACACTCGTTTGAAAGAATCAGCGATATGTTAGGATCCTTGCATTTTTGTAAAACCATATATCATAACATTTCATTTTTTGTGATAAATTAAAATGTTTTATTTTGAAAAATTGGAATCCCAATGTGGCCCTACCCTACTCCTCAAGATTTTGATTTCAAAGAATTTAAGGTCAGATGACACATTCCTCAATTTTATATATAACATTTTCCAGGAATTTGTTAATGGTTTACTACTACTCTGACATGCTTTCTTGCAAAAAATTAGGATACCTTATCAGGCATTTCTGCAAAAAACTATATAATGCAATTTCCTATACAGTCTTCTTGAAAATACATTTGAATTGCTGATATAAAAATAAACAAAGAATACAGCACAGCGAAAATCACTAAATTAGGCCGGGCTTTGAACTCACAACCTCTAGAACCTACGCTCCTGGCAGAGAGTGGCCACGGCTCTAACCACTAAGACATCTAAACATATATATACATATACAAGTAAATTTCAATCATTTTAAAAATCATCATAAAAAAATATTTTTTATTGGAACTCTTTATTATGAGAAGATACAGAAAAGAAGCTCGAGGAACATGTCGTCTGACCTTTAATCTACTTTATCCAAGATTGCTTTCAATAAAGTTATAGCTTTCGTAGGCAAGTGGTTTTTAGAAAAAGATTTTTTAATATTTTCTTATGTAAAGTTTGTCCCCCTCCCCCACCTCCCAACATTGTGACCCCATCCTACCTGCGGGGATCATAATTTGAACAAACTTGAATCTACCTTACCACCCAAGTTTCAGCTTTTCTGGCCGAATGGTTTTTGAGAAGAAGATTTTAAAAGATTTACACTATATATTCTATGTAAAAGTTCGACCCCCTCCCCCATTGTGGCTCCACCCTACCCCGGGGGTCATGATTTTTACAAATTTGTATCTATACTACATATTAAGGATGCTTCCACACAAGTTTCAGCTTTCCTGACTGATTGGTTTCTAAGAAGTAGTGATGGGAGTCGGTGAGATTTTCATAATCGATAATCGGTTTCCCGCAACTAATAAATAATCCATTATAATCAGACATTTTTATATTTTATAGTGTAGTGCTAAATAAATGTAAATAAACAAGTTACAATGAACAGACTCATTACTAGGCTTTCGTAATTTGATTTACTTAGTATTTTAAGCGATAAAAAAACTATATTCAAAAGATTTTCCTTTGTAGGCAGTCCGACTTTAATTTTCTTTAAACCAAAATGCGTCCAAATTCTAGAATGTGCTATATTTCCCAAGTAAGAATATCGAGCTTTCAGCTCAGTTGAGCTAAAAAATTGCAAAAGTAACCCTCCCTTTTTACATAACAGCACAAGAACCCACAGGCACTAATACTACACTATATAAACATAAGTAATCACAGATTACAAAGCTCACCGAGACGAGGCATCACCTTATGAGGCATCACCTGTTTGAGACCACCTTTATCATATTACACTACAGCCAACGCGGATCCCGTATTTTCCCGCGACACCGTGATGGTGTTTTAATCTTTTCCGCGATACACCGTCGCGGTATTGTCATCGCGGTGATCGCGGGGTCACGATTTTACCGCGATGGTGTAAGACACCGTAACAGGCGTGTTATCTGTATTAGGGATTAAACCAAGAAGGAGAAAACAAGCGCTGTTTTAACTATTGTTAGAATTTAGATATAAATATTATAAGAAGAAAATTCATTATTCTCTTTGAATTGTTTTTAACAAAAACTTCGAGAAAACTATTGCTACATGTATTTTGTTAATGTTGTTCAAGAGTCCCAAACATAGCAATGTATTACAAAATCATGCATATACGTGTACTTGAAATTTAGTTATATTTTAAAGTATTATTTTTTGCATATGATGAGTTGAAAATATGCCACATATTTAAAGAAGACAAATATTCCGCGATGTACTATTATAAGGTCGCTACCGTAGGCATCAACGCAACGTGTATGTTTTCCCTCAATCTTACTCTTATTTAACGCATTAAATATTTTCCGGCCTCTCTCTCTCTCTCTCTCGCTTGTTTTGAATAAATACGATTATATGTACATTTAGGACGATCGGTGTTAATTATAGTCTAGGCAACGGTATGGTCAATCATGGACAATTATCACCTTGCAGGACAAGTGTTACCTGAAGAAATTCCCGTAACACGGGTCCCGCGTCTAATGCCTTGAGCCATTTAAATGACAAAGTAGGTGTTAAACTTAGGTAACGCTTGCATATTCTTACATATTATTATATATACGGGTGTGTATAACTATTACATAACACTTCCTGTCTGTGACAGCGCCCGTGCTCTGACCACGTGCCGTGAGAAGTTGAGACAACTCTCTCTCTCTCTCTCTCTCTCTCTCTCTCTCTCCAAAATCAAAATATATAAAATTCTAAGAAAATTGAAATTTAAAACTTTCTTAATTTTTACATGGCTAGAGGAATAAATGATATACCACATATCGCGAAAAGAAGATTTTTTGTACTTATGCACACAAACACACATCTTTGTTCATTTGATTCCCATAAGGATTCAAAACTTACATTCATTCAAACAATCACATTTTTACCATTTTAAAAAGTACAAATACTAGATGTGTATATAAAATTTACTTTAGCTGTGTTTTCAATTACTCTCTCCATTCCTGATTAACCCTGATTATAGCCTGTTCGTTAATTGTATTTTAATCGAGTGTACGGTATATCATTAAAAGGTAATTTTATGGATGTATTTTGTAAATACTGTGTTATGAATACGCAGAATAAGTTCCTTTAATTTAAATTAAAAACAAATTTTCATTTGTTTGAAATTAAATTATTCTATCAAGAAAATTTGCTGTTTGAAAGAACGGACTATTACTTCAATTTAGCGGACCCCTAGTCACACTAATTGCTGCAGGTCACCCACCCCAAAATTCTATATACACATACGTATTGTTACGCAATTTACCCCCCTCTGTTGGTCAACTGACACTGCGAAATTTTAACATGTGATGGATACCCCAGAATAAATGATAATTCATATTTTTAAATCCCGGGTTTTGAACGACAAACATATAAATATTGGGCGACCCACTGAACATCATACTTTTGCTAGATCGGATAGGAAAGTCAATTTTTAAATACACACGATTTTAACATTAGCATTTTCGTAAACTGATTGAACCTTTTTTTTATTTAAAAACGTTTGATAAACAAGTTATACAAGTTATATTAATAGCTTTCGTTGGCACGGATGTTAACGCGAGGAGGTCATCGATGTGGAAGAAAGCCGGAGTGCCCGGAGAAAACCCACATGTCCAAGCAGGCAACCTGCATGTCTATTCAACTAATGTCGATCGCGGGGATAGAACTCGGGTTGCAGCGGTGATAAACGAGTGCACTTTAAAACATTCTAGACTATATCTACATGTATTTTGTTATTCATTAAACGAATTGTATTTAAGAGAAATGACCAAGTGTAAGGTATGTTTTAAAGGTAAGAATTAAATATGAAAGATTGTTAATGAAACGCTAATTAGTATCCCTTTCTCGAGGCGAAATAAGATATTTTGGTGAAGTGTTTATAACCGGGTATATAATTATCAATCAAATTAATTTATAACCAAGAATTGTCAGCGATGAACGTGCCAAGATTAATTTATATGTAAGGCCATCGAGTAAACAAAATAGTATACAAAATTCTGTATTAGCATAATTACACCTTCTTTTTATTTCTCCCACTTTTTAAAAATAATAATAAATTGTAACAATCAGCTCCTTTTATAAAATAAAGGAATATAAATTTATATTCATTAAATCTCTCAATCATATTTCCCGTATGAGAAGATATTGGGGGAGGTAACTCGCGTTAAAAAACAACAATAGTTTTCACCTGGGACTGGTTTCACAGTACCGCGACGGTGTGGCCAAGGTGAGAAGCCGTACCGCGAGGATGCGCGGTTTTACCTGAGCTACCTGTGCTAAACCGCGATCAATTTCATACCACGAGGACTCGCGGTAAATACGCAAACCGCGTTGACCGTAGTGTATATGAAAACTATCTTAGATATTCATGGATACTAACAAGGTATTATTTTATTTCGGAATAATTATTTTCCTCGGAATTCACCTTTTTCCTGATGGAATATTTTAATTGGCCCTAATAGCCTTAGTTACATGAAAAAAAATATAAATCCATGAGATAGTGTGATTTTAGCAGTGGCAGGGGTAATGGAGAAAAATACATGATTTTCTATGCTCTGAATTTATATACCAGTATTTATCTTATTTATTTGTTTTAATTTATTCTATTTATTTGTTTTGTAATTGTTTGTTTGTTCTTTATTTGATAAATTTTCATTTGTATAAATCATATTTGTACGACAAATCTAACATCTTCCGGTAGAAAAAGGGGGGGGGGGGGGGGGTTAGTTTTTCACTGAAAAACTAACCCCCTTAGTTTTTCAGTGAAAAGCTAACCCCCCCCCCCCCCCCCCCCCCATTCGCGTAAAATCCAGCTGCCTTTCAATTTAGACATTAATATTTGATCTGTAATACGTAAATCATCTCCACAAGCTGTAAATTCGCCACTATAACATCGTAGATGTTGACTGGAAGCAACACTGCACTCCTCAAATCTAAACTTACAATGAAACGAAGTGAAGTAGCCTTTGTATGCGACAATGCTTGGCTAAAACGCGATGGCTACGATCGAGACGTACATAATCCAAACTGCGGTCGCGGCAGTTAAGAAATTCACCGAATTCCGAGTTACAATAAAACATCATAGCTATAAGCTTGACGTTATTTACATGACAAGTTCCAACAAGCACTGCATCCATTGCCACAGAAGATTTACCGATCCGCGTCACTTCCGTGTTCGTGACGTCATATATTCTGTTTGCACCGAGGGTTGAAATTGATCGGCGGATCATGAATTAAGCCTGAAATATCTACGAACTTAAAATTGGATACATCTTATCAGTCCCTGGCGACATGAAAATAAATATAATTTCAGCGGGGTTTACATGCTAAGTGTTTAAGTAGAAATACTAACGTAACAAGTATATTTTCTCATATATTTACAGGTACATATACTCTAACAGTACGGTATATAAATAACGTATATATCTTGAACAGGTATTTATATGTGTTGTTCAAGTTGTATTCATTAATTTGATTTTTTAATTACCATATTATTTCAGTTTCTGCATGTGATTACAGTACAAGCAGTACGGTTTTTTTTACTATACTTTACATGTATAATAGGCATCTCTAACATTATTTATAGGAATGATGGACGTTTTGAATGCATGTTTCTTCTTTAGTCAAACTACACAAATAAGCAGTGGTGTGTAGACATGAATAAACGTCTCTCTGTATTTAACCTGTTGGGTTCATCATTTCTTTAAAAAAAAATTCCATAATAATCAATATTATTTTAATATCTACTGACAATACTTGAAATACCACGTTTCTAATATAATGCATTCTTGACGCAGTACGTTGAATCACACAATGCATTAGCGTGATCGTAATATTCGTTCATTTTAATTTTATATTTGTAACATGCAGATATTAAAATTATATTGGAAAAAAACCCACAATGATTTCTATGGAAGTCTGCGATGTACGTTGTTATGAGTTGTGATAGAATTATGGGCTCATTGTAAATCTTCATTTTAATATTCCTTTTTTTTTTAATTTATATAGCTGGAGACATTTCCCATCACCTAAGTAAGATGCTGCGTCAGTGGTCTGGCAGAAACTAAAGAGTTCTCTTCAAAATACTAATTCAAAGTTTTGAAGTTTCAGGATCCGCCCATGAATATTTCTGCCAACTAAAGTGTCGATTTTAGTGTGCAAGTCTTCCAAAACTTCTTCAAACTGACGTATAGCCTACTGTTACGTCACGAAGCTAGAACTGGAGATGTTCAGAGGCATTTGCGAGCACCGGTTGCAGGCAGAGAGAGAGAGAGAGAGAGAGAGAGAGAGAGAGAGAGAGAGAGAGAATATTAAATGATTTTTATGCATGCATACATTTATTTTCAGAACTATGATAAAGCATGTTAAACGGCATATATATGTACATACATGTGAATGCATGAAACATACGTACATGACTGAAGAAGATTGAATATTAAAGATCACCGGTTGCAGAGAGAGAGAGAGAGAGTCAATGATTTTTATGCGTGTGTACATTTATTTTCAGAATTATAATAATGACTGTGATTCCCCCATGCACGAGGAAGATAATCTTTGCTAGCCAAGGGTTTTAGATACTTTACGTTCCTCATAAACTTTATATAAAGCTACAGTGAACATGAAAGAAGATAGACTGAATTAAAATTACAGAAAACATAAATATTATGGACACTGCTTGCACAGAGAATGAGAGAGAGAGAGAGAGAGAGAGAGAGGGGGGGGGGGGAGGGAGGGAGAATGCCATTAAAAAAAACCAATTATTTTTTAAACAAGTAATACATGTAGCTTTCCAAAAAGCTTGCCTGACAAATGAAAATTGTTTCATAGGAAAGATGTACAAATTAGGCTATCTTTTAAAAAATATATATTTTTTAATTTTCGCTGCTGTTCATAAATTCATAAATGGAACGTGTATAATCAAGAATCAATTTAAATACATTTATTTTTTTCATCTAGTGAATGTACTACAATATATGGAAATATTCGCCCCGTTTTATTTTCGCCCATTTCGCCCCCGTTGTCAGCGGGCGAATTTAAGACTAGGCGAATTCAAATGTCTCAAAATATCTCAGTCTCTTTAAGCATAACTTTGGGCGGGCGATTTCAAGACGGGGCGAAACCGTTTGCAACTGAATAAGGGCGAAAATATACAGTACAATAATTTGACTATAAGCTTGTAATGTGGATCTGGGCATTCTTTCCACATATTTCAACCGCTATTTATTATAATCATGATTATATTGTTGTTGAATGTGTATGCCCCTTGATGACCCTTTAATTGGTGAATAAACAAACATAGATTTTTAGAATTTTATTATTTCAAATTATTTTAGGATTGTTCATGTATCAAAAAATTGTAGGCTTGACAGCAGAAGAGAAAACAGACAAAATTTAAATTTTATTTGCTAAATAAAGATGCAAAACCAAAGGCCATTTTTGTTATTTCCAACCATAGGATTTTTTTTTGTTTTCAAATAAAGCTACATGGGTACACGCGGTATTCTCACGATCCCAATTTGGACTCGTCCACTAATGTGATATTAATTTATTATGGCGCGAACTTCCATTAACATGTACCTTCACCCTCTGCCTTTCACCGAAAGGATTAGATCATCGATGCCTTGAATGAACTCATCAATGAGCCCATCAATGGATCTATAGGGGGGGGGGGGGTCAAAGAAAGAAGATGGGGCAATAAGAGGGCGCAAATGCCCATTTGGTTAAGTATTGAAACAGAATTTTGAATTTTTTGAGTCAATTGTATGAATTAAAATAGTGATGCACACTACTAGTTATTGTTTAATGTACATTTAGTATGACACGTACATGTAAATTAGTTTTTTTCATAATTAATGATATTTAACAATTGATCAAAAAATCGGGACAAGCCCCGCTTCAGCGAATCAGTTCCTCCAGAAAATATTCCAGCTTTAGGAATATATATTTATTTTAATCCGAACTGATTATTTTTTGTTGATAATGATACAGCAAACTACATTGAAGCGTTTAATAGTAGCGAACTCCACAAAAGTTTCTACGTAATGTTTTGACTGACCTTTGTCCAATCAGATCGTAGCTGGGCGGAGTTGAGACCTTAACTTGAGAGAGAGAGAGAGAGAGAGTTAACTGGTTAATGGAGTAAATTATAGCCTAGATGAGGCAGATTAGCGAACTATCTGTCAACAATAGTTATAAAGTGACAAATCAAGGTCTAGTATATCTTTTTTAATTTATGAAACTTTGAAGACAACGATGTCTATATATAGATAATGTGAGGAGGTAATGTCAAACATCGAAGACTACGAATATTTAAGAAACTGTTTTTATTACAAGTGTTACCGTTAGTACTCTAATCAAAGTTTGCCGAATCTTCCTGGAATTAAACATAGGTTGTAAATTTACTTTGTATAAAACTTTCTTCATGGTTACTCAGTCTGAAACATTCTTTACCTGAGGACGAATTTGTCCGCCATTGTTTTACTTTTCCACTAAGCATCCACCTGCGTTGCCTTTCCTTTACACAACACCTAAATTCATCATGTTCATAAGCGATCATTCGTTCGCATTTCAAAATATTTAATGTCCATATTCTCGGACTCCATGCTAGGAAATTTAGTTGGTTAGCTACGTCATTCTTATCCATGTACATGTACGACGGCGCGCGGCCAAAGAAATTTTCACAATAGTTCTTTAAAACGCTTTAAAGTTATACCAATATAGGATATATATGTAATTTTTATAAACAGACCTTAATTAATTTGTTTGCAAGTTTATAACTAATGATTATTCCTTCATCGGCACCACTTATAATTTACTCAATTCACTCTCTCTCTCTCTCTCATTCAAATCACGAGCGGCTATGTCTTAACTCCGCCCAGCTACGTACTTACATTCTACCATAATATACAACATCCCTGTGAATGTTATTGTCATTTAAATTTTAGACCACCTGTTTTTAATTGACCCTTTCATTTTCGCAGTAAAAATCGTGCCTCTTGTTTATAGCCTTCAGTAGGGACTTGTTATCAAATATAAAATCTCGAGGTTTATTGATTTTAAACTTTATCTCCATTAATTGGTGGATAAAATATATTCTAGAAATAAATGTGACAATAAAAAAAGCAATAGTTTTTTCTGCTGTTGCAACATTTAACATGCTTAGTAGAGACCCCCCCCCCTAAGGGTTTTTTTTCCATCCGCGCCTGACCTAGTAAGGCATCAATAGTGAAACATAATATACTATTTTATGCAGAATGTTTCTTGAAAATGTCTTGATATACTTAGTTCTTATGCAAAACAGACACCCATTATTTTTTTTAAAAACATGGTATTGCACACAACAAGCATCAAACATGGCTATGATTTTTTTAAGTAACCTAAAGGCTAATGTTTATATTTTCAACCACTCTACACGTGGTTCAACACGACCGATAACTCTAATCTGAATATCATCGTTTAATTTGAATAACCGCTAGGTTGTGAAAAAAAAACCCATATCTTGAAAGATTTTCATGTTTTAACATAAATCAAAGTAGGATATGATATGAAAAACGACCAGAACTTACGTATTTTGAGAATATTATCCGAACACATATACTTCCGCTCGAAATTTCAAAGGAACTGAACAAATATCGGTGAAGTCCCGTGAACTTTCATTCGAGAACCTCTGGATTTATTATATACTTAACAACGATAGAGAAAACATTCCGAACACATTCGCAGGGGTGCACAATAGGCAACAATTTGTAGCGGTGACACCCCCCCCCTTCCACCAGGATTACACTTATATATGGTGAACCTCCCGTTTACTTGAATACTAATTGTTGCTAATTATATGCCATATGATAAATATTAATCTTTCTTACGTAAAATATTAATATTCCTAGCTCACATTGTCTGCACCGTTTTGGAGAATGCAACTTTCAAACCTTAAATATGCCTGATGTCTAGACGTCAGGCCAATTGCGCCATGCAGGCAAAAAGCACGAGAGCTCACTTTCAGACCCCCCACACCCCCCCCCCCCCCCCCCCCCCCTAAAAATAATGGGAGTCAATTCTTCGAACCCATGCAGCCAATCAATCCTCTATTTTATTTTACTTCTACAAAAGTATTTTATTTTCTTCCAGATATGCAGCTTAAATTGCCTCTCTAATGTCAAATATGAGAGGGGACTTGATGTAAAAGTTAGCTTTTTTCTAATCTTTTAAGAAAACCAGGATTGTATTATTTAGAGAGCTCTATTATTGACAACCATTCAAACATTAGTATATACATAACTTTACTAATACATAAATATATGTGTGTTATTAGCTGAATAACCAATAATTGCATGTACAATTTAGATAACAGTCTCATCGGAAAGATTAATTCTGCACAGCTTTAAAGGGCTGTATATAAATAAATCACATAAACATAAAGCCATCTTGCGATTTTTGACGACTGGAGCGGATCCTTAAAGTTCAGAAAGGACCGAGGATTCAATTTGGGTCTTCGTCGAACACACCATCATGCTCTTCTCTTTCCACCTGATAATGATGTCAGCATTGCATGTCAGTTTTGCAACACCAACCACTTTACATATCTATATATGTGTACACTGGTGATGTGTACGTATCTGTGCGATAAACCGTATGCATGGGAGTTTTTATATCGAAAGGATACTGCGGACTTCTTCCTCATCGGTAGATTGTTCATTGAATTTCTCAGTTTAATTATTATGTGTTAACGTTACGCCGCCCCAATAATTTTGCCATTTTTTTGAGAATAAATTTTATAGCAGCGATCTGTGTTTGACCCCCCCCCCCCCACCTCCTTTATCGATCAAATTCACCGCCCCAATAAGAAATACATTTAGATGAACCTGCGTTATACGTACGCATTCAAACAATAATCTGTGCACGCTCAAGTTGATCAAGTTACATGATCAAAATTTAAAGAATATATATATAATTTTGTTGTGCGTGCATATAAAGACAGGTGCGCTTTCCTATCCATAGTCCCAGTATTCGTGTACACTATATAAGAATTTTCCTTACATTGACGGACAGCATGATCCTTCGTAATACTTGTACAGGCCTTCGAAGGTGCGATTATGTTGCATTTTTACCGGGTAGAAAATCTCAGGTGAGGTGGGTGGGGGCGGGGGGGGGGGGGCTTAACGCTGCTAATCACTATACACAGGAAGGAAATTAATACACAGGAATTAATAAATTGTCAGAACTGATCTTAATTGGTATAACCTATTGTTCTTAATGTCTGTATGACGCGATTTTATACGGAAATGAATCAGTCCAATCTAACAGCTGTACGTTCTACATCGAAGTCTGTGTCGTCCAAATTTTCTCTAAACAGACGTGCGTAAAGCACAAGTGAATTAATGCAGTAAATTAATTCTGCTTAAAAAAATATAGCTCAGCACATTGTACTTAATTTCAAAAAATTATTGTAAAAGAAAACAATGCGATCCATAAGAATCTGGAATGAAAAGGCAGCCATGTTACGATGACGATGGAGTTGTTTACCAACTCGTGCACCAAGTTCCATAGCCTGTATTACCAGTAAATAAAGCTTTAGTAGCTCATACGTTTGTTTTGAAAAGAAAATTTAATATGTTTTGAAGCTGCTCATCTTTGGGAATTTATTAGGTCGCACAAATTAAAATATGGTGTAATTTCTATTACTAAATGAAAAGTCCCGATCGGAATAATTAAATTGGGTGTAATGTTTAATATATATAAAACAATTGAGCGTTCACTCCAGATGCACCTGTTTTAAACCACAAAAGACAATGGCGAGAAAAGTGTTGTAGTTGTAATAGGATAAAAAGCTTTATTTATTTTCCATTTTTGATGTTTTTGTTTTGTTTTGTTTTTTTTTTTTTTTGTTTTTTTTTTTTTTGGTCAAGATTTCGGATGTTTGCCGGTTTGCCATTTGTCAACTTTTCATTTACTACCAGCAAAAAACACGTACACCCCGCAAGGTACATGTATACTATTAGACTTTGTATTTAAGTTACACATGCGTTTGAAATCAAGCCCGGTCTCCCCCCCCCCTTTCCTCCAAAAACAACATCAAAAATTCAAATGACCTCGCATTGTTACAAAACTGGGATAGTCAGACATATACATTTTTGTTTAATCTCATAAAAAATCAGCTCCTGTCCCGGGAGGAAACGCCCTAAATTCAACTCGGCATCTATCGGTTAGTTTAGCAGTCATCTATGTAGCACAATGGATATATACATGTAACTTCTGACCCACAAGTCCCGTGTTTGGAATATAGCAGGGACCTTTTTTTAACCATCAATCTTATTAAAATAATTATAAGATTTGTATAAAACCGCTTTTAATAAATTTTAAACAGTTGATATCCCCCCCCCCTAAAAAAATAAATGGGTAGACCTTTATCTGTCAATCAAACACATGATATAATTTCATTTTTATGTATCACTGGGAAAAATAAGGTATTTCTATCAAACCCAAAAAAATCCGAAGCCTAGTTCCCGACTGATGAAAGTGGAATTAATGTTTTTTTCCTCAGTGGTACAATGTGATACTGGTATACATATCTGAAGGTCTGTAACTTTCGGTCTTAAAATTCCGATCCTCCAACCGAATTGTTTTTAGACCGGAAGCTACAGACCTGCAGCTTATACCGATTTAACAAATAAAGGAGTTTAGACAAAATGCCTTTAATTACAGTGCATCGAAATTGCATTTCATATTGATAATCTCTATAAAATATAAAAATTTGGGTTTACATGCAAAACTTTTCCAACAGGTGAAGAGGATTCTTACCTTATTCAATAATCCCAACACGTCACTTTCCAGTGGCGTCGGAAGCAAATTGAAAGGGAGGGGGCTAGACCTATCATCAAAAATCTTGACAAGCAAAACGGAAAAAAAGGCAAATTCCCCAAATCATGACATGTGTGTGTGTGAAGGGAGGGGGGGGGGGGGGGGGTAGGGGTACCGATACCTTCAATCTTCAATATCACTCTTAAATTTCCTTATTTTCATTTCAAATTCTAATAGATACTCCCCCAAAAAATTGGAAAGGGGGGGGGGGGGAGCAACTTCGTGATACTTCATTTTTTTTAATATGTAAATTAAAGAAAAATGATGTTTGCTGCGAGAAAAGTTGGGGGGAGGGGGCTGGCTTGACCACCCCCCCCCCCCCGACGTTTCCGACGCCTTAAATTTGCTTTCTACTGTGTTTGAGCTGCTTATCCTGGTATATTTGCCTGCTTTGGATCCCTGCTCCATGCAGTCATGTCACTAGATTTGAAGAGTATAAGTAAAAATATACGTTATTAAAATATGACAGGTTTTTTCCCTAAAAGGTCAGCTCAGTGTGGTAGAACATAAATAAAAAATACGTTATTTAAATCTTGTTGTAAGTGGTGCCCACCGATGGTCTAGGTAAGAATCTCAATGAGAGCTTATGTTTTGTTTTGTTGTTGTTTTTTAAATAGAAAAAATTCACAAGAAGATTTTGCATTGCAAGGGACTTCAACAGTACCCGGATAAAAAACTTCGATTATTGTGTAAGGTGTTTTAAGTGTCTTTAAATGGCAAAAATGTATTCTTTTTTTAATTATAGACAGGAAGGGGGTGGGGGGGGGGGGGTAATCACTCATTTGCTACAGTCAGACCGGTATGACACTTATCACACAATGTCATGGAAATGAAATCTGATTTTATGCATATTTGCAGTTTACGGGATTGAAATCTATTAAAAACATGTTAAGACTATAAACCTAAAAGTGCTTGATTTCTTTTTTATGAAAGATCCAGTAAAAATTCATCTTTGTTAAGAATCTACATAGCACATAATACACGTACTTATTTTAGGGTCCAAATTCAACTAGCGTTTTCCTTTTCAACGAATCTGTTTCCTGTGAATTTAATTTTTATTTAATATTCAATCTTCAGTCATGTACGTATGTTTCATGCATTCACATGTATGTACATATATATGCCGTTTAACATGCTTTATCATAGTTCTGAAAATAAATGTATGCATGCATAAAAATCATTTAATATTCTCTCTCTCTCTCTCTCTCTGCCTGCAACCGGTGCTCGCAAATGCCTCTGAACATCTCCAGTTCTAGCTTCGTGACGTAACAGTAGGCTATACGTCAGTTTGAAGAAGTTTTGGAAGACTTGCACACTAAAATCGACACTTTAGTTGGCAGAAATATTCATGGGCGGATCCTGAAACTTCAAAACTTTGAATTAGTATTTTGAAGAGAACTCTTTAGTTTCTGCCAGACCACTGACGCAGCATCTTACTTAGGTGATGGGAAATGTCTCCAGCTATGGAAATAAAAAAAAAGGAATATTAAAATGAAGATTTACAATGAGCCCATAATTCTATCACAACTCATAACAACGTACATCGCAGACTTCCATAGAAATCATTGTGGGTTTTTTTCCAATATAATTTTAATATCTGCATGTTACAAATATAAAACTAAAATGAATGAATATTACGATCACGCTAATGCATTATGTGATTCAACGTACTGCGTCAAGAATGCATTATATTAGAAACGTGGTATTTCAAGTATTGTCAGTAGATATTAAAATAATATTGATTATTATGGAATTTTTTAAAAAGAAATGATGAACCCAACAGGTTAAATACAGAGAGACGTTTATTCATGTCTACACACCACTGCTTATTTGTGTAGTTTGACTAAAGAAGAAACATGCATTCAAAACGTCCATCATTCCTATAAATAATGTTGGAGATGCCTATTATACATGTAAAGTATAGTAAAAAAAACCGTACTGCTTGTACTGTAATCACATGCAGAAACTGAAATAATATGGTAATTAAAAAATCAAATTAATGAATACAACTTGAACAACATATATAAATACCTGTTCAAGATATATACGTTATTTATATACCGTACTGTTAGAGTATATGTACCTGTAAATATATGAGAAAATATACTTGTTACGTTAGTATTTCTACTTAAACACTTAGCATGTAAACCCCGCTGAAATTATATTTATTTTCATGTCGCCAGGGACTGATAAGATGTATCCAATTTTAAGTTCGTAGATATTTCAGGCTTAATGATCCGCCGATGAATTTCAACCCTCGGTGCAAACAGAATATATGACGTCACGAACACGGAAGTGACGCGGATCGGTAAATCTTCTGTGGCAATGGATGCAGTGCTTGTTGGAACTTGTCATGTAAATAACGTCAAGCTTATAGCTATGATGTTTTATTGTAACTCGGAATTCGGTGAATTTCTTAACTGCCGCGACCGCAGTTTGGATTATGTACGTCTCGATCGTAGCCATTGCGTTTTAGCCAAGAATTGTTGCATACAAAGGTTACTCACTTCGTTTCATTGTAAGTTTAGATTTGAGGAGTGCAGTGTTGCTTCCAGTCAACATCTACGATGTTAAAGTGGCGAATTTACAGCTTGTGGAGATGATTTACGTATTACAGATCAAATATTAATGTCTAAATTGAAAGGCAGCTGGATTTTACGCGAATGGGGGGGGGGGGGGTTAGCTTTTCACTGAAAAACTAAGGGGGTTAGTTTTTCAGTGAAAAACTAACCCCCCCCCCCTTTTTCTACCGGAAGATGTTAGATTTGTCGTACAAATCTGATTTATACAAATGAAAATTTATCAAATAAAGAACAAACAAACAATTACAAAACAAATAAATAGAATAAATTAAAACAAATAAATAAGATAAATACTGGTAAATAAATTCAGAGCATAGAAAATCATGTATTTTTCTCCATTACCCCTGCCACTGCTAAAATCACACTATCTCATGGATTTATTTTTTTTTTTCATGTAACTAAGGCTATTAGGGCCAATTACAATATTCCATCAGGAAAAAGGTGAATTCCGGGGAAAATAATTATTCCGAAATAAAATAATACCTTGTTATACTGTTTTGATACTGTATACTATTGTATATCATATGTTAAAAAATTGTATGATTATCATATGTATTTGATCACATGATACAATATCATACTATATATACAATATAGAATTATATGATATAATATCATATCACAGTATTGAAACATATGATATTATAACGTATATAACTGCATTATATTATCAAACCTGCTTTTGTTGGCTTTTTTTCCGATAATGTCACGAAACACGCCATTGTTGTGAAACTTTTAAATCATGATTACTCAAATCCTTTCCTTAGGCAGAGTTATCAGTACTCACTTATGCAATGCCAGAGCTGAAGGATTTCTCAGAACAGTTAATTTTCCCCATTGCCATATGGAGTCATTATCAACTATCCCCTTTGTTGAAATTCTGTGCAAAACTCTCTCTGTAAACAGGCATTAAACCAAAGCTAAGGTCCAGAGTACAACAAAATATATTATTACAGTAAAACACGCTTATAATGAAGTCCCAGGGACGACCAATTTAACTTCGTTATAAGCGTAATTCGTTATATCCGTTAAGTTTACAACATGAAATAGAAACTTGGGGAATGAAATTCACTTCGCTGTAAGCGTCAATTCATTATAAGCGTGTTCGCTATAACCGTGTTTTACTGTATACTGTAACAAATGATCGGGTTTGGGGTTCTGATAATTTTTATATCATGCGGGTGTTATCTTTGATGCTTATGGCATTGTGCGAGGATAGTCCGGATGACACTTAGTATATATAAAAGCACACTCGAGAGAAGAGCTGATTCTGTGTTCGGCTATCAAAGAAGTAGGTACGTTAATACGACTGCACAGTGTTAGTATTGGGTTAATCTTTAAATTGAGCGTTTAATATTTTATCATATCTTATTAAATGAGTTTACCAGGCTGCAGCTTGTGTCGGCTGCAGGGATACAGCCCTGTACATATGATATAGGCATAGAGCCAAGAGACAGATCTCGCAGCTAGGTCTCAAAGCCGAGACCTGTGCCTCGGATAGAGCCCCAGGTTATAACCCACAGATCATCAAGCCCCATCCTTTTTTTAATAATTTGTGAATTATTTGTTTTGCATGCTTAAGGATAAGTCATCCTTACAATTACATTACCAGCAACGTTATTTTTTACAATCCTATCATATCGTATCGTGTATCAATCCTAACATATCGTATCATGTATTAATCCTATCCTATCGTGCGTGTATACTGTTCTATCGTGCGTTAATTCTATCCTATCGTGCGTGTATACTTTTCTATCGTGCGTTAATCCTATCCTATCGTGCGTTAATCCTATCAGGTTTATCCTTTAATTTCAACAATTCTTCCGTTTATCCTATCGTGTTAATCGTTTCTTGCCTTTTCATAAGCAAGTAAATTTATTACTAAGTTGAAAATCGTTCGGTGCGCCAGATACGAATATTATCGAACAAGAATTGTAAAATCCTATCCAACATTCCGTCAGGATACTAATTTTTAAATTTTTTAGATCAAAATTAACCAATAATATATCTAAATCATATCTGTTAACATTGAAAATGAAAAACGAAGTTCTTAGGAACAAGGTAACATATTTACCTGTATATGGAATATATTAAATTGTACGCAGAGTGTATACCTGCGTAAACATTAACTTTTATGCAATATAATTTTGTTGCATCATATTTTACAGAAACAAAACTATTTTTGATATAATTTATATTTAATTAAAATCCGAGTTGTATTTTGAACCCGTTATTTTCCGTGTGATATTTGATTTCAGGCTGAAATGTTCTCGACAATCAGCTAGGGTGTGTGATAATGAAAACAATGTTAACAAATTGTACGCAGAATGTGTATCTGAGTAAATATTTATTTAACTTGTCTGTAATAATTCGTTTTTAATGCCTCATTTTCTTATACAGAAAGAAATGTAGTTATGATAGATTTTATATTTTCTTTATACAAGAGTTGGATTTATATGATTAAACCTGCTATTTTCCGAGTGATTTAATCTAGGGCTGAAATATTCGCGGCGATCGGCTAGGGTGTTCGGTAATGAAAATAATTTCATTACAGAAATACAATACAGAAAATTTATTGATCATTAAAGCTCATAATTTTAGTTGAAAAAAAATTAACTGCAGGTCATTTTTATACATTCTATAAATGATGCAATGATGATTAACAACTCGGCAATTGCTACTAAAAAGAAATTCCACGTAAATCTTTATTTGTACGTGTTCTCTCTCAAAATCTGCCATTATCAGTTTGTTCGTAAATATCGTTTAAAGCGATCATACATTGATCATGAACATCGTTTATCCTTTACTATCATGTATCAATCCTATCATATCGTGCGTGTATACTGTTCTATCGTGCGTTAATCCTATCCTTTCGTGTGTGTATACTGTTCTATCGTACGTTAATGCTATTCTATTGTGCGTGAATCCTATCCTATCGTTTATCTTGTAAAAAATAATGTTGCGGGTACTGTATATCTGTATATATTGACTCGTAATTTTTGTGATAATTTCATGCCGGTATTCAAATATAATTATTAACTAAACACATTCCCCAGCCTGGTCTCAATCACCGAACCCAAAACACGTTACAAAATTGGTGGCAGCGTCAGAATTTTTATCAGTCAATTGTTTTCTACAAATTGTTATTATAAAAATATTACTTATTAGGTTCCGCCTCGCCTTCTATGGACTTTACCGACCCCACAAATTTCTGTAAACAGTCAGTAACAAACCTAATAAGTGTTTTGTTTTGTCAAGGAACTACAGTTTGATATGTAAACAAACAAAAGATAATATATAACGATTAAATTCTTAGCTTAATTCTCTAATTTTTTACCTTCCTCGTCAGTTGTTTGTGCAAACCTCGAAGCTATTGTAGGATCATAATATTACGTCACGGGCAAAGGGGGCCGGTCAAAGAAATTTATGAGGCAATCACGTGACGCGATTCATCCGATGACGTCGAGACATTCTAGTCTGAGGCAAAACAATATTTAACTATGATGCCGGTATTCATATATAATTATTAACTAAACACATTCCTCAGCCTGGTCTCAATCATCGAACCCAAAACACGTTACAAAATTGGTGGCAGCATCGGAATTTTGATCAGTCAATTGTTTTCTACAAATTGTTGTTATAATAATATTTAATTATGAGTGTGCGCAATTTACACGCCGATGTAGAGTTTTTAGAGCGGGAAATAAATCGGCTCAGTAGAGAGATACATGACCCTCTACGGGTTATGAATTCTCCAGGCCTCCGGAGACCCAGACCAGGCATAAGTACCAGTACCTCGTACGTGAGACGGAGAAACAGTGTGAATGGCTATGTGTCTGGAGATGTGTGGATGTGTGATGAGGCTGAGGATCCTGTACCTAGTAACCGGCCGCCAGTGCAGAGCAATGCAAACCCAAGAACAAGTAATACGAACCCTGGATCGGTCCAATCTCGGAACTGTGAAACCTGCAACATATGACGGATCTGGTTTATGGAATGATTATCTGTCCCATTTTGAATCAGTCTGTCTTTTAAATCAATGGACAGAGACTGAGAAAGGGCTATATTTGGCTGCATCCCTGAGGGGATTAGCACAAGGTGTGTTAGGCAATCAGCCCAGAGACGAGAGACAGAACTATAGGAAATTAGTGAAGGCCTTGCAAGATAGATTCGCCCCTATGAATCAAACTGAGCTATACAGAGCACAGCTGAGGGAGACAAAAGGGTTCTGAAAGTTTACCGGAGATGGGACAGGACATAAGGAGGCTCGTGAATTTAGCTTACCCAACAGCCCCCGATGATGTTTGGGAAATACTAGCTACTGAACAGTTCTTAGATGGGCTACATAACTCAGAAATCCATCTTAAGATAAAGCAGGCTAGACCCATAAACTTGAATGACGCAATACAGAGAGCTGTTGAGCTGGAAGCATATTATAGGGCAGAGAATCGCCACACAGATACTGTCCGGACAATGAGTAAAAATACTGAAGACTCGTACAAAACTTCAAAACTCGACAATTTTATTGAGACCGTCAAGAAAAACATGCTGTCGCTACAGCGCGATATGAGAGATTTGAAACAATGGAAGTTTCAGTCTCAAAGCCAGAGACGCATGCCTCGCCCAGAGACACATGCAAGGGATAGGGACCGGACGAGGAAATGTTATAGATGTGGATTCGACAAGCATCTGAGAAAAGACTGACCACAATTGAATAAGGGATCTGATGACAAATTAATACATGTACAAGTTAATAGTACAAGAGAAACGAATCACAAAACTGATAAAAGTTTCCCAAAAAACCTATGTTCGGGTGATCAGTATTCAAGAGTAGTACACTCTATAAATGAACTAGAACTGTCCTAATGGGACTAATACCCCCGCTAGGCTAATTTCAAATGGGACAAATAATTGAATTGAATAATAGTTAAGGTTTGGAACACATACAAAAAAAAATTTCTAGAATTGTAAAAAAAAAAAAAAATAGTTAACAAAGAAAAATTAAAATCAAAATTGTCAGAATTTCACTGTAAATACATATCTATAACAGTAATACATTTACAAATGTATGTATTTGATGATATATTTTTTTAATTTAATTGATTTAAAGAAAAACCAACAAAATGACAATAACCCCTCCCTTTGCAGTGAATAGAAATACCGGTAGCCAAGCAATGCTCTTCTGTTGATAAAACTTTCAATATCTTTCTAATAAGAGTCTTGCCAGATGCAATTAGTTGTTTCAAATTTTCCTCACTTTCTCCTATGGCACAATTGAACTCCATATCAGAAAATTGATCCCATAGGACTATGATTTTCTTTGATGAGCTTGTTAAATTTAATTAACTCCCAAAACATGACCATAATTACCATACTATGTAAAAATATGTAAAAAAGAAAATTTAATATTACAAACAATTTTAAAATTGCCAAAACACTACAATCATATCAGTAATTTTGAATTTCATTTAAATTAATGCCCAATAGGGTCACTTCATCAAATTACTTGACAAATAAATTTAAACAACCTCTAAAAATAGTTTAACTTCTTCATTAATAATTATATCATTTATTTCCTTATAATGATAGACCTTTTGGTTTACATGAAACAGTTTTAAAATAGCCCCAAAACCATCACCCATTTTACAGATTATCAATTTCCCCTAAACACATGCTCCATCTGAGCCATGGCTCAGATAATGGCTCCCTTGGGACAAATGAATTCAGTCACACTTGTCTTTGATGTTCTCATTAGCTCCTAAGAATTTATCATTGACAAACAAAAACTTTGCATTGTCAGTTGATAGAATACTTATAAAAAATAATTTTTTTTTTATTAATTAAGACATAAAGACAAAAAACTCCATCTGGATGTATTTATATAAATATATTTTAGAGTGTTTTCTATTAATTAATTAATAAAATCTGTAAGGATTACCTCCCTTACTTTTCAACATTAGTGTACAATATATAGAATAAGGAAAATGAATACTGTCATAAAATCATTAAATCTTGTCTGATCTTAAAAAAAATTGCAGGTGCACATCTTCAGATGGTGTTCAACATATGTACAAATTTTCAAACTGTTCCATGCAGTAATAAAAAATTCTATAGGGGGGACAAAGTTGCGTCTACAGACAGACGGACAGACGGACAGACAGACAGACGGACAGGGTGAAACCAATATACCCCCCTAAACTTCGTTTGCGGGGGTATAATAAGGGGTTTAAGTCACTGCTCGCATACATGGGATGGATGCTTACCTATAGGTTGATACAGGTGCTACTGTATCATTGCTATCCACGATTTGTTATGAGAACATTACAAGGGTTGCAAATCAGGCGTTGACTGAGGTAGAAAGAGATGTACTATCAGCTACTGGCTCAGTACTAGGAGTGCTTGGGCGAACTCCAGTAGATTTTACATTGAATGGCATTGCCCTACAGCAAGAAATTATTGTCGCAGACTTGACAGTAGATGGGATACTTGGACCAGATTTCCTAGTGAGGCATGAGGTCGTCATTAACATGAGGATGCATCAGATATCAATATCTGGTATCAAACACCCAATTCAGCTTGAAGGGTCTGCGAGCTCTTATAAGGTGGCCATTATTCACCGATTGACTGTACCGCCTAGATCAGAACTGTTAGTTGAACCTGGCAAATATGTGCAAGTTCTGATGGAGGACTTCCAACCAAAGCTGGACTGATAGAACCCTCTGAAAAGTTTCAGAATTCATGTATGCTGGCTAAAACACTTGTCCGTAGACAGGACACTATTCCACTCCGTATCATGAATATTTCGGATGATAGCATTTAAGACCATCTACCCAGGTACTGAAGAGGTATCGTAGAACTTTCTCAGAGCCCGTGGTCAGCAGCAATCGTGCTTGTGAAGAAGAAAGACGGATCCACAAGGTTCTGTGTCGATTACAGACATTTAAATAGTATAACAACGAAGGATGCCTACCCATTACCTCGTATTGATGAGTCTCTGCATCAACTACGAGGTGCCAAATGGTTCAGTACTTTGGACCTGAATGCTGGGTATTGGCAGGTTGAGCTAGATCCAGAGGATAAGAAAAAGACGGCATTTGTTACCTGACAGGGTCTATATGAGTTCAACGTAATGCCGTTCGGATTGTGCAATGCCCCAGCCACGTTTGAACAATTGATGGAGATTGTGCTGACTGGCTTACAATGGCAGATTTGTCTTATATATCTTGATGATATAATCGTTTATGGAAAAACATTTGATGACATGCTGCAAAATTTAGAACTTGTGTTCGAAAAGCTTCTTGCGGCTGGACTGAAGCTGAAGGCAAGAAGGTGTTCGTTGTTTGCTCGACAGGTGAAATACTTGGGGTATATCATCTCGGAACAGGGGATCGAGACTGATCCTGAGAAGGTAGAGATTGTTAAACATTGGCCAGATCCAGTAAACAAGACACAGGTGCGCTCTTTTATCGGTCTTTCCAGTCATTACAGAAAGTTTATCCCTAACTTTGCTCGAATCGCTCATCCATTTACATAAACTTACAGAGGCGTAAGATGAAAGCTACCAACATCGATAGTTGTTCCGGATGACCGCACACAGGACTGACCTTACCTGTGTAAACATTTTACTGTTTTTAGACGGTGGCTATAAATAGCCACGGTCTATTGCTACCCTCCTGACAGGAAGAGAATTCCTCACGGGGACCCTAGCGGATAAGGAACGATAACTCTGTTAGGTATGCAGTGTTACAGACAATGTTTTATCCATGTGTCGATTTCAGTATGAGGACTAATTTTAATCTTATCAGATATTTTATGTATTATAGCTGCTAATTATTTTTTACATATATTTAAATAATTTATGAAATTATATTTTATTTAAAATTGGCCATTACCCTGTCTGCTTACCCGGTATCGATAATTTATGCACCGACGGCCAGTTGTGACGTTAAACTCTGTATCAGGGCTGCATAAACTATATCACTGCGATAATTTGCTAAGAGATCTCAAAATAATCGCTTCTTGTTTTTCTATGATGTAAACAATTGTCAGAAACACACTATGTAAACAGGTTTGCCATTTCATATTTCAGCAATTTTTCAACGCATTAATTTTAGCTGAGGCAGAATATTTACTTTGTTGTAGCTTATTTCAAAGAATTCACAACAGATACTGACAATGAATATTACATAAATGACATTTTATTGAATTTCAACTGATCAATGGCACACTTTCTTCTACAAGTGTGCATGTGTTTTCAAACATACAAAAAACTTTAAATTTACGATACAAATGTGTTTAATTTTGGACTGACCTTTGATTTACATGAACCTTATTTTGTAACCCACTGAGAGTCATTAATTCTATTACAGGAACCTCAATATTCACCAGACAATATTTACTATTGAATTTGACGCTTTACTTGCTGCTGACTTTCTCTCAAACACGCTAATTGACCAACCTCAGATTGTAAAATTTACGTGCAAATCGAGTCGCCATTTTACAATTTTACATGTATAAACAAACCACATTTTTTGATGTTACAAAGATTTTTAGTTCAGATTTTTTGTAAGCAAATAAGGGATTAAAGGCATATGCTTCAAAACGTCTTATGGATTTCCCGGCTTGTCAGCTCGTGTATCTCTAAATAATTTGTAGCAAACGCTAGCTTTTTGTGAGAAAAAACAATCGATTCAACTCATGCAGTATTCTATATACAGTTATGGTACATTGTGAACGGTGATGTAAGATATCATAATTTTGTTCACTAAACAATTTCTGACAAATTTTTTCACAATAAACTGAATAACGCAATTTGATGAGCTAAGTACAAATCTGTGACTTTAATCCATATGCGCTCGACCGCCCGTCGACGTCTCTGCTATTAGAGAACCTTTTCTTTGGTTTTGGGGGATTTTTTCATTAACAGATAACATTATTACACATGTACGTAAATATCGCCCCCTTTTGTTCTCAAATAATTTTTATCTCGTGAGTACAACTCTATTATGAGCTTTCTTCAACATTTGTTTCCATAATAGGCAGGCCTAATATATAAATGCGCCAGTTTGTTGCGACTCACAATCGAAATACACACCGGTTAGAAAGTGTCATCACTCAACGCAATGCTACATCGGCCGTATATAGTTTATTCAGGTTGCACACCACTATTAATTTTTACTATATATTCTTACCAAAATTACGCAACTTTAGATACGGGTAGCAAGTTTAAAACAAACTTCTGGGAAAATTCCTCTTTACAACTTTTAAAACAATTGTTCCTAACCAATTTAGTAGAAAAAAACACACAGCCATCAACAAAGGCACGAGAGTTTGTTTACATCAAAGTTACACATGTGATTGAAAATCATGTCCAAGCCCTTTCACTCCCCTGCCTAAACAACTGGCATCAAAAATTCAAGTGACCTCGTAGTTTTACAAAGGTGGGAAAATCAGGCATTTTACACATTGTTTTTCATCTCATAAAAAAGTACAGTCCCTGTCGCTGGCGGAAAACTCCAAAAAACGAAGGGGAATTCGGGAATTATTTTCACTCAGCCATGTTTTGACGTGAACCTTTGGAAAAATAGTGTTGTGATAACTGCATCCATGCTATATTTGCGATAAATAATGAAATATGAAGGCAAAAAACGTGCTTCATAGATGACTGTAGTTTTCTGCTGAGCTACAGAACTAAAGCTTTCCGGAAATATTGCTGGGATTTGCGAACCCTAGATATAGTGTATATACATGTAGTACATGCAAAGAATAAAATGAAATTTATATACACAGCTGTACGGTCAGAAAAACATGCGTTCAACTTGGATTTTGTTCGTTTGGTTTTTTTAAAAACTAATTTTGAATAATTAATCAATATTTGTTGTAAGTTTAATAGAAGAGTTGAATGTAGCAAGTAAATTATGCGTGTTAAAGTGTACTGAGAAGCGATAAAATATACATGTGACTTTCCCAAAGTCATTCAAATGATTTGAATGAATCTATAGCTAAATACAATTAATGATTAATGAAACTGCCGCGACTGAATATTGCATGATATTTTTTTCTTCAAATTTTTATTCATTTTTCTGTTAGCAAATGGAAACAATCCAGATAAAATATTGATTGACTCTTCTGTTTCATGATGACATGCATTCCAAAAGCAATACCTGTCCAGTTTTATAACTAAGATATCATCATCAGAAGGCACCTGTTTCAAAAATTTATTCATATTATAGTCTAATCAACTAAGCATGAGTGTATCTCAGACATTACTTTTCTGAAAGATACTATTTAAGGAATTTTATCGGAATTTAAGGATGTGCGTTTGATGTGAGATTTTAAAAGAATAGTGCGAATGTTTCTCGACCTGTTGCAATACTGCTGTTGTCATAGGCAAAATCCCATTGTGAGCACTGGACCGGTAAATGTCCGAGTAAAAATATACTGGCGACTTCGAGAAAATAATGACAATTATCTCCGCTATTTTAAGACCCATCAACTTCGGCATGAGTGTATCTCAGACATTACTTTTCTGAAAAATAAATGCATATTGCAAGTGTTTTAAAAATTAATTGATTTATTAGGCTTTTGAAGCAAGCGGTAGTTTTTTATCTGGGTCAGTCAGTTCGACCCCTCTCTTTCTTTATGGTTACATTGAAATTAATGTTAAAACAGGCTTGGCCCCTGTGACCAGAAGTAAGTCACTAAGATATAATCATCAGAGGACAAACCATCCATGCAAGTTTGGTGAAGTTAGCAGTTACTTAGATATTGCTATCAAAGGGCAGCTGCAACAAAAACTTTAACCTGCTTTAAAAACCTTAACCTCCTCCAGCATCTGAAACCCATAGCTCAGATTCAGCATTCAAGCCTGTATGTGCATCAATATCATAAGACAAACCATCCATGCAAGTTTGGTGAAGTTAGCAGTTACTTAGATATTGCTATCAAAGGGCAGCTGCAACAAAAACTTTAACCTGCTCTAAAAACCTTAACCTCCTCCAGCATCTGAAACCCATAGCTCAGATTCAGCATTCAAGCCTGTATGGTGCATCAATATCATAAGACAAACCATCCATGCAAGTTTGGTGAAGTTAGCAGTTACTTAGATATTGCTATCAAAGGGCAGCTGCAACCTGCTCTAAAAACCTTAACCTCCTCCAGCATCTGAAACCCATAGCTCAGATTCAGCATTCAAGCCTGTATGGTGCATCAATATCATAAGACACACCATCCATGCAAGTTTGGTGAAGTTAGCAGTTACTTAGATATTGCTATCAAAGGGCACCTGCAACAAAAACTTTAACCTGCTCTAAAAACCTTAACCTCCTCCAGCATCTGAAACCCATAGCTCAGATTCAGCATTCAAGCCTGTATGGTGCATCAATATCATAAGACACACCATCCATGAAAGTTTGGTGAAGTTAGGACCAGCAGTTACTTACCGTAGATATTGCTATCAAAGGGCACCTGAAACAAAAACTTTAACCTGCTTTAAAAACCTTAACCTCCTCCAGCATCTGAAACCCATAGCTCAGATTCAGCATTCAAGCCTGTCTGGTGCATCAATATCATAAGACACACCATCCATGAAAGTTTGGTGAAGTTAGCAGTTACTTAGATATTGCTATCAAAGGGCACCTGCAACCAAAACTTTAACCTGCTCTAAAAACCTTAACCTCCTCCAGCATCCGAAACCCATAGCTCAGATTCAGCATTCAAGCCTGTCTGGTGCATCAGTATCATAAGACACACCATCCATGCAAGTTTGGTGAAGTTAGGACCAGCAGTTACTTAGATGTTGCTATCAAAGGGCACCTGCAACAAAAACTTTAACCTGCTCCAAAAACCTTAACCTCCTCCAGCATTTGAAATTTAGGACCCAGATTCAGCATCCAAGTCTTTCAATGAAAGTCCATAAGTAGGTCCAGATGCATCATCCATGCAAGTTTGGTGAAGATAGGACAAGTAATAACTTAGATACAGGACCTGCAACAAAAACTTTCACCAGGTCCGGACGCCGACGCCAGGGGTATAGCATAAGCTCCCCTTGACTTCGTCTCAGTGAGCTAAAATGGATGGTTTTATAGTCATATGTCGATGTAGTCATATATATAGGCATATGTCGATGTGGGGTATAGGCCGAATTGCTTATTTTGGACAAAATTCAAGAAAAATCCTTAGAATAGCCAAATTAGGGGATAAGTCGATTTTCAATTGATGATTACTATAGTGAAAGTATGACCGCTGATTAAGGAAGTCATCGTATTAAGTATATACTTTCAGAATATCGATGTAGAAAGTCAAAAGAGTAATTAAAGTTATTTAATTTGCTCAACATATATATTTTAAGCAATTTTTAAAAATACATCTGTGTTTTGTGGCTGTTTGGTTTCTTCCGTATTCATCGGTGTATCGTTATGTATCGTTATTTTACATAGTGTAAATCTAATTGCAACACCAACCTCCGTGGTTCTGTCTGGTAGAACTAGGTATAATATTTTACCATACCTTTTATATTTTATTAATACCTTATTGCTAAATTTCGTTTAATCAAGTTATACTTTGAAAGCTACTTGTAAATACAGGGAATGGCGTCCATAATTAGCTCAACACGTGGTTTCATATTCAAATAGAGTTATCCCCCGTAATCGCTATGTTTGAGAAAATGAAATAGCAAACATAAAATATTTAATTTGTGTTCTTTCCATTAATTAATTAAATAGTGACTTGCCGTTAAGCAGAGAAATTGTAATGTTAAAAACACAGTTAATGCAATGAAGTGTAACGGTGTACACTACGTGCCCCCAAGCTGTGTTTTAGTCACCGGTTTCACACCTTTGTATATACACACGACACCAGAATACCGTTATTTCATCCAACAGGAAATTAATTGTAAAAACACAGTCTTTGCATTTAACTTTTTTTACTACAAGCCCATAGGGCAAGTGAGGTTACAAAATCTGCAGGTAGCCCAAACAAAATTTTATTAGCCCAAATCAAGAACAATAAAAACAACTTGACAAAAAATGACCAGGTCCAGTACAATCTCCAGATTTAGCTTTATTAAGCTATTCAGAGTAGCTTCATTTAGCTATTTTGTCATACATTTTTCTTAAATCTGTAATTTTATCAGTATGTATAAAAAATCGCACTTTAGTCCAATGATAGTTTTTAACTTTGAACTGTTCTTTGAACAATGCATGTAAAGATTACTCATCAATTTGCGTCTCCTTAAGAGACTTTGCACTAAAAGTTTTGGGGCAACTGATTCATGACCACACAGTTACTTCTTGAATGAAATATAAAGCAGGTCAGTTATGGTAAACAAGATAATTGATTGGTAATAATTTATCACAATGAGAAGAAATCATACTTATCCACGCCTCATTGCACACAAAGTGGTAAACAGTTACCCAAACAATGGAAATATATTTTTTGCTTATAAGTGATTAAAAGCTGCAGTGTTAAAACTATCTTTAATTAAGGTCAAGTTTATAATGGTCAGTTGTGCAAATATGAATAGCAAGTTAATTGCGATGTTTTGTCCATTTCTTACAATAAATATTTTCTTAAAAAACTGCATATAAATAGCTTTATCAAGCTATTTTGAATAACTTTTTTAAGCTATATAGCTTTTTCAAGCTATATAGCTAAATCTGGAGATTGTACTGGACCTGATGACTTATCATATTAAATTATATGATATTAATATTTAGTTATCCTTTTTATTAAAAAAATTACCTTTCACGATTCATGATTTTTTTTATCTTTGATATGTTGTAGCCAGTGATAATAAGAAACTTCTATATAATACTGAATTCATGATTATTTCAAATTCTGCATGTTAAAAGCAGAAATGGGTCAATAAATATCTGATTCCTGATTATCAACTCAGGCCAAAAAAAAAAAATATTCCTGTTTCCTGTCACTTGACCAAAAAAATTAGGGTAGGTAGGTAGGAAAAAAAATTATTTTTAAAAAATATTTTATTTTTAAAAACTTGGAGCATGTGTGTAATAATGAGAGAGATGTATATTCCCAGTGTTCAGTATGTAAATACAGACCCTGAAACGTACTACTACACCACACGCTCGCTGCACGCTCGCTACACGCTCGCTAAACGGTTCACACGAAACGCTGAACGCTTTACACGAAACGCTGCACGCTTTGCCCGAAACGCTAAACGATTTACACGAAACGCTGAACGGTTTACACGAAACGATTCTCGCACGAAACGATTTGCTCGCTTTTCACACGCTTTGGACACGCTTTTATCCTGATTGATTCGGGTCCTCTCGGATTTTTACCTTTACTCTGTTAGTAAGAATTACTTTTAAGAAAACACGAAATAATAGAAATACTGATATTAGAAACATATATGTACATAAGTATTGAATTGATTAATTAAATTAATTTGGTACTTATATTTAAAGCAAAAAATTATTTATTCACAGAACTAGTCAAAAATATTACTTCTATAAATATACTTATTGCTCAAAAGAAATATCCATGATTCTTATTAGTCCCGTAAATAATAAAAATTCCAGAGAAAAAAGTTACCATAACACAATATTCAATACCAAAAATAAAATCCGTATGATTACAAACTGAAATCGGTTTTTCAGTATTCGGCGGGATTTGTTTTTTCTTCTCATATTAATATTCTCTTGGTTTCAGAGAATACGATGTAAAAATACTAACTGTAAATAAACCTGTAATTATTTACATTGATAATTTGGTTTTTCAGTATTCGGCGGGATTTGTTTTTTCTTCTCACATTAATATTCTTGTTGGTTTCAGAGAACACGATGTAAAAATACTAAATGTAAATAAACCTGTAATTATTTACATTGATAATTTTGAAAGTTATGTAAAATAAAATTAGTCACATAAGTTAGAAATATGCTATAAAACAACCAACTAATTTTTTTTTATGTCGAATCATTCGCGTAAAAAAATGTTCCGTACATAAAATCACAGAGAAAAATCAATGGATTAAACAATAAAGAAAGTTGTCATTACTATTTTGGATTTCGGAAAGAATAAATAATAAAAAATGATTTAGATTTTTGTCTCAATATTCGTATACATAACCGGCGCCCTGCATAACGGCGTACAATATATCTATCATAATCTATTTGAATTAAGTACCATGCATATAGATTCCCATAATAATTAATTGCATGTGTACATTTTAGGAAAAACTTCAGTGTGTTATTAATTACTTGTTGTTTTCCGTTATCAGTGTTTAAATAATTCAAATAACAACTTGTAGAAATATTTTTAATCAGGATTCAGAAGAATTAACTTCCCGCATTTCATAGAAATGAACAGTATATTTTCTTTCTATATTTACATTTAATTTTGTTCAAATTAATGTTAAATAATCTATCATTGAAATTGTGAGCATCATCAAATACTGATTCAGACTACCTTGAAGTCATTAAATTTCTATTGGCTATTGACAAAAAAAAAGAGACGCGTGATCATCCAATGAAAACGAATACACAGAGTTTGATTGACAGGTTCAGCCAGATGCAGGTCTTACCAGATGTCCGAGGTTATGTGTAATGGTTGTACACAGCCGAATAGTCTCAGTAACTAGTCTTCTTTCAATACGCGTACTTTTCTTTTGTTTGTTAAAAATTAATTCAATTTTGAAAAAAGATAAGTATATTATTTCTTATAGATTTTTTTCACGAGAATATTGCAAAGGAGTTTTGCCAATCAGTTTAAAGTAATGTTTATTACGAGCGCTATTTTGAAACAATTAAATTGTCAGAGAGTTCCGAATGAAATCTGATGAACGTTTCACACGGTTCTCGCACGCTTTGCTCGAAACGATTTACACGCTTTGCCCGAAACGCTGCACGCTTTGCCCGAAACGCTAAACGGTTTACACGAAACGCTTCACGATTCACACGAAACGCTAAACGGTTTACACGAAACGCTAAACGGTTTACACGAAACGTTTCTCGCACGAAAGTCGCACGCTTTTTTGGTGTAGTAGTACGTTTCAGGGTCTGTAGATGATTTAAAATTTCCAAAGGTCTTTGTATTGTTGATGCATGTAATGTATATAAAACAACAGGCAAAGAAAAAAAATATATTAATTTTTTAATTAAAAATAAAAACTAATATTATTTGCAAAATATAATCTACGTGTATGAATGTATTTATCCTTTTCTGGATAAATATTTTTGTATTGTATTAGCTTTAATGTCAATATCAACATGATTAATTAAATCACTCTCTGTACTTCCGTGTATTTGGGGTATTAGTCCAACCCTTTGACCCACTTACTACCGTACGTTATGTAGAGGATTTGTTTAATTCTCAAGATAATATAGAAAGCAGTTTTATGATAATTTTAACATTTATTGCAGTTATTAACTTATAACAGGTTTTTGACTAACTGTAATATCAGGATTTAAAGTAATAAACATTGTTTTTGTAATTTCCAATATACAGTATGTTGTTGCATCACCCGTATTTATAACCCCTGACGGTAAGATAGTCGCAAGTTATTCACCACAAGGTATATTTATGCAGTAAAAATGTCTGTAGATTAATTTTCTATCATTCTTTCGCCAGTGAGGTTAATTTACATGATTATGAACTCAGAAGACTTGGTCATCTTCACTTCTCTTTCTGAGGAAATTCTGGCGAAGTTACCGATCACCACCATGATCACAAAAAAACTTTTAGGGTCGGAGGGTAAAAAATAGGGTCGGTCGGGCGACAGGAAACAGGATTAATTTTTTTTTTGGCCTCATCTCCGTACTTTCAGTACTTTGATTCAACACGTTGTCAATGATAGACTGGCAATACTGCCAGACTGGCAATGCATAATATCGTAGGATAGAGACAAAGGACCAGTATGTTTCAATGACGAAGAAATAAGAGCTATTTGCATTATATCGCCCATTATGAATTCACGTTTGTACTCAAAATCCACTCCAAGAGATCCGATGATAGAAAGGGTCTTCTTGCTTCGCGAGCTGGGTTTTTCTAAAAATAGATTTTATGCTTAATATGGAACAAGGTTTTCCCCGTGTAAGTTGTTGGATTCATGGGCGGCGATTGAACAAAAACAACTTTGATTTGTTTTATTTTGTAAACATCAAGAAAAACTTTTCAAAAGCATTTCAAATTGACAATCACGCAAACAAAAGATGTTAATGCATGCACTACTTTCATTAGCGCATGAATAATGTAGTGCAAAATATTCGCAGAAACGGTTATGATAACAAGGACTTGCTTGCTTCGCGAGCCGACTCAAAAATGGTATCATAATTTCAATTACCGCCGGAAACAACGTACTAGCCCATCGGGCATGCGCGAAAATAATATTTGGTGGCCCGATCCTGATTTTACTAGCCTCGGTCAACGGGCTACCGCTTAATTTCGAAGACTGAAAACACAAAGCATTTGATTTATTCTACACCCAAGACCAGTGATTCCCACAAACGCAGACATTCACAAAAATTCCGTCATATTACATTCTACCCGGTTTCGTTTTCTTTTTTACTACGCAATAATAGCTTCCAGGGCTCATACACGAACGTGGGAAAAAAACTATTTTGATTGGGGTTGTAAAGAAATACCTCATACAGTACTGTACATTTTATTACTCACGATGTCATTACAAAAAGTATCATAGGGACAACTATCGAACAATAGTTCAAACGGATATATTTACATTCTACTGTGTTTTTCCATTAAATTCCGTGATGTTTAAATGCCTCTAATTGCAACAAGTAGTCAAAGGTCAAATTGACGAGTTTTATTATGACGTCACAAACGTTGAACGTTGTAAACTGCAACGTCACAAGCGAAAATCAAAGTTCACGCTTATGGCTGTTACTGTGGCTCTTCCATTAATATTAACTTACCCTTAGGATAAGATAGGAATTTTAAGGTATGAATCACATTTGCAGACAAGGCAAGAATTTAAAAAAAATGTAAATATAAGCATTAAATCATGATTTTTTGGAGTATACACTCTCATAACTGCAGCGGTGTGTGCATACAAATTTTCATAACGCGCTAACGCGCGTTACTCAATTTGTATGCGCACACCGCTGCAGTTATGAGAGTGTATACTTCAAAAAATCATGATTCAATGCTATAGAAAAGACCCAACCCTCATAGTAAACTGCTACAACAGTACAATGGATAAAAACAGTGAATTTTATATTTTACTGTTTAATTTTTTCAACTTCAAGTCTACGATAGGCCGATCCCGGGGGATAGGCCGGGGCTCGCTCATCGGAGAAAAAAAATATACCGGCCTATGCCCCGTAAAATACGGTATATCATATGGGATATAAACCTACATTAAACTCTGAACCATTTGTGAGGCCAATGAAATCGCCCAGGGGTCAAAGTCTAAACAATCTGAAAGAATCAGCAATATGTCAAAATGCTTACATATAAGTAAAACCATATATATATCATAACATTTTATTTTTTGAATAATTAAGATATTTTCCTTTGTCGAATTGGAATCCCAATGTTGCCCCACCATAGTCCTCAAGATTTTGATTTCTACACTATCTGAGTTTGTTTTCGGTGAAAATACAGTTTTTCTAGGCAAGCGGTTTTTTGAAAAAAGATATTTTTAAATGTTTCCTATTTCTATATTCCTATGTATCGTAATGTACCGTGTATAATACACATTCATGTACAATATGCACCCTCCAAAGTTGACTTAAAAATTTCTTTTACAACAGCGGAGAAGTTGAAGATCATCATACATAGAGAAGAACGACAACGAAGCCTAATGCTTAAAAGTAATAATGTTTGCAGATATAAACCAAAATGACATCAAAAGAAATGATCAAATTGATTAAATATAGTCAAGGTCATTGATTGTTGTTAAATTAACATTGTGAATGTTAATGTAATTAACATGCTTGCACACAAGTTTCAGCTTTCCTGGCTGATTAGTTTCTTAGAAGAAGGTTTTTAAAGATATACTCTATATATTCCTTTGTTAAACTTTCACCCCCCTATTGTGGCCCCACTCTACCCCAGGGGATCATGATTTTCACAACTTTGAACCTACACTTTCTGGGGATGGTTCCACACAAGTTTCAGCTTTCCTGGCTGATTACTTTCTGAGAAGAAGATTTTTAAATATTTACTCTATATATTCCATTGTAAAATTTGACCCCCATGGTGGCCCCACCCTACCCCCGGGGGGTCATGATTTTCACAACTTTGAATCTACACTACCTGAGAATGCTTCCACACAAGTTTCAGCTTTCCTGGCTGATAAGTTTCTGAGAAGAAGATTTTTAAAGATTGACTCTATATATTCCTATGCAATACTTTGACCCCCTCCCCCCCCCATTGTGGCCCCACCCCACCCCTGGGGGTCATGAATTTCACAACTTTGAATCTACACTACCTGAGGATTCAACTCATTTAAAAATGAGACAAAAACGTTAACGTAAATGGACACCTTGGAGCACTGGGCCGTCATTAAATTTTGTGTGCACGCAAAAAAATCTCCAATGGAGACCAAAGGTTCTTAGATGTTGCTATTTTTATAGGACAAAGGTTTACAATTGGAACCACAATTGGAATTGAAGGTTTGAAAATGGAAAAAAGTGATATCTTGAACTCTTGCAGCACCCCCCCCCCCATACATCCCGGATCTTGCACCCATGAATTTCACTTTATATGCTTATCTGAAGTCGAAGCTGAGTGGACAGAGATTTTTGGACCTAAATGATCTACGATATGACACAAAAGACATTGTACAAAAATTTGACAAATAATGGTGTGAACATGCGTTTTATAAATGGGTTAATGGCATGAAAAGTGTGTGAACTTAAGACGTTTACTTTGAAAAAGAGTGACAGGTTTAAATTGCCTTTCAGTAATTTGAAGTCACCTGACTTCGTAGAAATATGAAATGGTGCTTCATAAATCCAATTTATGCAAAATAAAATCGCTGTATCTTTTGAAAACAACTTCAAAATCATATGATTTTTTGCATACTTATTTTTACATGATAGTAATTTAATAAAACATATATCAACCTATAAAGAACACAGTAATTTTGCCATAAATCACTTTGTCCGCAAACTTTTCTAACAACCCTCGTATATTCCTATGTAAAGGATATACCTTCTATTGTGGCCCCAACCTACCCCTGGGGGTCATGTTTTTCACAACTCTAAATCTACATTACATGAGGATGCTTCATCTTTTCTGGCTGATTGGTTTCTGAGAAGATTTTTAAAGGTTTACTCTAAATATTCTATGTAAATCTTTGACCCCCATTGTGGCCCCACCTTACCCCCCCCCCCCTAACAATAATTTGTACCAATTTAAATCTACACTATCTGAGGATGCTTCTATACAAGTTTCAGCTTTTCTGGCCAAATGGTTTTTGAAGAGAAGATTTTTGAAAAATATCAACAAATTTTCAATAAATCCTAATTATCTCCCCTTGAAAGAGAGCGTGGCCCTTCATTTTAACAAACTTGGCTCCCCTCCACCCAATGATGCTTTGTGCCAAGGTGCTACCTGTATAGCATAAGCTCCCTCTGACTTCGTCTCAGTCAGCTAAAAAAAATATTTTATTTTAGATAGTTCCATAAATAAAATGATATATACATGTAGTTGCGTGTAGCTGTCAATTAATTTGTTACGCCTGGGAGATAACTAGCGTTTCAGACAGATACTTTCGTTAACCTGTAATTTATCGTCAGGACCATTGCACTGTTGACTTGCAGGACGACTCTTCTGCGGGGTTACGCGGTTTTACCTGAGACACCTGTTGCAATCTGGACCCCGGGGGTGCACCGAAAAATATAGGATCTGCGTTAACTGTACTGTATTAACACAGTTTTTCTTTTTAATTATTCAAATAATACTATGAGAGGAAAAATGCATGTAAAAGTTGAATTTTACCAGTAAAAAATAATTCCACTAGTTAAAATTTGCAAGTGGAAAAAGGTAATATCAATCCCTAGCTAGCTGTTTACATATTTTTAAAAATTAACATTCTTTTCATACAGCCTTCGGCATATCGGAGTATCAATAGCATAATTCTTGACTAATTATACTCGGGCTCGCTCTTCAAAGAATTCAAACCATGTGACGTCAGTAGTATATATAGCACCGCCATGTATCTATCACTCATATTTTTTCTTGGCGCACTTCGTGCGGGCTCAGCTTAACTTACGGTTTGTTATCATATTAAAACTGAGACGTTGTCTTTGTTAACACGTGGTTCACGTGTTTGTTCGTTTTTAATGACTTAACTGCTTGAAATTTACGCTGGTGTATATTTCTTATACACACGTGGTTCACGTGTGAATTTCTTTGTTGACATTTTTACATGTCATCTTGTATCGAATCTGGGGACGAGGTCCTCTCTATAATGGCAGACTCTGATAATGATTCGTTTGAGGGTTTCGATAGCGATGCTATTCGAGAAGCAGAAAAAAGACTAGCTAAAAAATTGAACGAAGTTAAAGCAGTTACTAGAGCTAATTCTGCCACAGGTTCTGTGAGCAAAGACTTAAACAATAATGGTAATGACCAGAGTGAATGTGCACCGGCAAGGCCGGTAGCGAGTTCTAAAGGTACAAAACGAAAGAAAGCAAATGGCAATAAAAATAAGACAAAGAAAACGAAGAAAGATGATAAGTTATCTGGTAAAGATATTACCAATGCACTAGTAAACATGGGTCAAGATGAGATAGATAAGTTTAAGGAACTCATGGGCATAAATGATTTAATTGGTTGTATTTACAATTTGCAACAAGATAGTGCAAGTACAAATCAGTTGATAGAACACGAGAGCATCTCTAGTGAGAATGAAAATCAAAACGAGTTTGATTTCTTTGCTGATAATGAATCAGAGAAAGACATAGAATTAAGTGATTGGGCAATACCAGATTGGTTTAGTTCAGATAAGAAAGGGAAAGATATTGATTCTAAACTGGCAGAAATGGTCAATACTTTGTGTATTAAAGAGGGTGAGACATCAAAAATTATTGAAGATAATCCAAGGCCAGCTAATTGCAATAATTTAGTAGCACCTAGGGTCAATACGGACATATGGAACATTTTACCAAAATTTGCCCAGAGTCGTGATTCTGGTTTTCAAGCAGTGCAAAAAACCATTGTTGCTGGTATTACACCTATACTCAGAATTGCTGAAATGATGAAGACAAATGATAAGTTCAAAGAGATAAGAAATCTGTTAAAACAGTCAATTATCGTGTTGTGTAATTCCATCTACCAAATTTCTCAAAAGAGACGATTTTTGATGAGAAGGGTTTTACCCAGTAGATTCCAAGACATATGTAATACATCTCAGCCCGTATCAGAACTTTTGTTTGGGGGCGATATTCAGAAAAAGATCAAAGAATTGTCAGACTTTGATAAATACAAAAGAGACAGGCCAAGGAACAACTCTTTTTATACTAACACAAGAGGAAGAAAGAATTACCCTTACAATTATAATTATGGTAGAGGTAGAGGATCAAACAGACCTTTTTTAGGGGGAAGAAATGCATATGGCAGAGAGATGAGAAATGTGGACAGAAGAGGAAAGAACAGATTTTAGAGAAAGATGTGATTAAGGTAGGGAGACTAAAAAATTTCGTTCATGAATGGAAGAAAATAACCAATGATCAATGGGTGTTGAAGACAATTCAAGGTTATGAAATTTCCTTTAATGAATTACCATATCAGAAAAACAGACCTTCTCAAATAGCTTTTGATACATACGAAACATCTCTTGTTGATGAAGAAGTGACTGAATTGTGGAAAAAGGGGGCAATTAGAGAAATTGACCTTTGTGATAGTCATTTTTTATCTAATATATTCGTGGTTCCAAAGAAAAATGGAAAGCTTAGACCCGTTATCAATTTACGATCTTTAAATGAATTTGTTACATATGAGAAGTTTAAACAAGAAAATTTGGGTCAAATTTTAAATCTCATTCAGAAAGGAGATCATTTTTGTAGTGTGGATTTGAAAGATGCATATTTAAGTGTACCTATTGCAAATGAATATCAAAAATATTTATGTTTTCAATGGAAGGAAAGATTCTATTGTTTTGTCGTACTTCCTTTTGGATTGTCTTCAGCACCCAGAATTTTTACAAAGATATTAAAGCCTGTGTATGCTTATTTTAGATCCATGGGTATCAGATGTACATATTATCTAGATGATTCATTAATAATGAACAAAAATATAGATGATTGTAGAATGAATACTCAGATTATAATGAACACATTGAATACTTTGGGATTTCAAGTGAATCTTGATAAATCTGTGTCAGAACCCACTCAAATTATTGAATTTTTTGGGTTGATTATAGACTCCAGAAGTTTTAAGGTATACTTACCAAAGGAAAAAATTGAGAGATTATTAGAAGTAGCAAGAAAAATAATGGAACAAAGGTTTATTAAAATAAGAGATTTAGCTACTCTCATTGGATTAATTATTCATGCATGTAATGCCATCTCCCCAGGTCAACTTTATTATAGATCTTTGGAAAGGGATAAAATTAAGGCATTAAATAAAAATGACAAAGATTATGAAGGTCAGGCAACTTTATCTACTTTAAGTAGACTTGATCTAAACTGGTGGATAGAAAATATTGAGTTAAAGAATGGCAAACTTATTAGACTATCTCATGTAGATTACTGGATAGAGACAGATGCCTCTCTTAAAGGCATGGGGGCGGTATTTGGAGATAAGAATTTTAGCGAGAGTTGGTCATCAGTGGAGGAGAAATTTCACATTAATTACCTCGAATTATTAGCAATATATTTAGCATTAAAATTCTTCTTTAAAGAGAAACATAATGTTCATATTGGAGTGAAATGTGACAATACAACAGCCATTGCTTATGTCAATAATATGGGTGGAATGATTTCACAAGATATGGATTATTTAGCAAGAAATATTTGGGAATGGTGTTTTAAAAGAAATATCTGGGTGACGTGTCAATACTTGCCTGGTAAATCAAATGAATTAGCAGATTATTTTTCAAGAGAAACATCTAGTTCAGCAGAATGGTCATTGAAACCAGAAATATATGAAAGAATTTTGAAACAATATTTTTCTCCTGATGTTGATCTTTTTGCATCATTTGCCAATCATAAAATTGAAAAGTTTGTTACATGGAAATATTGTCCACAAGCATGGAAAATCGATGCTTTTTCCTTTACATGGAAGAATCTAAATCCATATATATTTCCACCTTTTCATCTATTGGGGAAAATTTTGAATAAAATAATTGAGGATAAGGTCGATAAAGCTATTGTAGTGTTTCCAGTTTGGAAATCTCAATCTTGGTTTCCTTTACTTCTCTCAATGCTCATTTCTGTTCCAGTTAGGCTGCCAAGGCACACAGATTTAATGACAGATGGAGAGCGGAAACATCCCCTCAACAAAACAATCTTACTAGCCGCAGCACTTATATCTGGAAAACATTGGAGAATCGAGGATTTCCAAAAGACATTAGAATCGTCCTGCTCTCATCATGCAGAAAATCAACAAGGAAGCAGTATGACCTTGCCTGGAAAAATTTCATATTTTGGTGTGATAAACGGAATAGATCTGCAAATGAAATTACTGAGAAAGAACTAATGTCATATTTGTTTAGTATCTTCAAAAATGGAAAATCATATTCCACGATAAATACTCATAAAGTGGCAGTGACTCAGACTTTAGCTCTGAACGATGATAAATGGAGTAAGAATTCTATATCTTTAACTAAGTTTATGAAAGGATTGTTCAACCTGAGACCATCTTTACCGAAATACAAGTTGACATGGGATGTGTCTAAAGTATTAAACTTTTTGAAAAGTTTGTTTCCTTTGGAGTCTTTGGACATGAAATTTCTCACATTGAAACTGTGTACCTTGTTAGCATTGACTACGGCGGCTAGAGCTCAGACATTAATGTGTATGAATATTAAGAATATGTGTTTAAATTCAGATAGTGTTGTGTTTTATTTTACGTCATTGTTGAAAACATCCAGACCAGGAAGGTCTTATTCTATTTCATTGCAAAAATATAGTGATAAGAAATTATGTGTTGTGTCGACACTTCATGAATATCTCAAAAGAACGGAGAAAAGGAGAAAGTGTGATCAACTTTTAGTGTCATATAAGACTTTCAATAAAGTATCTACTAGTACAGTGGCAAGATGGATCAAAGATGTTATGGGAAGTGCAGGAATAGATATCACTTATTTCAAAGCACACTCTATTCGTTCAGCTGCATCTTCTTCAGCATTAAGGAGTGGTGCCTCATTGACGGATATACTTAAAACTGGTGATTGGTCTTCTTCCAAGAATTTTAAAAAATTCTATTGTAGAGATACATGTAATGTTACAGCAAGTAATAACAACACTAAAACATTTATGAATGCTGTTTTACAAATGTAGTTGTTGTTGACACAGTCTTAAATTGTTTTTTGAATAAATGGTTGATTTGATTTATTGTCAATTCTTTGAACATGCTATTGATACTCCGATATGCCGAAGGCTGTATGAAAAGAATGGGCCCCTCATCCAAGCATACCCTGGATGTGATGGATGAGGGACATTCTTGGAGTACAGCCGGAGGCTGAGGAGTATCAACATTCCCAACCCATGTGAAACATTCATGCCCGCCACTAGTTTCTAATTGACAATAAATTTTCTTTAAATTATGAGTGATAGATACATGGCGGTGCTATATATACTACTGACGTCACATGGTTTGAATTCTTTGAAGAGCGAGCCCGAGTATAATTAGTCAAGAATTATGCTATTGATACTCCTCAGCCTCCGGCTGTACTCCAAGAATGTCCCTCATCCATCACATCCAGGGTATGCTTGGATGAGGGGCCCATTATATATAGACTTAAGTAAGGGACTATATTTTGTGGCAGAAGGTTTTAAAGAAGAAAATGAACAGTTTTAGAGTACCATAACTTAAGCTTCCTTAATTATTTTAAGTGCAGACCAAACTTCCAGATAGTTTGTCCATTGGTATATCTTCGAGTTGTTCCGAAATACATATTTTATCAGGGTTGTCTCTAAGACCCGGGAGGAGGGGAATTCCCCCACCTATTATGCCTTAATTACCCGGCTATTATTGCATTTCAAACACAATGTAGCTATAAGAAAGACCCCCAGACCCCCCTGCTACTTTTTATTTCCTCCTTCTACTTCCAATTAATTTTTAGAGAAAATTAACCCTGTTTTAACAATTTTTCAATATTTCCATTGACATATATTTGGCATATTAACTGATATTTCATAAAAGTTAAGAATAAATTAACTCCAATTCCAGCTTATTTATTGCCATATCAAATTTTATATCATAGACCCATACGTTTGGTTTTCTTTTCTGACAAGTTTACTATAATTTGAGAAAAAGTTTGAGACTTTTGAATAATTTCAATGCATGTTGAATCATAATGGCTAAAAATAGTGTTTTATCAGTGCAAAGAGACTATAATATCATTTAGGTGAGAATTGTACTTGATGGCATGGTTCACTGCTATAAAAAAAATTACAAAGTGAGGCAATTTGCATTTTCAGTGCAGAAAGATCATATTAAATACTCCATAGCACCGAAAGAAGCTAGTGTATAGACCCCAAAATTTTACTTTGATTTCCGTTAATCTATGCATGTACATTTTTAAAAAATAACGGGTACTTTAGAAAAAATTTCAAAGACTTTTAAATGCAGAACCCAATGTCCTTAAGTAATTGTGGTTTTGTGAATTTGATAAATCCAACACTAAATATTATTAGATAAACATTGATCACGCAAGGAGTCGAAAGCACCTGGTTACGCAATGGCAAATTCACTGTCAAGGACTTGTTTGATGCAAGAAATAGTGGTCTAAAAAAAATTATTATATGTCACCATGCAGGTTAACAGGTGTGTGACTGTCACTCTGTCAGTCAATAAATTGGGTCTCAATAGCTCAGTGGTTAGAGGGCTGGCACGGTACGCCAGAGGCCCTGGGTTCGAGTTCCGGTTGAGACCTGACTTTTCACCACCTGTTACATTTGGCGCCCAACATACAAATCCCACGGTCACTCCCTAAAACATTTCCTTAACTCGTAGAATTCTATTCATAAATTCAAGGACGAATTTCTACCAACAGGGGGAGTATGTCACCAGGTTAATAGGTGTGTAACTGTCAGTCAATATATTGGCTAGGGTCTCAATAGTTCAGTGGTTAGAGCGCTGGCATGGTACACCAGAGGCCCTGGGTTCGAGTCCCGGTTGAGACTTTACTTTTCAGGACCTGTTTCATATATATTCCAAAACATGGAAATTACATTAACAATAAGGTATTTTTTATGTTGAGTGTACATTGTACACTCATAAAACTCGCATAACACACATTTTCGGCAGTCATGTCCTGCAGCATTCGAAACATTTTGTTACTCGCTCTGAAAACTGTTGTTCGTCCCGCACTTCCCAATTTTGATTAAATTTTGGCTGAAAAAAGTTGGGTATTACACACACTTTTTAGACTTAACAGATTACAGTGATTACGATTGGTGCATTAAATATGGTCTCGACATTTAACGATATATAAGAATGGATTCCAAAGGCTAGCCACAACCAATTATTGGAACTAAAAAAAAATTAGTAAGACTACTCTTGATCGGTGCTTCATTTGTTGTTGTGAAAAATCATGTCAATAACATCACAACTCAAAATACAAGAATTCTTATCAGCCCTTCTCCAAGGTAAAACTTACAAATATTGCAATGAAAGTTTTTAACTTAATATAGGTATCTTGGCAATACAAGCTGTTCATTCTGACCTTATTCGTAGACCCTGTCTTGAAACTTCTTTGCTTGCGTAGTAACACAAAACTCTCAAATTATTATCATGGTTTTGTTTGTGTACAATATATATATAATTATATATACGTATTCAACCTATAATCATAACAAATCAGCATTGCCATACATCCCTACCGCATCTTGCACCCAAAAATCACAAAATATTTTGTGAAGCTTGTATTACAGTTTTATCACTAATGAGCGAGCCATAACACATCAAATTTAAAGAATGACTGGAATAGCCTATAGCGACAGCATGTGTACCTGTGACGTCATATAGCACGTTAGGCCCAGAATCAACTTAAATGCGCAAAATTCGGTCGACTTTTCCATCAGACATAACCAAATTAAATAATACTTTTGCACAGTATCAGTATAAACATAGGAAATACTTATTACCTTCACGGCTTCAGCTTAGATCTGTTTGTCGAAGTGATGACTGTATGTTCAGCCTCCCGCCATGTACCTTCGGAAACCGACGGTTTTTCAAAAAGTTCCGAAATTTTATTTTCCATTACGAGCCCGATCTAATTATCCCGGTCATTATTCCAGTAGTTTTCACTATCAGTGTATTATGTAGCATTTGACCAAACATTATGAAAAGTAATTCTAAATATATATAGTTGAGAAGTGACACTCTCTCTCTCTCTCTCTCTCTCTCTCTCTCTCTCTCTCTCTCTCTCTCTCTCTCTCTCTCTCTCTCTCAGTCTGCATCCTTTTGCAGACTCCCATTCTGTGTAATTAACTGCAGGCTCCTACGTTCCGTTTTATAAAAAACTTTTCTCTTCACGAAAAAACACGTGTGTACAATATAATCGTCAAGTGCCTGTATTAACGTAACGTTATATTTCATATTTGCTGGTGGTGTTTTTCGGAAATTATAGATCAAGAATAGATACTCATGCAATATACATATTAATCATGACTGTACGGTGGAAGTTTTCTATTTCTTTTTCTTTTCTTTTTTTTGCCAAAAAAAATCTAGATTGACCCCTAAAATCAACATTATTCTTTACTGAGTGTGTGTTTGTTGTTCTTTTTGTTTTTTGTTTTTTTTACTAAAACAGCCTATATAAAGGAAGCTTTTTTCAGACACCATTGATGTAATGCTTGAACAAACAAAATATTTTCTTCAATGATCTGGCCAAGGCTATATAACGGATTGAAGGACTTTGCTTGATCAAAGTTGCGCTCTATATTTCCTATTAAAAAATGACTAAAACACCTATTTCACCGATTAAAATGATCGAATAATAATTACAATGTACGAATTTATAATTGAATAGCTTTACTCCTTACGTCATACAAAGTTAGATACATGTAAATTGATGAAAAATATTTCTTATGATAAATTGAAATACATATACTCTCTCCCTAGCTTTCTCTTTCTTACTCGCTCCTATTTCTTGTCTACTTACTAGTATATCATTTATCGTGATTGTGTGGTTTAGACATTTTCAGCGTGTTTTGGGTTGGGTGGTCCGAGAGATATTTGAATTTGCCAGGGTGAGGTCCAAGGCATATTTTCGGTTACTTAAAAAAAAAATTTCCAGAAGAAAGGGAGTTCCAGATCCCCACCCCCCCCCCCCCCCCCCCCCCACGACCACCCTCTTGATCACATCAATGTATTTCTGTTTATTTTTTCTCTTTCTATCCATCCTTTTTTCTACTTTTTTCTGTCTCTGTCTCTGCACATCTTTTACTTGCTTCTCTTGTTGCTCTCTCTCTCTCTCTCTCTCTCTCTCTCTCTCTCTCTCTCTCTCTCTCTGTATGTGCATGTTTAAGTCTAAATATCTCTACTTACATGTATAAACTTCCTAGTACATGTCTGTGTGTTTCTCCCTCTCTCTCTCTCTCTTTATCTGTCTCTCTGCATGTGTCTTTCACAGTGTCTCTGTCTCTGTCTATCTATCTCTGTCTCTGATTGTCTGTCTGTCTGTCTGTCTGTCAAACTCTCTCTCTCTCTCTCTCTCTCTCTCTCTCTCTCTCTCTCTCTCTCTCTCTCTCTCTCTCTCTCTCTCTGTTGTACGTTTTTTCACTAAACATTTCTTGCAGCTATTGACCTACCCTTTATGCAGATATTAACTATAAATCCGTACGTAAGAATATCTCCCTATAATATTTTTAAAAGTACTATCCAATCAAAATATATCTTCTATCTTCTACCCTCTGTGCATCTGACTCTTTGTCTGTCTGTCTGTGTGGCTGTCTGTTTTCTCTCTCTCTCTCTCTCTCTCTCTCTCTCTCTCTCTCTCTCTCTCTCTCTCTCTCTCTCTCTCTCTCTCTCTCTCTCTCTCTCTCTGTGCTGTACGTTTTTCACTAAACATTTCTCGTTATTTATCCAGCCTATTGATCTATAATATGTATTTCCCCTTCCTTGTCTGCCCCTGTGCATCCATCTAGCTGTCTGTCTATTTCTGTCTGTCTCTCTCTCTGCATGTTTATCTCTATATACCTCTATATCTACCTGTCTTTATCTCACTCTCTCCCTTTCTCCCTGTCTGTCTTTTTGTCCATATGTCTGTCTGTCTCCCTCTCTTTTGCTGTCTCTGTATCTCTGTATATCTGTCACTCTGTATAGCTATCTCTCTGTATCTCTGTCTCTCCATCTGTCTGTCTGTCTTTGTTTGACCATCTCTTTCTGTCCTGTCTGTCTGTCTGTATCTCTCTCTCTCTCTCTCTCTCTCTCTCTCTCTCTCTCTCTCTCTCTCTCTCTCTCTGATGGCTGTGTATGTATGAAAAGCTCATCAGTCTCTAAACAATTTTATCTGTCTAATATGATATTTAATCCGTTTCTTTCTCTGATATGTTTACTTTAAATAAATGAAGTTATGAATATGAATAGTATATGGTACTGAATTGAACAAGCTTTTATTTCTTATTATATATTTCCAGATGGCCTTTTATTTATAATACAGCTTAATTAGCATGTACAAATATCAGCTAGGCAGGTTATATATAAGTTATATTTATGCAACTACAATAATTAATGTAAGATGATCAAAGATCATAAAAAACGTACAGCTGGTTATAATTTAATCAAACTAAAATAAATTACAGGAATATAATTGAATATAGTTATTTTCTAATATAAATTTTAATTTAAAACTATCACTAGCAACATTAATAGTTGTTCTCATCCTTCCACTGTCTTGGTCATTATACACAAGCAATCTCTTTCTGTTTCAGATTTTATCTATATATTTTCTTTTATTTCATGTGTCTTATTTCAAATTTACATCATCCTCTCTTGGGCCCCCATTCTTCACTTTTTCTCTGTCCCTGGCTCGATAATTGCCACATGTGTGTTTCAGCAGAGTATCATATTTCTAATCTGACTGGGTTTTAGCACAACATTCCAAAGTGATTAAATTCATGAACTAGGCTGGTTTCACTCGACACAAAGAAGTGAGTTTCTGCTATCCCCCCCCCTTCCCATGAAAAAAACCCCACAAATTCCATGACAATAGAATACAAGTTCAAAGAAAATGTTCATTGATCTCACTGAATGTATGATATAAAAGATGGGGAAGGAAATCATTTAGGACTTAAATCATTAAAATGTACTATTTGTTAAGTTAATTTTGTTAATTTATATATTTTGAAAAAAAAATATAAAATTTAGAATTACCATAAAGCATTTAATCATACATGTAATTGCTTTAAAGTTTACAAAATCAGTACAGTTTATTTTTCATACAACATTAAAAACTTAACCCAGAGATCACAGTTCTAAGGCTAAGTAATCAAATCAAAATATTTTCTTATTGTACTGTGGAATCCAAAATTATACATTTCAAACTGAATTAGCAATTTAGGTTTTAGAGATATTAATTAATTAACTCATAATTCACCTAGAACAAGCAACATGCATAACTGATAAAACATTAGTTTATATTTACATGGAAAAATAAAGGGGTCAAAATATACACATTAATCATCAGTGAAACTGTTGTTCTCCACATCTTTTTAATTTAATTCTCTTTAGTCTATGTTACAATGTATGGATGCTCTGTCTGTCCGTCTGTCCATATGTCCGTCTCTCTCTCTCTCTCTCTCTCTCTCTCTCTCTCTCTCTCTCTCTCTCTCTCTGTTTGTGCACATTTATTTAAGAAATAAGCTGCAATTTAAGAAGTTCATTAGATAATTATGAACATGAACTTGGTTGGTCAAGTGATCAAATCCTGTGAAGGTTTATCAAAAGATTTGATCATGTACCAGCCAATTTCATATTTTGGTGAACTTTTTATTTTAATCATTTCTGAACATAAATCTCTCTCTCTCTCTCTCTCTCTCTCTCTCTCTCTCTCTCTCTGAGAAGTTGACACTGCTGACATGTGGAAAACAAATCCACAAGTATTACAGAGAAAAATGTAGAAGTTTTTACTGAACTTAAATTCAAGCAGCAAGAACATTCCTTATAGCTAGTAGATACAATTACCTGATGCAAAAATGGGAAGTATGCATGTGCAATGCATCTTTTAATATGACCTAGCTGACATAAAAATAGCTTACATTATGTTTAAATCTGGTACAATTATGAAGTGCATGTGCCAGCATGCATGGTTAAATTGACTGTTAATGATACTATAGTTTTGCCTTATCCTCATATTTTGATCTTAAAAAAATAATATATATATATACATGTATATGCATTGTACTTAAAATTATCATCCACTAGACAGTCATTACATTTATATTCAATAATAAACATCACTTAATTTAACCTGGGTGAGTCTAAGACAAACAGGTTACGCAACCACTTTATAATGAGTACAACAATTCCAACAAGCTCGTAAAGAATTCATAGTTCATGTTTAACAAATTAATATATATGGTCCCATTATGATGCTAATTTTTCTGTTATGAAGTTTGATAATACTTAATCGTTGTCATTTAATACTGCCTTTTTCAGATTTTGTTCTGTCACAGTGTAATTATATAAAATGTCTTTGCCATGACAGTTTTGTTGGTCATTGTTTTAGTCATACAAGGAATTATTTAAACATAATGTAAACCTGTTCACAATTCATAATGCTGCTAGGCATGAAACAGATGTAAATAGACTTTATATCATGAACAGTGTATGTACATGTGTTCCTTTTCAATTTTTGAAAACTATATATACAAAGTACCATTTTTCATTATTGGACTGTATCACAAATGGTATACACTTCAGAGTCATCTCTTTTTATTCAAGTACATGAACTAACAATTAAATCTTGTATGGTATCCATTTTGAACTAATTTTATTGTAGTATAATAACAGTGGGTATGATACTCTAACAAAATGAGTGTGTGGATATACATACACGTGCCAAAGTTAAAAATCACATCCAAGAAAATCAACATCATGTTTTACTCAGGTCACCTGTCAGTTCCCGTGTTACTTTAATATGTGATACACAACTAGTTTCTGTCTGTTCAGCTACATGTATATATTTGTGAAAACCAGCCTTTAACCAACCCAAATTCACATATATCCATCTTTATATATAATTCCATTGATATGGCTGTGTGTCTCTTAAATAATACATGTTTTAGCACATACATTAGGTGCTAATACATCCAACTTTTACTTATAATGATCGAATCATGCATGTCCTATCAAATTTGTATGGGATGTACCCCAGATTCTAAAATGAAGAGTGTAATTTAGAATTGATTCTGGGATAGATCTTGAACACTACATTAATCCCACTTCACTTTTGATTGTACTTGGATAATAAATGAATTTCTCTAACTTAATGGAATTTTAATTAATGTCATAAGTCTTCGTGTGGATCAATATGTAAACATCTAATTGTGCATTAAATATTTCTTTTCTCTAATTAAATCACTTTCATGTCAGTGACTTCACAAAATTTAACCTTTAATATTGTCTTTACCAAGAGAAATCAAATTAGATCTAATGAACATGAAAATTATTCAAAGCTGTTTAATTAAATCGGGAAACTTCAATTGGGTAATAAAGAAGCTTCAGGATTCCACTTATCATACAAATGCATATGCTGGTAATTGAAAGAAAACTGTTTTCATTTGAATCTGAGTCTGATCTCTCTCTCTCTCTCTCTCTCTCTCTCTCTCTCTCTCTCTCTCTCTCTCTCTCTCTCTCTCTCTCTCTCACACACACACACACACACACAGTGAGAATACATTAAAAGATTATACATGCACTTTATCCCAAAAGGCTAATATACATTGTAGATGCGGGGCACCAATAGGGAATTACAAGCTTTGTCACAGCCTTGGATTCCATTGACTATATCATGAAGTGATTGTGCATGTCTGTTTCATTCTACTGTAATCTTTAATTGATGAGATTGAAAATCCAAAAAAATCAGATAACATGAATATACACAATGTTTATGTAAATACAGAGTTTCAATAATGTTCTGTGTACTGTGAGAATGTCATTAAAATTTAGATAAAAAGTGTATTAAAACCTAATCTCTTTTGATCCTCACCATTTCCAATGATGTTATCCCTATACATTTACATACAAGAAAAGGGCTATGATTGTCCCCACCTTATATACTCGATCATTACAACAGCAACCACGTGTGCATTTCAAAAGTTATTTTTACCTATCATATAAGGATTGTGTTTTGTTTTGCATGCAACCAATGGTTATGTTTATGTATTGCACTTATATATCAAAATTTGAACTGGCAATATAATATATTGTTATAATTAGATATGATACATTTGTCCCCATCAAAGATGGTAGATGGTAGCCAACTAGGTTATCAATTTTAAGGGAGTGGTGGTGTCATACTTCTTGATACAGAAAGGTATGTAGGACCTATCACTCACCTGAGTAATATAGGCTTCTTTATGTGTACATAAAAATGCAGTTGCAAATTTATCAACAAAATTTATCAATGTGGTTTTAATATACAGGAAAATCTCAATAAAAAAACCCTTATAATCAGGATAGAAAAAAGTAAGTGCTGATAAAATTGATCAACATTATGCTATAAATTAGTGACTGTGACTTCTGTTACCACATAATTATTAGTGGAATTTTACCTTATATGCTTGCTTTCTCAGAGAAAACGTGGATATAACTTCCTTTCTTGATAGGACAATAAAGACATCTTACATCTGAATCCTTCTTTGCTATTTATATGGAGTGTATTTGTTTCCTACCTCCCGAACTGGTCCAAGATATCCCCAGCATCAACATGCTATTTTAAAAGTAAATAATAGAGATCTACTGGAGATCTCCGAACTGCAAACGAGCAAATTTAAGGATTACTCTAGTAGCTATTCATCCAACTAATCGAATACACCCCTGGTCTGCAGCATATTTCGCTAATATACATTTTATCACAGAACTTTCCCAATTTCACGCATTAAGATTAAAATCATTCACATCAAAACTGACCATGGTGTAAAAAATTATACAATTTTAATTATCTTTGGTAACTTCAGAGCATTCAATATCTGACATAATGATAGATTTTAAGTTATTTTGTTATGGATTGAAGAAAACATATCTTTTTAAATGTGTGTTTTTTTCTTTTAAGAATAGACCTATGTTTTTCAGGTTGAATGTCTATACTAGTACTGTACCGCTTTATCATATTTTCTCGAAAATAGGCTGATTTTCATTTTCTTTTTTATTTTTTGCTATAGATGCATGTATATGTATGTAGTTACATGTAGCTTAAGAAATCCTAATGAAATTAATTAATGCATTTCACCGTTGCATTTTTCGCTCTTTCACGGAATTTTAAGTGCAATGGTTCCAGTTGCTCCAGTGGAACACCATGTTGATGCATGCCAATTTGAAGAATAAACCTAATGCACCATATATCAATAATGGACTTGATTCCAAGCATTTAAGTCTCACCATTGTAATCGTAACATTTATTTATAATCATGTAATCGTTATCGTGATCATGATAATCAAAAAGTAATCATGATTGTAATTACAAGACTTTTTTTTCAAGAGTATTGTACTTGTAATTAGGAAAAAATGTATAAAACACCATCTATTCTATATGCCGCCATATTATAAGTTTTAACTGAAACCTCGTTTTCGTTAATTTATCTGTTTCTTTTAAGTTGGTGCTATAGAAACGCATTATTAAAAAAATATAAGTGTTGTTAAAAATATGAATTAAGAGAAATAATAACAACAACGCGTCGGCATCTTCATTTGACTTCATCTGACAAACACACAGTAGAAACAAAGTGGGATCGCCGTGACAGCACCAGCGCCACTAGAACATCGTTGACCCCGCGCTCAAGGAACGCAAATAATCGCAGTATTGACGCAGTGCTAAGTCGATTGGGCTAGCACAGAGACCTTTCGGGGTCCTTTGTGATGCCAATGCGTTTCTATGCACTCTCTTTGTGTATTCACGGCGTTTGAACGTGTTCACACTTCGACCCCAAAAAGCTGTTGCTGTGATTATAGCGCACGTTTGGCGTTTCTTCTGTGTTCATTAGCGTATATATGACGCGCCTCCAATATGTTGGGGTTTTTTTGCGTCAATCATACCACAATTTTAAAAACTTGAACTGTTTTACAGTAAGCGTTATGATATTCTCAAACATGATGTTGATACATGTATAAAGTAGCATTTTTGATAATTTCACGACCTTCAACTACTCAAGGACGTACATAAAATTCATACCATTTTTCTGATGTTACTAGTTCGTTATGTTTTCTAACAGCTAATAACGGTTATTTTTGCAGACCCATCTACTAAGATTTTTTTCATGTTAGAAATTTCCCCGAACGTTATATTTCAATCATCTTATTTCATTATAAAAAAAAAACCACAAAAACAATACAGGCCGTGTACGCGAGGTAAAAACTCTTTGCACTCCGTTAGCGTGGTGCCTTTGGTGGATACTCGGCGAGAGCGCGGCCAATCGCCAAGTAGAACTCTGTCTCTAATTTCAACATACCTGTACGGTTTATACATAAATGTACAACACTTTCCCCAAAATTAAAAATTTCCTTCGATATTGTACAAATTTAGGTGAATGTAGTCGACACGAGTTCTTGACGAGCTACATGTACATGTATGGCGATTGTTCGACGAGAAATGTACGAACGAAGACGACGTCGACCTATTACGACTTGACTATTCATTCGTTTGTTGATTGTCATAGATACTTATCTTTATGGTCGGTCAAAGGTTCAGAGCGAGATTAACATAAGCCTTTTGGCTTGTTTCTCAATCTTCTATGTATCGTCATTAGAATATGTATGATGACATTTACAAAAAAAAAATATTGTTTCAACTAAACTAAAGGTTCAGAAACCTATTCAAAAGAGGTAGATGCAGCATCCATATAATGAAGTAGAGAACAAATAAAATAAATAGAACAGCTTAATCGCCATGGCAATGTCGAACAGGACATGTAAAAATGTTGTACAGGAGTCTATATATGAAACTCGATGAATTTCGAATGCATATTGAGCAGAGATCGTATATATGCCCCCCCCCCCCCCTCCCAGGCTCCACCACCACCAACATTTTCAAATCACTCAACTCAATCCTCAACTCAAATCCTTAAAAGAAAAGTGCATAAACTTGAAGTAAAACTTAAGGAAAGTTGGTGACGGCGGGGCAAGAACTGGCTAAGCTACTCTTAAAATATCAAACTCTACTTTTTCAAACGGCGAGAAGCGCCGACATATACTAGTAATACGAAAGATCGTCGATATGCATACAAGACTTGGACGATATCAGTTCAATATGTCTTCGAAATTTGTCCGAGACTTCAAAACTTAAGGAAAGTTGGTGACGGCGGGGCAAGAACTGACTAAGCTACTCTTAAAATGTCAAACTCTACTTTTTCAAACCGCGAGAAGCGCCGACATATACTAGTAATACGAAAGATCGCCGATATGCATACAAGACTGGACGATATCAGTTCAATATGTCTTCGAAATTTGTCCGAGAATTCAAAACTGTTTTGGATTTTCGCCGCTGCTCGCCAAACAGCGTCGACATAAAGATACTTTTATTCAAAATGCACAGAATCCTACACGACACCCGAAGAGTTATGGAGAGTTGAACTGTGACATTGTGACCGCGGGGTTTAGGGGCGTAAGGCTCCCTACATGTGGATTGGCCGCTTGTTAGGGCATTGGGCTCCTGTGTTAAGACCTGCTGCACCATCGTTAGATATCAAGACACTTAATGCATCTATAAGGCATCCTGTGTAAGGACACTAATTAGGATCCGGTTAGGGCCTTTATTTAACTATATAAACAATTTTCTGTCTTTATCCTTACACAGTCCTAACACAAACTAATAAAATACTTCTATATTAATAAAAACATTACATACCCTTTAAAAGTGGGTAAAAGAACGCAAATTACTATTATCGTCGATTAAAACATTGCACAGACGGAATTGCCAATATTGTCCATACATATATATGTGAAGTCTGCCATGATACAGTCTGAACAGAATAATGCAATTACATATATACATAAACAATATCACCGTGAAGATCAAACAGAAAGTAAATGGATAAACGATTGTACAATTTGATTATTTTTTTTAAATAAACAGTCACACTTTTTTTTATGTTTAATAGATATTAGCGGTCATAATTTTATATCAACACCAACTATGATTCCTTCTATTTCTTACGAAAATTCATAGCTCTGGAGAAACTGACAGGACTGAAATCTACACGATTGGTTGAAACCTTCAGTAACCTAGGAAAAATCACGGGCTACACGAAAAAATCATGTCATGTCAAATTCAAATCGTATACAAGACGATTCTGTCTCGTTTATCTAACGTACTGATATACAATACCAATAATTTAGCTGATTTTTTTTCTTACATTTTACTATCAATTTACTAAGTTGTTAAAAGAAATATGTAGATATAAACAAAAATACATGTAAATTGCTTTCTTTGATGTATCGGGTGATGAAGGTAGCGATCATTGTAGAAAATGTCGCCATCTTCATATCGCACATGAATCATCAAATAAAGCATTTTATTGTTTAATTAAACTGAATTAATGGTATAAGGAGTAAAACAGAAATCTTTAGCTAAAACGTTAATTATGCAAAACTTTGCATTCTAAAAAAAAAAGCAATTCATTGTCAATTCTGTTACAAGTACATAAGTTAAAGTAATATTCACTTCTCTGAAGTTCCTACATTCACAGAAAGGTGATGATTTGTAGTTTTGCAAAGTAATATTTTTCTTATTTTACTAGACAACAATAAAATGTATCGTTCACATTAAAAATTTGTGTTATAAATTGTATACAAGTCTTTCATAAAAAATGTAATTGGAGTCTTTAGAAAAAATTAAAAGCTCTTCTTCATATGCATGGAGGAATTAATAAAAGAATATAAAAATATTTACTGCCCCCCACCCCCCTCTCCTGGAGGTATGTAAACAACTCGACCGATTACATCTTTGTCAGTGTTAAACAAAACCCTGTTTTACTTTATCACATATTAATATGTGTTTAGAAATCTTTGAACGCTACAATTATCCCTCCCGATCGAATGTTCGTAAGTCTGCATCTACATGTATTTTTCAGAAAAAAATGAAATGCATTACCTTGAAAAGACGCGACTCACAGTAATTAATTTCCTCTATTAATTTTTTTTTAGTTTATATGCATAATAAAAATGTTGGTTTTTAAAAAAATTATAATGAAAATTTTGAATCGGCAAATTTGGATATATCGTACATATATCGAACAAATCCCTCGAGAATCCTTGTATCATTGAAAATGACTGAAATGAATTAAGACTTTTGAAAGAATTCAATTTTTGTGAAATAAATACGTTTATGTACTAAACACTCGTCAGATGAAATTTAAATGCTAATATCTTGATGTGTATGTCGAATCACATTCCCTGTGTAAGCATTTACGTACAAGTTCCCGTCGGATATGGATAACAATTCCATTAAATATAAAAAAAAATATTCATTCCATTATATATGATATTGTGAATGTCTATCGAAAATATACTCAATTGAATTATCAATGGGTATGCCTATGACATCGATACTTCCTTTTCTTAATTGCCGATGTTGTCTCACTCTTACTTGGGCTCAGGGGCCCGTTTCACAAAGCACACTTAAAACTAAGATATAGCTAGGGAAAGAATTTTTTCCTAAGTTCATTACCATTCAAGTCGTATCTTACTAAATTCCTTAGTTATCTCTTAACTTAAGGCAGGTAAATCGATGTTTTATGACCAAACTTAACATGGCGACTGTTTATGTAACATTGAAAAGAGTTATAGGCACATAAAATTGATCAAAAATATACTAGAATACACATATCAGTAAGACCTTTTCACTTGACTTCTTAATTGGAAACTTCAGAACAATCAAGATAAACACATTTCTTCAATGATTTCATTAGTGTATGTTCAGATACATGTATACATGTACATTTATTAGATATCACCATTTGGTGACAATTTATATATTTTTTAGAGTATCTGATCGCACGCGCAGGTAGATGTGGGAGTAGTTATATACAGCACATGCACTGATAATAACTAAATAATACATGCCCAAATATCGCTGATCCCTTTGATAAAAACAGATTCAATCGCAAAATAAATACTCATTTAAAGAATGACTAGACGATTTGCCCGATCCCTCAATGAAATTAACTTTTCTTTTTTCGTGAGAAATTTTAGTAGGTATTTTCTTTTTAAGGGTTGAGGGATCATCTGATTTTTTGTCGGGGAAGGGGATTGTATGGGCGACGGGGAGGTAGTTTAGGATTGTCAATGCTACATGTGTATCCTCCATAAAATCAACCTTTAAAGAAAATCTACGTTTCATTGTTATTAGTTCAAAAGTCACATCTCTTCATTCTAAATCCTTCTTGTGACTGCATGTGACTATTGTATTCTATTTTGGATAATGTCATATGATATGATAAAATCATAAAATCAGGATTTCTCAGCGAACTTTAGTTTACTATATGTTAACACGCCCTTTTTTTTTTAATGGACCAACTAGACAAAAAAATTAATATTTAAAGAAAAAACAGAAATTCTAGCAGTAACCAATGTTTTCAACTGATTCATACTATTATATCAAAATTATTATGATACTTCGATCGATCAATGCATTCTTTCTTAAAACCAGCAAATGCTGTAATTTTCAAAGTATATTCGGGTGCATTACGTTATTTCCATCTACTTGTGTATGTATGTGGATGGTAAAATAAAATACAAACTACAAGTACTCTTTACACTCTATTGACACAATTTACTTTTTAGAGATGTTTCCATGTGAATAAGAGAATGAATTTTCACATTCACTAATAAAGTGTACATTTGTGTCATATTGAAAATAATTTACATGATGGGTATTGATTTAGAATTAACAATATAATATGAAGTTGGCTTACAAGATAGTGTGACCCACGGAAAATGTACAAGTCGATCGGTATTCGTTTTAACTTCAATTATCTTGGTATAACTTTGAATTTTAATAGCAGTTTTCATAAAACGCAAAGCGATTTAGCATCACAAAGTAGAAAAGCGATGTATTGTTTATTGTCCAAAATGAAGCCATTACAATTGAATGTTAATACAAAATTGTCACTGTTTGATACATATATTGGTAGCATAGTACATTATGGTTGTGAATTATGGGGACAGCAACCAGCAAGTGAATTAGAAAGTATACATTTAGATTTTTGTAAGAAGTTAGTATGTGTTAAGAAAAGTGTTACATCAATGATGGTATTTTGAATTGGGTCGTAAACCACTGCAGTTGGATAGAAATTATAGAATGTTGAAATATTGGATAAAGTTAAAGAATAGTGATAATTCTATTTTAAGCAATATATACCAAGATATGGTAAATGAATATGAAACACAGTTAGCCTCTAATTGTTGGCTCACATACATAAAACAATTGAATAACAATTTAGGTTTTGGATATATATGGAACTGTAAAGAACAATTTAATGAACATGTATTCCTACACGAAGTGAAGCAGAGGTTGACCGACATGTTTATACAAGAAGGACATGGCTACTTTGAAAATTCTCCTAAATGTATAATGTATAAGCATTTATGTAATCATTTTGAAGTACAAGAATATTTAACAAAACCAATACCAACTGTATATGTTCAATTTATAAGTAAATACCGTTTATCCTCTCATCCACTCGAGATTGAGCATGGCAGATTTTATAATATCCATAGAAATGAGAGAGTTTGTAAACTATGTTCACTATCACATGTACAGATTGAAGATGAGTTTCATTTTTATTTTAATCTGTCCATTTTATAAGGAAATAAGAAAGTTGTATGTAAAAAAATATTATAATGAAAAGCCTTCTGTTTTTAAACTTATTCAATTACTTTCAACAAAGAATATCAAAGAGTTGTGCAATTTGGGAAAATACCTATATAAATGCTTAAAATTACGATAAAATTATAATTAGTTTTTGTTTTGATAATATACTCTTCATTATCCTGTTTACTTTTGTCATGTACATTTTGCAGACTGCTATGTGCACACAGTCTAATACAAGATTGTGATGGTCTTTCTTTTTTGTTTTTGTTTTTTTTAAAATGTTTTCATATGTTTGTTCACTTATGTATATATGTTAAACCTATGAATCGTATGGTTCTTGGTAATAAACAATACAATACAATTACAAGATTTATTAAAACTTCGCAAACTTATAACAATATTCCACGAGGTCGGGAGTCGGTGGTACGAGCGCCTTGACCGTCGCTATCCAACTGTCGAACAATTAAACATGGCCAACAATTACATATAAATAACAAAACATTTTTAACAATAGAGAATAATAGAAAAGTAAATATAAAGAGTTACTTCAATTAACGGATTACTAAGATAAACTGTGAAACGTTTATCAAGCTAAAAAGTTGATACGCCGGATTCTAACATTAATTATGACCCACGGAAAATATACAAGTCGATTGGTATTCGTTTAACAAGATTTATTAAAACTCCGCAAACTTATAACAATATTCCGCGAGGTCGGGAGTCGGTGGTCCGAGCGCCTTGACCGTCGCTATCCAACTGCCGAATAATTAAACATGGCCAACAATTACATATAAATAACAAAGCATTTTTAACAATAGAGAATAATAGAAAAGTAAGTATAAAGAGTTACTTCAATTAACGGATTACTAAGATAAACTGTGAGTCAATTAGGGGTGTCCGGATCAAAGTAACTCAACGCCAGTGACAGGGGAAAAGGTGTCATGTCCAAGGGGAACATTTCACACGGTGATAACAGGATAACTCAACTGCGTTCCGCTAAGAAAGTTTTGTGAAACAACTATATATATATATCTTATGATCTTCCTAAATTATAACTGTTGTTTTTAAAGCCCAAATAAATACTTGAAAACTACATCGTATACTAAGCTGTAACTTGACCTTCGTATACAAAGAAAGGATATATATACTGACCGTGCCTGTTTTCCAATCATTATTGCCTATTGAATTTATTCAAAAGAAATATGTATAAAATAAGTCAGTAAGAAGTCTTAAACGATAGAACTTTTTCTGGTTGTTTGGATTAAGTAAAGCTAATTGAAATCTTAGTCCATATTTTAAAAAAAATCACCATCGAAATAAGAGGAATGGTAATGACTTACGTATACTTGGAGGAAAAATGTTCATCCAAACAGCTTGGTGGTTATTAAATTACGGTTTATTTACCTGTCTGTTATGCATATTTAATATCTTACTGTAAATCCTGAATTAAAAAATATAGCTCCAAAAAAATGTTAAAATATTTATTGTTTGACTATTCATTTTGACTTTTGTCTTTAGACTGAGCCTGTCCATTCCAGTTTATTGTTTAGAAACAATATCATAAAACCCTTAGAATTTTTGCTCAGTGTTAACATAAAGACCATATCTAATAAAACAGTATGACAGTGCAAATTATTGTGAAAAAAAGTGTCAATCAATCAAAATATTTCAAAAAATAGGGTTGCAGTAGTTTTATATTTTATAATACTATGGTGTTTACAATGGAATTCACATTTTAAAGTACATTTACTTCTTTCTAATTTCACAAATTGTTTCATTTGCATAAACATATTGAACAGCATGCCTATGGTCATTATTGTCAAGCTTATGTTGCAAAACATCAGGTGAAAATGTGCATTTGAAGGTATTTCACGTCTATTACATTTTCATCATCATAATCAAAGAACAATCGCCTTAAATATCTTTTAAAGTTAAAATGAATTTGCATTTATTTAAACGGACATTTAATTCGACTTTGCAGAGGACTTAGTATGCATGCTACCCACTGTTTTTGAACATCAATAAAATATGCTTAAATTTCTAATATCATTTAAGTCAGTATCTTAAGCTATGTTGCAGATAAGTGTTTGTCTTGCCCCGTACACCAACGTCACATTTCATTACAGCTATATTTGCCGGAGATATAATAACTGTTATTTTAAAGATTTTTTCCCCGCACAATGCTATTTTTCCTTCTATTGTATTGTTTATTACCAAGAACCATACGATTCATAGGTTTAACATATATACATAAGTTAAGTAAACAAACATATGTAGACTTTAAAAAAAAATCACAATCTTTGATTAGACTGCGTGTGCACATAGCAGCGTACAGCTGTATATAGCAGTGTGCAACATGTACATGATAAAAGTAAACAGGATAATGAAGAGTATATTCTCAAAACAAATATATTTTTTTTTCGTAATTTTCAGCATTTATAAAGGTATTTGCCAAATTGCACAACTCCTTGATATGCTTTGTTGAGAGTAATTGAACAAGTTTAAAGACAGACGGCCCTTTATAATAATATTTTTTTTTACATGCAACATTCTTATTTCTTTATTAAATGGACAGATTAAAATAAAATGAAACCCATCTTCAATCTGTGACAGTGAACATAGTTAACAAACTCTCTCATTGCTCTATTATAAAATCTGCGACGCCTAATCTCAAGTTAGTGAGAGGATAAACGGTTTTTACTTATAAATTGTACATATTTAGTTGGTATTGGTTTTGTTAGATATTGTTATACTTCAAAGCTATCACATACGAGGGTCAATCAAAAAATACGAAGACAATGTGGCTGTCTATCATATATTTTTCATGAAAGTCATACTTATCAGATTAATCTGTGCACCAACACTTATTGATATGGAAGTTTTAGTTAATTTGATGAAACGATATTTTTGTTACCCCTTCAGTTTTAAAAACAACATGTTTGTCATCACGGCGCACGGTATAACGTTCAAAAGATGACGTCAAGATAAAACACGCACAGTTTAAAGATATACCCCATCTTCATATCACGCTAAGTGTCTTGTGCCTTTCTCCTTATAATTTAAAATGGCAGTGAACCACTTAACAACTTATTTGCACACATTTGTTTGAGAATCATAAGTTAGTTCTTCAAAGTTTTCATTTTCTAACCGTGTATCTCTTAGTTTACAGTAAGGATAACCCTGCACGTCGGTTGACGTTACTTATTTTTTGACCAAATATTTACAGATATTCTACTCTCTTTTGGACTGCTTTACATTCAAAATACAATAACAACGACCACCACAAAAGTTATTACAGTTAAACACAAACTTGCAAATATTTGTTGACTTATTTTTTCCACTATTGAGCATTTTCACGGCTTGTATCTATTATGTTTGTACTTCTCGTTGCGCCGTGACGTCTGGCGACGTCGATCTAAAGAGGACTGTATGTCTTTAGTTACTAATATCTGTTCGACAAAACAATATATCCCGTCATTTTTTGGTACATAGAATACCATGACTAAACTTAATTTGAGGTTTTAATATTATTTGGTTTTAATCCAAATTTATAGAGATATTACTTTCAAATTACATGGTTTATTGTTAACATAACACAAATTTTGACCGTGCGCCGTGACCTCATTTTTGCAAGTTAGATTCTAAATAATTCGTAGAAATAAAGAAGTTTATTACTTTTGTTTTCTTGGAAATTAATTTAAACTATTGCTAAATTATGTTTACCAAATTTAGTATTGATATGACGTTAAGTAACATAGCTATGACAAAATCTTCGTATTTTCTGATTGACCCCCGTAAATGCTAATAAATTATACATTTAGGGGAATTTTCAAAGTAGCTATGACCTTCTTGTATAAACATATCGGTCAAACTCTGCTTCACTTCAAGTAAGAATACATGTTCATTTAATTGTTCTTAACAGTTTCATATATATTTATCCAAAACCTTAATTGTTAATCAACTATTTTATGTACGAGAGTGAACAATTAGAGGCTAATTGTGTATCACATTTATTTACTATATCTTGGTATATATTGCATAAAATACAATTATCACTATTCTGTAATTTTATCCAATATTTCAACATTTTATATTTTCTATCAAACTGCAATGGTTAACGCCCCAATTCAAAGTACACCAGCATTGATGCAAGACTCTTTTTTAACACAAAATAATTTCTTACAAAAATCTAAATGTATACTTTCTAATTCACTTGCTGGGTGCTGTTCCCATCTAACGTCCGAAGGAATAGATAGAACCATTTTAACAAGGCCTTGGACTTTCAGTAGAACGTAGCTATCTATTTCTTGCGTCAAAATAAGTTAAAATTGACGCGGTTTTAAGCGAAATATGCACCAATTGCGTAGTCTTAGCTAAAAAGCCAGACAAATCTCGATGATTTCAAAATGCCACGGCTGAGTGGCTGACAATGAAATAGACAGGCCTACTTCACATTGCTGTTTAACACAACTACCCAACGTACAAGCTCTTGTTAAAATGGTTCGAATAGCCGTGTTCACGTAAATCTAAAATGGGTCTCGTATGTAATGCTGAAAAAAGGACCTGTATTTACATGTTTGTTAATTACCAGAACATGTATATTATTACACCTAATACCTTTTGTATTTCAAACCGTTAATATTAATCGATATCACAAATACTATTAATGCTGATCGAATTTATTTTCACTGTATATGTATAACTGTCTACATTGTCTTCATATAATGATGTTTGAAAACTCTTAAGTGACCACAGTGTAATAGTTTGTTGAAAGGAAAAAAAATTAGAAGATAAGATTCTTCATTTATGCTAATTTGTTAAAAATACTCGCACATTAATTGTCAACGTTTTATAGCTTAAATTTCCAGTAGATCAAAGAGGAGATAGACATTAAAGGTCCTGTAGTTTAAACTAGCTGTTAGGAAATTTTTACAATTATAACACAATAAATAAGGTTCTGATGATGTATTTTGTCAAACGAGACAGATATCTAAATAACGTATTAATAAAAACGACTCGTTTTTCGTCCAAAGAAAAATTAAGTACGGTATATTACTTAACGAATAGTGAAAGAAAATGGGTGAATAAGGCTAGTACAATGCCTATACTATATACATGTAAGAACAGATAAGATACTGTAAAATTAAAATATCCAAAAATCTTATATCTAAAATAAAAAAAAAATATATATATAGGTGTATATATAAAACGTAACTTTGATTTGTAACCATTAAATATGTTAAATACTTGAAATGTTTTGCTTTAAATTAACTTATGCATAACTAAACCTCAAAATAATGGCATTTTTTAGAACTTCAATGCCTTTTAATTTATAGAGTGGGATGAGCTTCGTTTTTTGTCATAGTCAAAATAAGGTCTGATGGAAATTAAACCCATTTCAATAAACAAAAGCATTGCGATATGACCAACTGTACTATGAAAACATCATTTTGTATCCAAAAAATTAAACGTTTAAGAAAAATAATACACGAGGAATTGGGATACTTTCAATTAGACGTGAAACGGGACAATATAAGGTGGAACCTCTATCTCGATGAAAGAATTCTTGTGTATGTTATTTTTAAGTAATGAAATAGAAGACGAGTGTCATATTTTTTTGAATTGTACAAGTACGGAATTATTTGATAATATCGGATACAATCAAACATTAGTAATGTTCAACATGTTCATCATTTTCATATTTTCAATTTTTCTTAGACATACATGTACATCTTAATATTTACTTGAAACATACATGAAAAGACAATCTTTATTGTATAAAAACGCAATGCGTAATTCAAGTTTATATGTTCGAATTGTATTTGCAGTGACATATAGACCCTGGGGGCCAGGTGTGTCAATATTTATTTATATTATAAAAATAATATTCATATTAATTTTATTTATATATTTTTTATTTTGTAGGACATATATCTAATAAGTTATAGTACAGGTCTTTATGATTAATGAATTATTTACTGATTTTCTTTTAAATGATGCAGTTTGTTGTGACTAAAATTGGTCGGTGGTGAGATCACCCAAAAATAACCTTATAGAACTAAGCTTTTTAGGTTGTGGGTTCGATACCACCAACTCAGTTTTAGTTTTTTCTCTTATCGTTTGTTAAAATCTTCAAAATTGAATATACAATGTAGTTAACAAATGTCCTTTTGAAACTGGTATTATAACATATATTACATGTATCAAATACATTTCTATTTAATTAGAAAAAAATATATCTGAAATTTCATTTACGACTTAAAGATTTGTACTATTTAATATACCAATTTTCTTCAGTAATATTTTTCTGAAATTTAGAACAAACAACCACCGTCTCCTTATTGAGGTTGGTGGATAGAATAATTTTCAACACCAAGAAAGAGTTACATATTGTGGAATAATAATTAAATAGGAGACAAGTTTATTTACCTGTTAGAATGTATCGTATTTTCTTTGATTCAAAAAAAATATTATAGCAAGAAAATATCATGTCCAACCGAATGCTGTATTGTTTTGTAAAATATTGTTGAATACTAATTGTGTAAATAAAACTCATGACTAAAATTTATGAGGTTTGTTCTCCACAAGCAAAGTAACCCAGCTCTGTTCATCAAGACTGTATATATATATATATATGTAAAAATGTTACATCTCTTGTACATGTACCTCTAGTGCCATTTTTATGGTGTAAAGAGAATAAATGAATTTAAAAAAAAAGGATTAACACCACCTTGTCCTTAAAGTTTAGGCGTAAAATCATAGAGTTATTTTTTAATGTATCAATAAAAAGAATCAATGATTCTTGTTAAATAACTTGATTATTTTTTTCATTCTTTAAAAAAATCAAATATACTGTAAAACTTGTTTTATTGACGGACACTTTGGGTAATGTAATCCGGAAACACAAAGGGGATCTTATACCGCCCGGGAGGGGCGGGGGGAGGGGGTTGCTAGATCTAATGTTTGATTTTGTGCAGTGGTGAAAATAGTATGTTAGGGGCAGTAGGGCGCCTTTTTCCACCCGAAGAGAAATTCTACACCAGGCCTATTTTTCTGTGAACAACACTATGCGGGGGTGGAGGTGTGACGGAGTCTATGTTTAACACTGGTACCAAAAATGTCTTCTGGAAAAATCAATTTTAATATAGTATTCTTAACGGAAAAATTGACGTCATTTATTTTTAAGCAAATGGTTATACATGTACTGTGAAATCATTTTAATTCATGTGGCTAATTTTTGTGGATTCCTTATATTCTATTAGTTTGTAAGAACGTGATTTCTTGTATTCTCTTATACATATCTACATATGTTTATATATCTATATCTATGATAATATAAGAAAATATGACATTAAAACTCTAACTTATTTATTCATGAAGGATGTTAATTCATAAATGAGAGGTACCTATGAATTCTACGAAAATTGAGCCACCATGAAATCTAATTATTCCACAGTAACTGTAAAAATGAAAACCTTAAAATAATATTCTAGTTATCATTCAAAGTATATAAGTATATTAGGTAAAGATATTTCGTTTTTCCAGATATCAATTTTTTTATGACCAAAATTAGTTTTTCACAATAATTGTATTTTTCCGTAGGTCAAAGAGGAGATAACTCGTTGGGATTATGGAATGTAAACAAGAGAGAGAGAGAGAGAGAGAGAGAGAGGGAGAGAGAGAGAGAGAGAGAGAGAGAGAGAGAGAGAGAGAGAGAAATTAATTTTTGTGAATTTAATCGAAAGAGTCCGGACAGTTTGGGAATTGTGAAAACTATAACACCAATGATAAAGTTATGAAATTTTAACTGAGAGAGTTGTTGTATTAATTTCTTTAAAATAATGACGGCGTGTTTTATTTCACAAAGACAAACTCCAGCATAGAACGCCAAGAATGGTACTGACAACAAGATGCACTTCTGTTGAATAAAATAAATTGAACATAAATAGTAATTGTGTAACTATATATAGTCTATTGTTTCTAAAAATTGATTGGTTTGAAAATGAATGTTTCTTGCTATATAGTCTGATTGCTTTCCATTTTACCAAATAAAATACACAGTAAAACAGATCGACGGTCGAATACTAGTAAAATATACAAATTTTCAGCTTGTCTCATTTCACAGCTAATACTCTATCCTTGGTTCAAAGAGGAGATAACTCACTGGGGTTATGTAGTACAGACGTTGGAATGTAAACAAAGAAGAGAGAGAGAGAGAGAGAGAGAGAGAGAGAATGTCGAAATATAATATGAATTATTAATTTAATGATTGTTTAAATGTAGCAGATAAAAAAAATTGCATGATTAAATGTATGTAATTTTTATTCAATGACTGATCATAAACATAATTTAATCAAACATTTCTTTGAATAATTAGGTTACAAATATTTCATGTAAACAAAAAATTAGGCTTGAACGACGACTCGCAGCCAATACAAAAGGTAAACGAGCCGTGCGACATTATGGGCAATGAATACCTTCGATCTACAGTTCACTTACAAATTCAATTTTTTCAATGTTGAAAAATGAGTAATTACCTGATGTTTAGTCTCTCATTCATACAATCCAGACTAGGATTTGAACCTAGATATCCCATAAAAATATGGTTGCTTTTCATTAAGCTACCTGGATTTGAAATGAGAAGGAACTTCACAATCAGAGAAATTAAAGGCAAATCAAGACTATGTCTACAACAAACTATAAAATTCAAACACTTCATGTACCTCTAATGTTTATTGTGTGTTTCTGAAAACCATCAGTCCAAATCCTAATCGTAATGATTTTAGTCAGCATTCCCCAATTCTGATTGCCTGTGTTTTCCACATGTTTAACGACATCTGGTTTTTCTCTGTTATCAGTAACACAGCCATTGAGAGAAGATAACTTAACCTTGGCTGTAAAATGTAAACAAAGCTCTTTTAAAAAAACTTTTATGCAATCAATCACTTACTGTTTATGTACTGATATCGATATGAATTAGATGAAACTATGTAGTATGTATTTAAATCTGTATATTGTTAAACTATGTCTTGTCAGTGCACGAGATATTTTAATAAACCAAATTACATTTATTATTACGTCTTACAAATGTAATAGATGTAGGTAGAATTACTACAACGATTTTGATTATTATACCACATTTGATCTCTCAGATTAAAGAAAGTACATGGGTTGAGATTATCTTCTAAGAGAGTTTACTAAAAATTTCAAACAGAGATAAAATGTGGTACTATTCACATTTTTGTGTTTTAAAACAAGCTTGGTTCGAATTGTTCAGATATTGCGGAGTAAAATTTTTTTTAGTATGCTAAGCACCTACATCTTCTGTCTATATTGTTTTTCACACCCTTTTCATGTTGACCAACAATGAAGAAGTTGACTTACTACATAGTCTTACATGCCTTTTTTTGTTTAGTAATCCAAAACAGAATCGTAATCCATAGAAACACAAATCCGTTGATCTATAACACAACTCACTTGTATTCACTTTCTTCCCACATCCTTATAATATGCCATAATCGTGTACAGATCGGTAAAACAATACTCAGCCGAACATTTCGATCGCCATTTCTTTTTCCTTCTCGCTAACATTATTGGGTCAAGCATGCGTAGAAGCTCAAAATTATATACAAAAACAACACAGCTGAAAATGAGCACTAAAATTTCTATGAACGGCGATATCTTTTTAAAATTAGATACATATCCATAGCCCAGTACCGCAAAAAAATAAGTCATTGTATTAGCAAGTTGCTCTGAGCTTTTTGTTGACATATGTATCCAATTTTAAAAAGAAATCTTCAAAAAACCGACGTTTGCCCGTAAATGACATCTCAGACGGAATCACTCGGCCGGAGATATATAGTCCCAGAATGGGTTCCCTCAAAAACATTAGGCTTTTTCAGGAATTATGTATCAAATAATTATTTCAAAACTTAAATTGAACGTCTGAAAGATCTCTCTTATCGTGATTAAAGTTTACCTGTTGTCAGTTTGCGATTCGCCGAGTTAGAGCGATTTAAAAAACTCAGTCGGACATAGTGGCAAACCGTTTTTTGCCATAAGATCCCGTTTGCCATTATGTGACACGTCAGACGGTTTCGTTTACACCTATGTGATAACATTCGGTTATATATATATATATATATATATATATATATATATATATATATATATATATATATATATATATATATATATATATATATTGGGTACATGAGGATTTAACAAAGTACAACGAACTTTTTAAAAAAAGTTTTTGACCAAATTAACTCATTTTAGATTTTTTCAATGTTTCGACCAAGTTAACACGATTTAAATAAATTGAAGTGCGAATGAAGAGGCACCAACATCTGTATTTTTGTTATGGAGACACTTAAAATCATAAATCATGGAATCATGACTTTCGTTAGCTGATGATATGATAATTGGTAAACACTTAAGAAAATAATTTACAGTCGTTTAGAAGTGTGAGGGGACAACCACAGATACAGTTCAAAAACCAGTAAAACATTCAAATTGATTACGGGAAGGTCCTCTTCACCACTCCAATAATGTTCACCGAACAAATTAGAGTAAATGTTACAGAACTAAAAAAGGATGTTTAGTTGTTAAGAAAGTTTAATTTAATATTGGAAAGGTGGCCAAACCATACTGTCTTCTGTGGTATGATGAAAAATATGGGTTTCCTCATGGGGTGCATAAACATAAACCCCTCTCTAATTCAAATTAACAAAAAATAAATTACTTCATTATAAAAACAAGAGTATTACACTGTGTACTAAACAATGAAACACTATAATCGCCTAAAAATAATCGTAAGGGTATGTATTTTCTTGCACTGATATTCTAAATGATAATACAGTAAAACTCGGATATAGCAAAGTCCTAGGAACCAAAGGATTTACTTCGTTAAATCCGTAATTCGTTATATCCGTATAACGAATTCTTAAAAATAACTATAGCGAATTCACTATATACATGTTTTCTTTCACAAGGCTATAATTTTTACTAATTAAGGCTTAGAATAAAAATATATTATTTTGATACATATAATGATCGGACTGTGGGTCGAAAAATTTATATGAAATTAAATTTATTCAAACTATCATGTTAAATATGTTATATAGTAGTGGAAACTTCATTTAAAGGGGCAACGTCACGATTTTTCCCAAAAATTATTATTCCGATTTTAATATATACAATGCTTATAAAGGCATTTTTAATAGGCAACCGAAAATTGAGTGTCATTTGTTGAGTTATAAGCGAGCTACAGAGCTTGAAATTCTTCGCAATGTAAACAAAGCGATTGTTTACATTTTGAACGTTGAAGAAAAAATTTCAGCTTTAAATTTAAAACTGGTATGTTAAACGTTAGGAACTGTTTATCCATACTTAAAATAAATAACACGATAGACAAATAAGCTGGAAAAAGATTTTTTTTTACTGGTATATTGAACCTATGTAAACAAAAACAAGGCACGGGTCTTGTTTACATGACAAAGACTTGTTAGCCCTGTATCTTGCTTATTACTCTATGAATGACTCTTAAGTTTTATTTGATTATTAGAAATGACTTACTGAAGCATTGTAAAAAATAGAAATAGAAAAATAAAATTTGACCAAAAACGTGACCATGCCCTTTTAACTGAGAGAAATTTGTTATGAAAGTGTTAAATTTCATTATTATTAACTTCTACGGCACTCAAAATCAGTTCGCTATATACGTAAATTCGTTATATCCGAATTCGTTATAGCCGTAAAATTTTGCAAAGGTTTGTTAAGAATTTTACCGGGGACTCCAAAAAACTTCGCTATATCCGAGAATTCGCTATATCCGTGTTCGTACTAAACTTTTCATACTTTAGTGTTATGTGTTTGATATACTTAATAACATATGTCCTTGTCACCATGTTTGTTTATAAGCACTACGTATTATATTCTAAGCCATTTGTAATACACGTTATACAATGATCTCTATACGATTTGTTTTCATTTCTGGCATAGACAAATATTTTTTAGCTAATTTGCCGCATTCAGACATTTACTTTATTAAAAAAGTAATAAAAGATTTTCAAATACAATCAAAGAATGGTTGCTAACCGATGCAGTTCTTGTCTTAATATTAATGTTCTTAATGTGTTAATTCGTGATCTACATGTACATGAGCTTATTTGCTGAATTTTCGGGGGTTTTCTGATTGATATATATGTATACCGTTGGGATAAACAATGTTGATATGACTTTTTATTGATATTAAAAGTACTCTTACCAAACCCTACACAATTTTGTTCGAAAAAAAGTGCTTTAGTATCGACAATATCAACGTTTATTATAATTGTTTTCATAATGCATTGACATGGTTTTAAAATCAATGCATGCAATTGTATCTTTTTTAAATGCGTTGTAACTACGCGTACATACATATTTCATATTCATAGACAAGTTGATTTTATTATATTTCTGTGATTATTTTGTTAACATTTGTTTTTAAGAGGGCATTTTAAAATGCAATCATACCCTTCATTTTGAAGTCAATTATTTGATTTTTTACTGAAGCGATGAATAGTTACTTTCATTCTGATAACTAAAATCTTTTATTTTTTTCATAATTTCACCTCCCTCAATAAAAAAATAAAATCACAGTGTGCTTGCTGTGTTGATTGTTAAGAATTGTCTTATCATGAGTGTTGCAAATAAAAATGTATGGGGCTGATATTGTGAAATGGCTATTTACCCTGTCGTTCGAAAACGGAAAAAACTGTTGCCATCTCACACAGTCTGTCTTCCCAAACACATGGAATATCACAGTTGTCAATGGGCAAATATGTGTCATATGTCAATGATGCCAAGCACGAACAATTGTTTCCCTGAAAGTACAAAAATATTTAAAGCATACATTATTCATTCTTCCAAATTTATTTTTTAAGTTGCGTACTTTCGAACACATCTTTGTTGTTTTCTCAAACTAACCGATTGAGAACAAATTCACTTATTCTTTTGAAGTTTTAACTAGTATTAATTAAATATTGAGCTATTTTCTGTTGGTTAACACTTTTTCAGTGTCGCTTGTATTGCAGAAAAAAACGAGACAAAGAAATTCTTTCAATATAACGTTACAGAAGAAAAACTATTTAATAATATTCTCTTTATTCGTTTTTCAAGTGAAATTTGAGTTTAGAGACTATGAAAAAAAACTGCCACTTTCATCCTTCTGGATCGGTTTAAATCATCATGACATTGCATCATAAAACTTTAACTTTAAACAAACACAAAATAAAAAAAAAACATTACATTGATAGGGTGTATTGAATTTCAATAATGCGTTATTATAATAATTATCCCATTTTTTTCTACAAGTAGCAAGCGTTTTGATATCATATTTTTGTCATGAGGTCAGTCAAGTATAATTTAAAACGAAGAATTTTTAATAATTTTAGTTCATAAGTTCAATAAGTTTTTAAACCGTACATAAGAATCGTTATTTGTTATGCAACATGTGAATGTTTCAGAAGAAAAAAAGTTCGTGGACATAGTATTAACTAGAAATTAAAAACCTCAATTCATATGACTAAAATGGATATCTGTGCTTGAAGGACAAAGATTGCTATAAACAACTAAGCATTATAAAGTTGAAGATACGATCTCGTCAAAACTTAATTTAGAATTTTTATTTTTTCTCTCTACGTTTAAACAGAATATACTAATTTAATTTTTTTACATGATTTTTTTTTAATATATAAAGCTCTTAGAGCAATGAAATTTATTGAAAATATTCATAATTATATTTTACGATTAATTATAGACATCTTCGCCATATTATTCGCTTATGTTCTTTGTTTAGGGGAATTTTTCTAAAAGTTTAATTTTGGTTACCGTGACGATGTAATTTGTAAATAGCAATACTGTGAATCATTTACAGTGTCGTGTTACAGGTAGGTGACGTTAAGACAATTTGAGCTTTTTGTTAAATTGATACATGTAATACAGGATCTTGAAATCAAGGTCGGCGAAATATGGTGACCTTATAGAAGCGATAGAATTGAACTGAAAGAGAAGTTTTTCAATGACAATCTTGAATGATAATCAGAATCGATTGATTAATGATGGATTAAGAATCTATCAATATAAAAATCTGTTTAGATCGGATCGGATAAAGTAAAATATTATAGTCATCAATATCAAATTCACTTAATTATATCTAATTTAAGGATGCTACTTGTATTAACATGAAACCTTTACTCCAATTGTCGTTGTATGGGCATTGTTCTGACAAAATTGAAAGCAGTTTAAAAGCCTGTTGTTTTCAATCGTTGTAGAGCCTAAAACATTGACGTTTTTCTGACAACCTTAAAGAAAAAATTAAAAACAATATTATATTTAGTTTGATCTATGTTACAGTACTGAACAATATGAGTCTAAAAGAAAACCTAAAAACATATTGATACAAACTACTATTACAGTTACAGTACTAATAGTAGTAATTATGAAAAGTTGTGTTAAACCTCGAGAATCTTTATATAAAAGCATATTTTTTTTATATTCAGAATCAAACTTTTTCAAAGGACTTATTCTTTAAAATACACACTTGGGAAGTTTTAGTAACTTAAGAAAATCCGTTTTCATTTAACAAACTACCTTAAAATTAATTATGCTAATTTTCATTCGGGATCTAAAAAAGTCATCAATCATATCTATTTGCCTTATTTAAGAGGGTTCTGTGGTCCTGTCAAATTCTATATGAAAATATTGGAAAATAGCCAAATCTATAGTAAATCTTATCTGAATTTAAGGGAGATCTGGTGGTTATTTTGTTTACCATATATACAATTATATAACTTAATGTTGCATTATTGGGAATATATATTATTAATTTGTTTGTGTTTCTTGTACCTTTATTCACGACACTGAATTCCGTTACTGCGTCTTGTATCCAGTACCCAGAAGAAGGAGTCAATGCGGATTCCTCAACCATATCATCTATAAACTTTTTATATTCTGTCTTCAATTGTGAAAATTTGATCAACTGACAAGCTTCATTAGCCTCTTTCCAATTAAGGTACACATCTTTTAGTACCACTGCAGATGAATGCACGTCTGCAATAGAAGAATTTTAACAACTTTCAAATCATCTTCGAATGCATGAGCTTGTAAAGTACTGATAGATCAAAAATATAATATAAGTAAGTTTCACCAAAAATTTTAGATCGCTTAACTCAGTCATCAACTCAGATCTTAAAAGAAATTAAAGTTTATAAATCTGAGGTTGATACTAAGACTTAAATTGAGTTTTGACTTGAGGAAAAATTGTGACGGTGGGATCTTATGTGTGAAAAGCAGACTAACTAAACAAAATTCACTACACGGAAGTTAGTGTGTAAAATTTAACTATACAATAAAAATGTCTTATTTGCAACTACACTGTTTATAAAAGTCTCGTTATTCCAAACTTGAACCATTAAACACTGTTAGAAAATAATACTCACTTAAAACGGACAGCACAATACAATAAAGATATCGGGAGTACCAATCCATGATATAGATGTATATTCGTTATTGTGTAAGGATTACAACACATGCAATTTTTTCGCACATTTATATGATTAACACGCCACTTAGAACCAAGAACACGGAAAATCACATTTCCTCACACTAACATCCGGACGGCTTACTGCACATCTAAACATTGCATGCATTTAATCCAGCGTCTTGCAAAAAAAGGGATGTGATGTTAATTAATCAATAAAGATAATCAGTGTCAACTTTTTTTTTGGAGAAACACTTAAAGTGAGATGTAATGTGAAGTATTTCTCACCAGTACAGTGTATGCGGGTGAGGACATTCAGCTTGTGTGTGTTTTACTCACATCCCTCTTTCCGTTAGCTTTTATGTATATCCTGACATGAAAAAAATATTACATGTTCTTGAATTAGTAACACTTTGCCTTATGCAACTGATTTTTGTGATCGATGTACATGTAACTTATGTGGTATGTCGAAAAACGTATTGTTTATATAATGTATAAATATCACTTATAGAAATAATAGTTTTAACAAAAGAATTATGAATGTCAAACTACAGTTTCTCTCTTTTTATTTTAATCTTGTTTCGAAAATTTCCTGTTGAATCTCTTTTTTTTTGGGGGGGGGGGGTTAATATCGAAACACATTCATCAAGTATTAAGGTAATCATACAAAACAAGCACTACAGGATTGCATTCAATGAACAGAGCGTAAGTCCCAAACAACCCTTTAGAGATATATTTATAACTTTGACGGTGTGCGTATGACTGATACTCGGAAGTGAAGTGTATACTTCCACACATTTAGAATCACACACAAGTGCCCGATAACATTAAAGATACTACTTTATTCTACTTGTACAAGTTTTGAACAGACTAAAAATATAATTTTTATTTAATCTAATTTTCATAATTTTTTTCATTTCTTTAGAAAATGAAAAACAATGTAATGTAATCTGGTTTTTAAAGATATTTTGTTAAATTTTTTTAGATATGTTTTTGTTTATTGTGTATACGTTATACCAGGAAACAAACTCACAACGTTCATGTTCCTTGCCGAAGTAGTTTGGGTCTTTTTGCATATAATGAGTATGCATAGCGCCCCTCTTCTCAACTGCCTGGTACCAACAGACAAACCAAGTACTTGTTTAGATTTAGCTGAAATGCTTCTAACTATTGTGAAATGGTCAAAAGAGAAAGAGTTAAAATGATATCAGCTAAGCTATATTTGGTTGTGCACTTCCTATTTTGGAGTAATAAAAAAGAGGCCCATGGGCCACATCGCTCACTTAACAAAAGTTCTTGTATAATTTTATTTGGAGATTTTTAAATGTGAAATTCTTAAAATATTGTAAAAATTTCAAGATTATAAAATAGATTAAAAAAAAATACAAAAGTATACTTTTTAGAAATTATATCCTACAATCTAAAATACATTAACTGACTAATCTAATTATACTATGCCTCAACTAATTAAAGGTAACAAAATTGTAAAATGAGCTCTGAATATTTATGAAAAATGAAGGAATGTCACTGTTACCTTGATGCAAAGATATGAAGATATGAAGATGCTTACAAAGCAAAAACTCCCTATTGAGGCCCCAGTATTGGTCTGGGGGTCACGCTTTTAATAATTTAGAATCTACATTATTTGAGAATGCTTGCACATTAAAAACACAAATTGCAGCATTGTGGTTCTTGAAAAGAAAGATTTTTAAACAGTTCCCAAATATATTTCTATGTTAAAGTTTGAAACCCTCTTAGGGCCCTAGTATGTGTCCGCATGTCGCGGTTTTGACAATATAGAATCTACACATTTTACAAATTGTTGTATTGTGGTTGTTGAGAAGAAGATTTTGAAACATTTCTTCTATGTATTTCTATGTTAAACTTTGAATCCAAAGTTGGGACCTAGCATTCTTCATTTCATATACAAGCTTTGTTGTATATATTGGCATTTCTGGTGCAGCGGTTCTTGAGAAGAAGATTTTTAAGGCATACCATTTCTACTACAGTGTATTTCCCAATTATCATTCTTTTGAAAAGGATTTTATCCTTTATTTTACAATTTAGATTACCTTTTTCATAGTGCTTTGTACCAAGTTTAGTTAAATTTGGCCTAGTGGTTCTGAAGAAGAAAGTTTACAGGCAGACAACGGACGACGGACAACGGGTGAACCTTTGGTTCAGGTGAGGTAAAAATTTATTGGAGTAGGGGACAACTTTTAACTCACAGAAGGTATTTCATCTTCCTCCTGATCCCAATCCCTTCGCCTTAATCATAAATTGTCAATTTTTTGAACCCCCCCCCCCTCCTCCAAGTTAATCCACACTTTTCTCATTTTCATGATGTGCCAGTCAGTCCAAGGATCATTTGTCATTACGTAACATGTCCGCCAACGGAAAGACACGCCTAAAGGAAACGGCACAAACTCCGGAAAGCTATTCGAAATTGCCGATCGATGTTTTGGGGGTTTTTTTTCTGGGGGGGTTTTCTCGGCTTTTTTAACTGAAATTGCCAATGTTTTAATCACACATTGTATGTGTTCCTATGCATGCAGCATAATCAATAACATTATACACATGACAATATTGTAATTGTTGCATTTATTGGAATTCAAAACTGGAGTGATTTTAACGGCCCATTAGATTCTTGTTGTTTACACTGTTTATCAATCGTTTTTCTCCCAAGACCTCTTCAATACAAAGCAATCTGAAAGCTTTTGTACGGCACGGAATGGCAATACAATTTCTGTTGTTGATTATTTTGATTTTGCCGAAAACATTTCATGTAATCAATGAAGTTGAATATTGGGTAAAAATGACGTCATTAATAGCTGACATGTGCAAAATTATCAATTCGTAAAAGATATCTACATTACACGACGATTCATAAAAATCCTGGATGAAGAAGATCATTGACTGTAATATTGCACACATTTATTGCAAATCATATTTAACAATGTAACACTTCATACATGTACATTAGGAAAGAACATTTCACACACACTCTCTCATCCACCAACCCACATTAGCACACATAATAACACAGTTTCAACAATACCTTCAATATTGTTTACATATATTCTTGTACATTGTACAAGTATAGTTTGAAAGAAAAATAAAATAAATTATGTTTAATCATTATTTTGCTACATAAATCATTATGTGTTTGTGTATTATATAATATCTTTACAAGTCGATCGTCTTCTCTGACGATATATTAATCGACACACCGTATATTTTTTTTTTACATTTACTTAAACAAGCTTTAGGCCTACAATAATGCTGTTAATTTCACTACACTCTGCTTAGTTAGAATAATCTAACTATGTCTCGGGACAGACATTCACCACAGTTAAAATGCTCCCCATGATAGACATAAATTACAGAGATTGGCAACTGATCGAAATCTCGCGGTCTCTATTTTAAAGTGTTCCCAGTTAAAATCAGTATATATTTCTAATTAACGAATAAATCGAAATACAAACAGCTAGAACCTATTACCAACATATTCAAAATATTATTTTTTTAATAAGTTTATGTCATATAAACAATATTAAAAGAGGAGTTTAAGGAGACAGTTGGCCACCTGTCGTCCGAGATTTCGCCGATGTTTTATAGCTGGCCAATATATTTTCTATATATATATATTATACTCTCTCCCAAGATATCCTAGATTTACATTTTGATTAACATATGCATGATATTTATAAATACCTCAGGGTTCAAACGATGTTCATTCATAAATATGAAAATTTCCCAAGATTTCTCGGTCGAAACGCCCCTGTTAGCTTATCAGGTTTCAATACAATGCTAAAAAAGTTAAGTCTACGGGGATTTTGTATTGCAGTAAGCCCGGATGATAACGTTGTAAAATTGCGCAATGTATTCCAAGTGTATTCCGAATGGAGAAAAGATGTAAACATTCCCCATTATAAATCTCCATAAGGAATCTTTTTTCGTTCCTGTGAATTTTTCCGAGTGAAAGATGATACTATGTCAATGAAATTATCTTGGAAATTATCCCTTTCAACTATTTCAATTGCACTTCTTTTACAGGTATGTGTATTTTTATTAAAAATCGTCCAAATGTGCTGTATAAATATCTTGGGACAGACTATAATCGTATTTTTCAATTTTTTATTTCAAAATGTCTAAAACCTATGCACACTTTTCATTAAAACAATATGCTTTTGGTTTAAGACCATCATCTCAGTTTACTAAAAGGTAGTTCTCAAAGTAAGGTTGGTCCAGAAACATTTTTCAACAACAAAACACACTAATGGTGGAGTTGCCAATCTCTGTTTATTTATGTCTTTGCTCCCATATACCCGTAATGTAGCAAAAAATTGCAGAATCGCTCAGAAACGATTTCGAAGAAAATAAATGAAGCTCAATTAAAGATAACAGTTAAATTATTCATAACATACCATTTTAAAGCTGTACATACGTTTCATCTAAAAACTAATTCATATTCCTAAAGAATTATACACTTTTTTCACTGGCTTCGAATTTACACACCATGCTGACATTCGGAACCCTTGCACTGAGTTAGAGTTATCTTCCATATTTCCTTTGATAAACAGAATATATGAAGAAATTTTAATGAAAATGTTCACGTATTTGTTCATGTAATATCGTTTTTTAGTTTATCCATGCAAAAATGATAATGTGAAAACATAAACTGAAGAGCCTCTTGTGATTTAGCGTGAATGTGCATGCGCAAGATTGTAAAATCCAAAAAAACTCAGATGATTTCCAGATTTTTAAAAGGCATTTTCATTGATTGTTAATTAGCGAATTTGATTTAGAAAAAATGAAAACAAATTGGTAATCTTCAAGTACCAATGATATTTAAAATATATAAAACAAAAGACAGTACTCTTCCGATTTCTCGGTATTAAAGCTAAAAAATTCGAGTCTATTATTTTAATATAGTAGTATAGATATACTCAAACGAACAATACTACATGTATGTCTAAACAAACAAAGAGTAATATCCCGCCCGATATAACAAAGGTAGTTGAGAGTCTTTTCATCTTTAACATGTATCTGGCAATTATACCTTGAAATATTTAAAACTGAAAAAATTACAGAGCTTGCTTTCACCGGTTCGTTTGTAATAGGAAACAAACATACTTTAATATAATTTCATGCGCAGATTAAGATACAGAGACTGTGCTCACCCTTACAATAAATTAGAAAAAAAATAAAGAATTTTATAACGGCAATCTGTGTCAATTGGAGCAGTGTTGGTGATAGCGATCTGTGTTCAATGGAATGACAATTAAAACCGCCCGGAACACCCCCCCCCCTCTCTTGGAAATTAAATCATCACTCGGATCACCATCTCCCATCCCTTATTTTATGTATTTAAGATGAATCTGTTCAGCTTGATCAACTTGACTTAAAGGGAACTTAAAGATAATGTAAAGACAACTTAAAGGGAGCGTTAATGCCAATTAAAAATGCTAAAATGTGGCTTAAAGATGGCTTAAACGTGACTTTAAAAAGTTTGGACATTAAGGACCTATAAGCTCAGCTAAAAGGTGACTAAGTCGTAAAGGAGGCTTAAAGATTGTATATTCTTTAAGCCTCCTTTACGCCACCTTTAAGTAATCTTTAAGGACTTGCTTAAAGATTGTTTTTCGCCCTTTGTCTGCATAACTGTTATAAATCGTGAAGTGCACAAACGCATATGGCGTTGATGTAAAATATGGATGCGATTATATTTTACGAAACATTATTTTAGTAACTATTTCGATTACATCAAGTTGAGATGTTAAATGATATAGTGCAGTATAAATATTACATGTAATTTTTTTCACTCATAAAACTAGTACTCCTTTTGATGTTTTTCAAATTTGGCATGATATAGATATCATAGACTCGTCTGGCGTAATTTTACGTAATTTTTGAACTGTTTATGAATTGTTTGTTATATGAAATTATTTCTATGAGGGTTTAATTTGTTTTGGAAGTTGTAGCCTCTACCCTCATGACAGAGGAGGCCAATAACATTATTTACTAAAAGACATTGCTGGAGCTTGTTCGTGCACAGCGATAGAGCTTACATATATCGCAGATTTATTCTTTAGTGTCACAAACCAATGTTCTTTGTATTTCATTTGTAATTCACGAGTTGACATTAGATTTTATTCTATTTTGCTATAACTTTTTGCTTTGGTTTTAATTCCTTTGGACATTATCTTTTTAATCTTTAATATGACATTGATCCTGGAGTCTAGTCTACTCTTGTAAGACTAATCTTTGCCATAGCATGGTATACAGGGTATCAGTGTTTCACAAACACATACAGTTCCTATTTATTCAGTAATACCATGGATATATAATTGCATGGAAATTGGACATTTTGAGGCAATAGGCCAACTGGCCTAAACACGATAAGCCAGGGTATGGGGCCGTCCAGTATGAAAATCTACACAGGTACAGCTGGTCATGGTTTATTAGATATTTATATTATGCATTTATTCACACCAACATTTTAAATTCTATAGTGCGTTACATGCAACCAAAAACAGATTTTCTACTTTTTCGTAAAAAATACAAAAAAATTCGTATAAAAAAATTAAGGGCATATATCCTTCTTTAAACAACGCAGTTTTGCTTCAGATATGATACTTTAACGATCCATAAAATAAAATGTTGGTGTGCATTCCACCTTAAACTGATTTCAATAGTAAGAACTTTGACACTTATACATCAGAATATTGTCAGAGGAATACTTATTTTTATATACATTTTAATTAACTAATAAATTTCGTTTGATTATATTACCTGTACCATAGCCTAGTGCTCTTGCTCAGTCTTCTTCCATGGAAAGCTTTAATGTAATATGAACACTCAGTCAATGTGAATGAAATGATTTATATGTCTTTCCATGTACTTTTTGTTTAACTTGTTTTTCATCATCGATTAATTAAAAAAAAAACCAATATTTTGTGATTGCACGTTTTTGTTTCAGGTTTACTGATGAAACATCACAATTAAAGAAGATTATGCGATCATAAGTCATTACAGTTTTTTTCGCTTTAACTTCATTCAGTAAAATTCAGTGCAATGTCAATTAATGGTAAGCATGTTACATTCCCCTGTATTTGGTATTTATATAATGCACTGAAATATTTTCTATGACATGCAATAACTTTTTTTTTATATGTGTTTACTTATATTTAATATAGTACCTAGTACATGTATTATTAGCCATTGTAAAATTCTTTCTTAAGAAGTTTCTTTTTCTTCCATACTATTTAAATGCTAAGTAGAGAGTTATAACCGGGTACTGGCACTAAGTTTTACTAATTTAACTATTATTCTGAGAATAATAAAGGTTAATTTTAAGTGCAAGAATCAACCACAGGTATTTGCAAAATTCCTGATTTGTTTTTTTGCACATATGAGCATATGAATGTCTGACAAGCACATTATAATATGTCAGCATTCTGTTTTTCAGGTGAGCTTTCTAGGCTTAGTGAGGGTGTTGTTCAAACTGTTGCCCCCGTCAACTCTACAATTTCTAAAAGGCAACAACTTAGCACAAGGATCCCAGTGCAACCAAGCATTTGTGACTATCTCGGTGTTTAGCATGAAGTCATAGTTAAGTTCTCCAATGATGAGACTGAAAATCTTGGAATGGGGTTGAAAACAATGATCGGTTGTACCCCTAGAGGTGCAATCTCATTTATTAGTGAGTCTTTTAGTGGTTAAGCATCAAATCGACATATAATGGAGTGTTCCATGATCAAATCAGAATCAAGTATGTTTCTGCCAAAAGATAGTGTTTTGGCAGAACGTAGAATTTGATTTGCACCCATGAATGTATATGTTAATACTCCTACCATGCTGAAAGGTAAATCGCAAATTGAGCCAAGAGATGTTGTTTGAGACAGGATTATTGCATCCCAGAGAATAAACGTAGAAAGAGTAATTGGCCTTTCCAAGACTTATTTATTCACATTGTTTATACCATTTTTTGTCATTAAACTGTTGGTTGCTGAGAATTGAAGAAAAAATATACTGTTAAATCATGATTACGATAACAAGAGTCTGTTTTAATTACTGGTATTATTAAGATAAAAACATTAACAATTACAAATGCCAAATAATTAATTTCAAATTTGCAAAAATCAAGAGATGATAAACTTTGATTGAACTACATCTTCAGTTTCTTTCCTCGCATTTATAATAAAAAATAATGAATATAAATAATAAATAAGGTCAGCATTTAACTTGAGGTTGATATTGCGTTTGTTAAAAAATGAATCCCACCAAATGACATATTTGATAAAAGGTGTTAAAATTTCAAGCAGGTGCAACTAATATTTTCAGAAAAAAAGATGTGACAGAAAATCAATACCGATAGCCAGACACACATTAGTGTCAAAAAGTATATCTCCCCCTTTCGGAGCGTGGGTATAATTGTATATTATATTCATTCAGAACAGTAACATTACTGATTGACCTATTTCACAAAAAGTGAATGACTTTAATATGACTTCAAATGAAGATGCAAATACCAAGCCACTGCATCAAAAATGTACATTCTATCATCTTTTTGCTATATCTAGCGCACCAAAATACTTCAACAATGAAGTGTATAATATGTCAATAAGCTAACATGTGCATGAAAACTAATAGCATATACGCCTATTACAAACAAGAAGTGACATTTGGTCTGAAATACTTCTTGTAGAACATTTCTAGTTTTGGCAATAAACTAAACAGACAATATTCATATATTCAAGTTTGTTTCAAGATCAAAATGTTACAAAATGTGTATACAATGAAGTAGCAGAGTATTGTACCTGAAATATACAGTAGTCGTGGAGTTGGTCATGGTATTTATATGATTTGATTTCAATGTAATTTTACCATTTGGTTCAACAAAAATTGGGAATTTCTTCCCAGAAAGAATATCAACATCTCTACCACCATATGGGCATTTAACTTTTACCATGGCTTCATTCCCTACTTAACCATCTGGTGCAGCACCAAGGAAAGAGTATTTGACAGACATAACCCACACTCTTAGACCTTGAAATGAGTCAGTTCTTCAAGCGTGGAAATTGCTATACTCTCATGCTGCCTACTATGAATGATGGGACATGTGATGATTGATGTATTGTATGTTGGTACATGCTAGAATACAATTTTCTAGTGTCTCCACAGCAAGTCATTTATACAATGTCACCAAAACGGGAGGCAGTAATTCGCTTTTTTCTTTTATCGAATAAGCTGAAGGTTTTACTCTTGGCTTGCATCCTTGTAGATGTCCCTATGTCCTTGGCATCTTTTGAAGAGACCTTAAAAAGAGGACAATAGAATGAAAGATGAATAATTTTTACTTGCATGTATGTTTAATCAACATACAGTTTTTTTTAATACAATGAACCTGTATATGATATTCTTATCTTTGTTGCTATATTTAATTTGAATGCTGGTTTGACCCAAAATTTTCAACATGTAACAGAGACATTTTTTGTCTCTGCTGGGGTTTAAACCCGGATTCTTTGCCATGCCAGTCCAGTACTCAACTGATCGAGCTAAAGGCTTAACTCACTATCCAGAGCTAGTAGGAATGCCATGTATCTGACTCTACCACAAACATATTATTTAAACATTCTCAGAAATGCATTTAGGTTGCATATAGTTCTGTTCATTAGGTTACTTACAGTGACTGCTTTGTCAACAAAGTGTCCTATTAAAGGAAGTTGAAGGTAATCATGGTCTTTACTTGCAACCTAGGATATGTTAACCATGCAGTTATAGATGTATCTGGAGTACCCTGAAGAGTGTTTTAAGTACTTGTCTTTCCTTGGATCCTCCAGCATTTCATCGGTGTATTTTCTTTTTCAAGGGCTTCTCTCTACTGCTAGTGGTTTACCTATTAAATACTACACTTTATTATATATGTATGGAGTCATTCATGACATCATAATGCATATCCATGAGTCATGATTTTATGTGAAAATTTAAATTTTGAAAATTGAAAATTCTAAATTTTCTTTGGTACATGAAAGCTTTGCAAATTGTCTTTACACCCTTTCCTGGCTGCTAATTTTCCCTTTTCTACAAAGCTCTCCACCATAACCAGCAACATGCTTAAATGTTCCATGAGGTCTCTTGCCTGCAGGGCATTCACAATGGGAAATCAGGGGGTATCCTGTTTTTATGTCAATTCCAATTTTAAAATTTTAGGATAACTATTGAAATATAAAAAAAGATTTAAAAAAGTAAGGTTATTACTAAAAAATGTTTGTATGGCCATTGTGTATCGAAAATCAATCAATAATCTTACCAAATCATGACAGGACATAAATGATAGCTACATGTGCCAAGCTAAATCCAGTATGACATTGAGCTAGTTTACTATCTGATATCATGTAGTCAATTTTGTTAATTTTACATGTACTACTAAAGCCAACCCTAAATATTTATTAGTAATTCAGAAAATTTTGCACGGTATTATAAGCAATTACATCAACCTGTTATTGTATCATGTCTGATTAAATATCACCAGGATTTAATTTTTATATGAAATAAAACCTTTTGTGTCATTGCTGCACCCGCTGAATCAGATAAATAAATATGTGTATCATCTAATGCTGCATTCAAAAAGTCTCTCTCCAGTTAGGTGGTCCTTTCCCTTTTCCAATGCTTTAAGTCCGATGTTATCTGTTTGTCTTCTACAAAATGAAAATTAAAATTGGTAAATTTTCATAGAGAATGTTCTTTTTTAAATTTTAAAGTTGATCAAATGTTTGTTGTAAATGTCTGTATATGTACATACAGATATGTGAAAAAACCGCAATATATATTATATTCTTGTTTAAAATATCACTTTAAATAGAAATATTTCAGTTAAATCTTGCGTTTACATATTTACCTGCCATTCTAGACAGAAAGTATTGTTCAATCTGGTTATATGTTAACTGTGCATTGGCTTGTGTTCTGGTCTGAGTTGCTGAAAGCCAGTTATAGGCCAGAATACATCTAATGGCTCTGGAATTATGATGGGATCTTCTCTGAAATTCTTATATCAGTCATGCGATTCAAGCCTGAAATTTCTGAAGAGTAATACAATCCGTAGACCTTGATACACGCGTTTTAATATGTACATGTACAAAGACAAAATAAAGTCTGAAAGATCTGAGGTTTTCTTGGCCTATTAAAGCAATTTTAATTAGTGTTACTTGACAGATTTTCATGGCAAGTAAAAATTCAAAAATCGGTTAAAAAGACAAGGAATACTTAAATATTTGGACTATTAGAATACTAGGCTAAAGTTACTTTAATGTAGTTCCTATAGTGCCTTTAATTTTACTGATAAAACAATGACGGGGTATTATATTTCAATTCAACAGTTCAAAACAAAGAAATAATGCTTAAACATACAATGTATATCAAATAATTCTATATAAATAAATGACACATCAAAAATGCTTTAAAGCATGGTATATGAATACACCTGACAGCTTCGCGAGTGAATTCGCTACACTCGCGATGCTCATATATATTGTGTTTATGTATCGTGCTAGATGAAACCATTTTAACTAGAGCTTGTTCAGATGGCATGCATACATTGGGCAACGTTGGGTAATTGATGGTCCATTTGCATTTGGTAAACATGTACGTTGTCCCAATGTTAGACTAACATCGGGCAATGATTGGTCCGTTGGTGTTGGGTACACAACGTTGGCCTTCTGTTGGGCCAATGCCCACCTAACAAATTCCCATTCAATTGCCGATGTTAGTTGGTATATGTAACACACCATTGGGCCAACGTTGAGTAAATGTTGTAAAATTTTACTATATTTTAGTTGAGACCATGATATTGGTCGAATATTGGTCCAACGGATGTCGTATGTTAAGATTTTTTGGTCGATTACATATATTGCAGGTTATTCATTTATCTACAAAAACCATTCAACATTTGATATGTATAACACAATTCCGATATATTGTGATGTTTAATTAATTTTTAAACCTGAATATATCATTAACGGCTATTATATCAGCAACGAAAACAAGTGAAAATGTACAAGTCAAAATCAAAATGCTATGTAACAAAGCCGAAAACAAACCAAATAGATTCTGCAAAATAATTGGATGTTGCATAATTGTTCTAAAGTGTAGAGTTTTAAGAAGCCGATCCTCAGAGATAAGAGCATATTCACTGACCGAACAAATAGGACAGAGTTTTCACGGTGTGAGACTGGCCAGTTTCGAATTCTATGGTATACATGTACGTAATTGTAATATCTGATCTGTTGAGATGGACAAATCTGCTCACATTTAGCAGGTTTAGCTGTTTCGTTTTTTGAGAGGATGTTACAGTAATGGCTCAGCAAAAAAACCCAGAAATGTAAGTATTTATCTCAAATTATTGCATATTTGAATGGATTTTGTGTACTTTAATCCCAGGTCTCTTTCCTAAAATGATTCAAAAACGATTAAATGTACGCTTTATAAACGATCTCACGTTTCCGTGAATGAAAACTATGTCTTTAATTCTATATCAGATACCTACCTTTCGATAAGATCAGTCTTCCTTCCCCCACATGTTGCTCGAAATTAAAACTTTGCACCGACCACTCTTTTAATTTGTCAGCCATATTAATTTTTTTATAACCTCAAGTGCACGCGCGCAACCTAGCGAGTAATGACGTCGGCGAAAACTATCGCTTCTACGTCTACAATAAAAAAATACAGATAATCTTAAGACATCATATTAGAAATTAAGCAAATTCGATATATGTATACTCAAATATTTGTATTCTGAAATGGTTTCATTTTATAATCATCGAAAAAAATCCATTACATATCAGCGACCCAAGCGATGTCAGATTAAGAAGGCTGGGTGGTGGTCAAGAAATCTATACTACTATATTAAAATAATAGACTCGAATTGTTAGTCTTTAATACCGAGAAATCGGAAGAATACTGTCTTTTGTTTTATATATTTTAAACATCTTTGGTACTTGAAGATTACCAATTTGTTTTTATTTTTTCTCAGTTAAGCTTCGCTAATTAATAATCAACGAAAATTCCTCAAAAAATCCCGGAAATCACCTGGATTTTTTGGATTTTACAATCTTGCACTTGCGCAATACATTCACACTAACGGGATCTTTAGTTTATATTTGTTTCCACAATATCACATCTGCCTGATCATTCGGCGCACCTCGGCCGATTCCGGTATCCTACATCAAACCTCGGAGGTTAGATGAGGTACGAATCTGCCGAGGTGTGCCGAATGCTGCCTGATTAAACTCAGAAATGATAATACAAATACGGGTAAATTTTCATTGGACTTTTGCTATATATTTTGTTCATATAAATTAATGATTTCTTATGAGAGAAAGTATAAAATAACAAATATACATTTCAACTAAGCACTTACTTTCATCTTCGTGATGACAAAAAATATTTGATTACATGCAAAAATGTTACATTATATTTGTTAGGAGAGTGAAGATAGAATATGTTTTATCGTAAAAATGAATAATGTCCTACAGACCCAGTTTTACAAAGAATATACGATTACGTGTACGTTGGTGAAAAGGTGTTGAGTTCTTCCATTCTATGGATTAAAATTTTTAGTTGAAAGGTATTTGCAGTCTCAAAAAGGTTTGTTGTGATGTATTTGACTGTTATTTTCAAGGCAACATCATTCATTAACTTTCTCCAAAATTGTTCCAGAGCGATTCTGCAATTTTCTTCTACTTTACGGGTATAAGTAAGGGAGGGGCTTTTCCCGAGACACAGTTAGGTTATTCAAACTAAGGAAAGTGTAGTGAAATTAATAGCATTATTGTAGGCTTATAGCTTTGTTATGTAAATGTCAATAATAAGGTGTATCGATGTACCTATTTCTAAATGTTCGATATGCAATGTCAACCCGTGCACGCACGGGTCAAAGTCTAGTTAACCATTAAACATTAGATATGATTTTTTAAGTTATAAAATCAAATATTTTAGATTTGAAATTTGAATTTGTTGATATATCTTTACAAAGAATTTTTCATTTTAGGAGATATATATATTGTCTAAAAACGGCCTCGATCATCAAGCCCTCTTAAATTAAAATTAAGGCATATTTACATGTACGTCTTAAAAGTGAATAATGTTAACTTACCGTATAGATATACAAACAAAACCCAGTAGCAGTATTGCTACTGTTGCCAAAACTCCAATTACTATTCCAAAAAGAAATCGGTGGATTATGTATTATGGAAAATGTTGAATTAATCTGGTAAAAATATAAGAACCAGCAAATTGCAAGCAACGATAATGAACTGAGATAAAGCCTCAAATAGTGACTATGTTTAAACTGTAACTCACATCAAATTAATATGTTAAATTATATAATTACAATTATATTTTAAAAAGTTAATGAAAATAAGAAAACTTCAATTTATTTCAAGTATTAATTATAGACACCTCGTTACTTTGCATGCTGATTATTAGTACTTATTGCCGATAAATACCTATAACTGATGAATATTGATCAAAATTTAAAGGGCATAGTGAAGTTTATAAATGACGATATCTAATCTTCTATTTGTCATGCAAAATTAAGATGCAAGAATGATAGAACACATGGCTACAAGTGATAATATTTTTTCCTATGTTTATTAAAATAGATGAAGATTATAATGAAGTAATTCTTGTTTGCTGAAGAGGACTTTTTTGCAAAATTCCGAATACATGTATTCTAATTCACAATAGTTGTGATTTATTAAATTCAATTAAAACTTATTCATGCAAAACTGTTTATTAGCATTAAAAATATACTAAATAAAATTAATGCAAAAACTTGCTATACATGCATTACAAAGTACGAGTAATAACATCTTGCTTTTGGCGCCAAATTTGATTTGATTATAGAGGAAAATACATAAGCATATTAGGCTCATTTAAGTTTGACACAAAACATACCGCTATTACCTTCAGAAAAACATGCAAGTAATATACGTTTAGACTTGTGGGTTCTTACATATACATTTAATGTGCAAGTACTATCTCAAACATTGTTAGCTCAATGGCAACAAATCTTTATCAAGCTCACTTTTCATCTCATTCTCACTAATACAAGAAATAAGACCAAAATTGAGTTTGAAATACAAATTGAATAAACACTCCTCGATTTACATATGTACACACATGTGAGCAGAAACCACAGCACCCGTCGATATGTACGATTGGTAAACTTTGTATTGATTAACTGATTGTTTGTTTTGTTTTTTGCTTTGCTTTTTTCTGGCTTCTATATGATTTCATCTAATGTGAATGAACAGATCAAAGACATGAGTATAATGTTAAACTAATAGTAATAAAATTTCCTACAATTTTTTTTTTGTATGTACTACTGATTTCTTTGCTTTGTAATATAAATATAAAACGAGATACACAATTAATTTGTCTGCAATAGCTGTACGTTTATATAAGTACAAGTTACTTGTTAAAATCTCACGTTCTTCTCTAGTCTTACTTACCTTGATTTAAGAAAATCACGGAAAACAGCTTATTGTTCACATATTTGTTGATGTAGAACCTTCCTTGTCGAATTATATATACCCGGTATTACCTGTTACAGTATCTTCGACATCTTCAGTCTAATGTCTATAGCCGCTAGGTTACGGAGACGCGAAAGTAGATCAAACACGTAATAAGATAAGGTCTTCGGAAATATCGTCCGTTCATGTTTAATATTCTTTAATAAACATATTTTTTTATAGTTTAAATGTTATTTGCATTTAGAGTATGATTGATAATACTTATCAATTTTATTCATCTATTCCTCTTATTAATACCTTCTAACACGATGTATTGACGTTATCAAAATACGGCATTTTAAGTAAATATGTATCTGTGCATTTGAGATTAGAACTTAAGTGGAAAACTTAAGAAAAAAATACACATACCTTGATCTATATTTTTTAAATAAGATGTACAATAATTTACTTTATTTATGATCTTCAATAAAATAAATGTAGACAGAATCCCCGTTTCCCAAGAAAAACAAGCAAGTAAGATTGATATAGCTTAAAATTTTTTGGTACTCACATATAAATGTAGTACATCAGGATCCGGTTGTATCAACGGCTCATTTATTTTAATGTGTTATTAAGCCTAATGAATCATTAAATTCTAAATAAATCATTAGTTAATAAACACATTAGATGTTGTTTTACAAACCCGTTATTAAAGGTTTTTAGTTAATGCAGCATTAAAATATTAATGAGTCATTAAAGCGTTCTTATTCTTTCAATATTACCCATAATCCTATAATGCTTGATCTTTATGCAATTTTGTTTGTTATGATTATTATGCATTAGCCTGCATATTTGAAGTTTGTATTAATCTGGCTTAGCAAAAGTGCGTAAAATTTGATAATTTCATCTTGACCGAGTAACATCGCTGTAAAATGTTGGTCTACACAGGTGAAGCCACTAAAGCGAAATAAAGGTCTGCGGCTTATATAGTGGTTGTAGGGATATCGGCGATAAGAGAGATATGTGGCGGAAAATGCCTTTTACGAGTAGTATTCAGCTAAAAGTCATTAATATCATATTACATGTATAATTGTTTCATATTTATATTATTCCAATTTTTTTCGTTTACTTTTTACATTCGATAATTTACAAAAAAGATATGATTTTGTGGAAATTTGTATTCCCTTTACCAAAAATTAGTGGTAAAAGCGAAAATAAACTTGTTTTTCTTAATGTTTGTAAAGGAATAATGTTGATAGAACTAAACTCATTCATTTTAGTAACCATAATTTTTTTGTCTCTAATATTTAGAAACAAAAGTACCTTCGGAACAAATATATTTCTTTTCTTCGTCACAGTTTAAGTTTTCAACAATGATATCATCTCTATTATATCGACGGATCACTGGACACGAGCTGCTTCCTTCTGAAATGATAAATAAAATCATTTTATACGTTGTTTTTCTGGTATCCGTTACTGTACATGTATGTTTGTTTTGATTGCATTGAAATAAATTGAGATTTTTTTTGGCTTGATATACATGCACCGATCCAATATACGTCCAGAATTGTAGCTTTGTATTAAGGAGGCTTGGAAGTCGACAAATTTACCATCATACCTTTCTTAAGTACTCAGATATATGTATAGTTTGTTAAGCTATAGACTATGACTAAGTAAAAAAAAAAACCTCTAGATTTATAGCTCTACGGGAAATTCGGATTGATGAACCGTAGAGCTACAGTTCCAGCTAAACAAAAAACTGTATTTATTGCGCACAAAGAGTTTTGCACAGTTTTGGACTTATTAAACTTATTTAGGAATTTTAGAAATTACTTCAGATATCATTACTCTTAGTAGTTGTCTCTGGATATCTTTTAAACGCCCTCCCAGCCTCGTAAACTGAAACGGTGTGGTTTGTTTACAAGTAAAAATACCGGCTTTATCCATTTACAATTTCGACGTGAATTTAATATACTTCACTTTCGTTGTAGGGTAAGGTGTTTAAAAATATTTCAAAGTGGTGAATCAATAGTAAAATCGCTCAGGAATTTTATGGTACTAATTAATGTACATAATATATTCCTAAATTATTTTGATAAGCTCAGAACCTTGAGCAACGTTTTTGTGTGCAATAGATATACAGTTCTCTGTATAGATGGAAGTGTAGCTCCCGGCAGGTCGTCCATCCGATTTTTTTTCAGCTGAGAAAAAATTGACATATTTAATAAAGCTTTAAAATTAAAATATTTTGTAATAATATCTTTATACATATCTCTTCTTTTTAAGAAGATTATAAAGTCTAAAATGACCACGACAATCAAGCTTTCCTAATATGTATTCAACAATGAAGGACATGAGTGTTAAAGCAAAACAAACAAAAATCATTTAAAATTATTTTTAAAAAAAATTAAACATACTAGTAATAAAAAGAAACCCACAGAAACACCATACTAGTCTTCTTTAATGCATTAATTCTATTTGACTTCAAAAAAATATGGAAAATGAATGAGTTCTTGAAAAAACAAACTTACGTTTCACCGTTTCGATTTGATTAAACTGTCTTATGCCAATCCAGAAATAAGATAACCGCTGACGAAAGCGGTTGTAGTCGTCTGAAAACGGTAGATAATAAGCTAATGTTTGATTTTGTTTTGCACATTTAGACACAGCCTCCATCCAAGTAACTTTGTCATTGGATTCTTGTAAATTGCCAAATCAAAATAAATCAAAATAATCTTTAAAATCATAGCGTATTTTAATTTTTGTTTGGACGCATCAAATGCACATCGGGTAAAACAAATTGTGAAGACGCCCTGAAAAAAATATTTCAACATAAACAATATAAAAATTCAGGAAATTTAAAGTATTTTTTAACAAGCGTTATACAGTCTATCATTATAAATTAAAACATTTTGCCAATAAACTTCGGAACGCCTGCGTCAGAGTAACTGCTTATACCTTTTTTGGTTTTTCAACAAGTGTAAGATGATATCCGTAAGCTATAATTGAATTTTACCTGATAAATAATTATTGAGAAATAAATTAAAATCCTACTTTTATTTTCGATATACCAGCCCGAAATAGCAAAAATGAGAGTAAGGTGTACACGCTTTGGCGGACGCAAGTCAGTGGGAATTTGCATCAAAACATACGATTGTAATAATAAATGAATAATAATGGCAATAATTGATTGAAATAATATTGAATTAGTGGGAACTTTTTAGGGTATACATAGAAATTAAGATAAGAAAAATGTTTAATAAATAAAATGAGTCATTCGTTTCTTCAAGAGCAATTTTAGTTTTGATGGATATGCGCTTGCAAAGCACGACCTCTGGTGAGAAAATCATATGAAACTTTCCATATTGGGGTAACCAAGGATGCGGGTTGACAGATATCGCAGGCTGATACCTTTGATCGGCATTCTAAGGTAAATTAAAAAAAAATATGAAATGGATTAATTTGATTCGATTTTAATTTTGATTTTTAAATTTTCCAGTACGAGTGCCTGCCGATGAATGAGGTTGGACTAAATAACGTCATGGCGGAAAGAGAAGGGCGAGTTAACCACTGTGCATCAACTAGCGTTTTTAAAAAATATTTTATACATTTTTAAACACAACAGATTGGTAGTAAGTATCTTATACATTAAGTACGGAAGCGTATTAGTGCCACTCTATATATATTTTTATTTTTTAAAATTCCAACTTTAATCTTGGAATTTCCAACTTTCAAGTTGATTTTTCCAACTTTCAAGTTGGAATTTCCAACTTTAATCGTGGAATTTCCAACTTTAAAGTTGGAATTTCCAACTTTAATCTTCCAACTTTAATCTTTCAACTTTAATCTTGGAATTTCCAACTTTAATCTTGGGATTCAATTCAACATATTTATTAATTGTTCAAGATTATCATGCACATACTACCGTATATGTATGAGTTAACTGTTGCAGAATAGATTTTTGTTTACATATACATACTTTCCTAAATGTTTTTCAGTACTATGCTTCTTTATGCTTAATCCTTTTAATTCTTTTATCTATTGAGGATTTTTTAGATTTATTTTATATGTATATGATACAATCAAGCAACCTTTTATACACATATATATATATTGATTATGACATAGTTATTGTTTTCATGGAATTCAAAAAATAAAATTGAAATTATAATTATGACATGTTCTATTATTTTCAGTGAGTTCGAGGTGTATTATTATATTGAGTTTTTCTTGAAAGCAAATGAGCTCCCCCATTCCTTTTATGAGTAAAGCCTAATTCACACTGAACAAAAAATCATAGTATATATCTATCTATATATATAAATATAATAAAAATCAACTTTAAAGTTGGAAGTTCCAAAATTAAAGTTGGAAATTCCAAGATTTAAGGTGAAAATTCCAACTTTAAAGTTGGAAATTCCAACTTTAAAGTTGGATATTCCAAGATTAAAGTTGGAAATTCCAAGATTTAAGTTAGAAATTCCAAGATTAAAGTTGGAAATTTCAACTTTAAAGTTGGAAACTCAAACTTAAAAGTTGAAATAATCAACTTTAAAGTTGGAAATTCCAAGATTAAAGTTGAAAATTCCAACTTTAAAAGTTGGAATTTTTAAGAAATAAAATACAAAGTGGCACTTATACTTTTCCGTAATTAAGATTCTCTGTAAGCATTAAACTTTTTCGGCACGCATAGAAACGGATTTTGCCGAAAATTGTCCAGAATGTAGACCTTATTAAATTATCTAAAATACACATGCCAAATTGTCTATATACTGACCAGTTTCCATGGAAACTCGACCCAAACTTTATTTTTTTTTTTATCAAAATAGGCCATTTTTACTGCAGTGTTATAAAAAAATAGGGCAAGCTCAATGTTTAACAAGCATAGAATTAATGTATTAAAATCACCAATCCTTCTTTTATCTAAAAATGTAAAAACATGACGGGGAAGCTATCCTTATTGTTGTGAAATAATAAGTTAAAAAATGATTACATTTTTGGAATTGAGAACTCTTTTATGCTGAGAGTTCAAAAAGAGAAGTGTTGAAACAGCATGTCAACAAAGAGTTTTTTTCCCAAAATCTTGAAGATTTTATCCTTATTTTTGTTATGACCCATAGATATTGTTACTACACATCTAACATGAACCTCTATTAGTGTTTCTGAAATCCCATCGAATGCCTTATCATGTTAGTGTAGTGCAGTTGGATTTAAAGTAGTCCGAGTATCGCACTTCGACATAATACTGATTTTTAACATTGGTTCGACTTGTACAAAGCGTTTTTGATACCCGGTATTGATTTTGCTCTACATCACTGTTGTAAACAATGGCAATAATAAGCAATTAAAACGGTAATATATGTATTCTATGAGAGATAGAAATGATTAATGTTGAAAAACTCGATTCTGTTAAAGTAAAATGAAAAACGAAGTTTCTGATTAACCAGGATCTCAGATATGCTTATATCTTCTTTGTTTTGACCCCCCCCCCCCGAAATTTTCTTTTTCTTTTACTAAAACCGGTTTAAATTTAGAGACAGAATCTATTTCGAATTTAATCAATCGTCAATTAATTAATGTTTAAATGATATCTAACATTGTTGACAGATCTAGGCAGAAAACTGTAGCAAAATGTGATTTTCACGGATTTTTTTGTCAGGGTATACTTGGTTTAGAGCTTATAGCGTGAAAAGTAATCCGTCAACATATAATTTATTTTACCAAATCTTTTTTCTAAGATGTAAATCTATAGAATAAACACCATGAATTTTAGTTTGAGTCCATAAAATAGTAAAATAATTACCTAACGCTATACTAGCATTGCATTTTTTGTATTCTATTTTAATACATCAGGTCCATAAAGCGTACTTTCTTACAAAAATTTGCGCAACATTATTGATGAGATATGGCTTAAATAAATATTTATACTCTATTTTGTATGTTGAGTTCTAATTTTTCCAAAATTGGTAATTATTTTTAGGAAAAACGGACGTCTGGCAAATTTCATAATTGTCAATAATTTTCGCAGGGGGTACACCCGTCTGAGAGGTGATAAAAAACAAACTAGCATGTAAACATACATATTTTCTTTTGTATATGTATTGCTAGAATGTATATTTATCATTTAAAGCTAAGCTTTTAATGATTGAGTCCATTTAGTGCCGAGTATAGGACTACCTTAAAGGATCTTTGTTACTTCAGGTATGTTATGCATATGAATTACTGAGAAAAATCATAAATTACAAATAAGGATACCAGTTATATTAATTACAATACCACTGGAACTTATTGTACATGCATGTGTTATTAATGTTTCTTTCAATCTAAAATATATGAGTTGTTACCCCTTTTAGTACCTTCAATCCATGCATGAAAACAAACAAGAAAATCAATACACACAAGAAAACCAAACTAATTAAATCTGTAAGCCAAAAAAAAAATGTGTGCAAAGATATAGCTATTACCATAGATATTCTGGTATTTTATTAATAATATAAAAAAATTATCCCCTCCCTCACCACAAAAGCTTTGAAAATACATACAAAATTACATATGTATCATTTGAAAGTTAGAAAATTGATTGCTAAAACCAAACACTTTTCACATATGCTTATATGTACATGTATTCATTTTTAAAATACATGTATTACAACTTTTTGTTGCATGTACATTTATGTAGAATGCATTCATATATATAGGGGATACAATCAACAGTCAGAGATAGTTTCTAAATTTTTGGAGTAGAGAATTTTGTTACTTTCTTATAAGTTTCCTGCTAGCTATTAAGAAAGTTGAAACATGTTACCAAACTAACTGTTATTCTGTTTGAGGGGATTATTTATTAATTTCCAAGCATTATACTCACATCAATGAATAAAAATGCATGTAGGTATTGTATTGTAAGGTATTGTTTTAATTTGTCTTGTGTTTACTGGTCTTTATGCCAGTAATTGTCATAGGGATATAGGAATAGGACTGTAAATATCAGATTCGCAGATCAAAAATTTTAGTATAAATAATTTGCCATTACATAATTGTACGCACACTGATCTATAGGGTTGTCGGGAGTCAGGGTCACTTCCCCTGTTGTAGTTAGAATTACAAATTTCATAAAGAGAACTAAAAAATGACAATGAATCCAGCCTACCAAGGAAAACACTTAACAATCATGTTTATCAAAATTGTATTTATTGAAGTTCACATACCTTAAGATTTACAATTATTATAAACTTTTGAAATCAGCATCAAATTTTATGACATTTGGGATAAGTAATGAATTTATAGCTTACTTGATGAAAGAATTTTTTTTTCTGCTGAGAAATTATATTTCATGCATAACTCCTATGCTGAGTTCTATATATTACATGAGCCATTCTGATTCAGCCAAAACTGTTAATTGGTATGAAACAGTGAATGGAATGAAATAGTATGCATTAGGAATGTAAACATAACTTTAAATACAAACTTAATTGCTTTTTGGATGAACATGTTTAAAAATTCTCTGCATTGATAAATTGCAGGAATTGTATTTTTGTAAATAATGCATGTAAATACAATGTACTCGGCAATCAGCTAGGGTGTGTGGTAATGAAAACAATGTTAACAAATCGTACGCGGAATGTGTATCTGCGTAAATATTTAACTTGTCTGTAATAATTCGTTTTTAATGCATCATTTTCTTATACAGAAAGAAATGTACTTATGATAGATTTTATATTTACTTTATACAAGAGTTGGATTTATATTATAAATAATAATTAAACCCGCTATTTTCCGAGTGATTTAATCTCGGGCTGAAATATTCGCGGCGATCGGCTAGGGTGTTCGGTAATGAAAACAATTTTAACAATACAGAAAAATTATTGATCATTAAAGCTCATATTTATAGTTGAAAAAAAATTAACTGGTCATTTTTATACATTCTATAAATGATGCAGCGATGATTAACAACTCGGCAATTGTTACTATAAAGAAATTCGACGCAAATCTTTATTTGTACGTGTTCTCTTTCAAATTCTGCTATTATCAGTTTGTTCGTAAATATCGTTTAAATCGATCATTCGTATATCATGAACATCGTTTATCCTTTCCTATCGTGTATCAATCCTATCATATCGTGCGTGTATACTGTTCTATCGTGCGTTAATCCTATCCTTTCGTGCGTGTATACTGTTCTATCGTGCGTTAATGCTATCCTATCGTGCGTGAATCCTATCCTATCGTTTATCTTGTAAAAAATAACGTTGCGGGTACTGTAAATAGTTATAACATCATATCGGGTACTTGTATAATACAGAAAGTGAAGTGTTAAAGAAGATAATTTGAAAATTCCTGATCCTTGATTACAGTTAAACAGGAAATATGGAATGAAATTAGCAGCCATGCAAGTACTTTGATCTAAGGGGAATATAGCGTTTCAAATACAGTTCTATTACAAGGCGCTAGGACTTTTTTGGTAATAAAAGTGTATATCTGGTAACTGAAAAATAACCTTGTATGCTGCATAACAGTTTCCTGATAACTTTTTAAGAGTTCTTTAAACTTTTCTTCAAACTTCAAAAAACCCATGAATTAAGAATTCAAGTTGTTTGAGTGAGTGAATTGGCATTTTAAGCAATGGAGAAATGGACACTACAACAATTGGGATTCTGACCAGCATATTTATAATTAGAAGTACTTTTATTTTTATTTTGCTCGTAAGAAAAATGCAAGCATTCATAAACAGTATATACTTAATCAACACATTGATCATTACTTACAAGTACATTTGCATGACTATATTTTTACATATATATATACACTTGATTTTAAAAATTAACTAATTTCAGCATGCTCATCTTCATGAATTTTTGTTAATTCATTATTAAGTTATAATTAAATAAAATACAGATGTATGATTTTTTTAGTGCTGCAATATTACTTGAGAAATTGAAAAAGAAGTTGACAAAGGATGTCATGATAATTTATATTTGAATACTATTTAACTATAACTGGTATGAGTAATAATTATCATGATAATATATTTCAATACCTTCATCATTAAAGTACCGGTATTTGAATGAAAATTTAACATCAAGGAAGAAGTCAACTGTTTTTTTCGCACTAAATGAATACATGTACATGTAGCATTCTAATCTTTCTTACCATATAATAAAATATTACCTTAGCAATCAGTTATGCAAACAAGAGGCCTGAGGGCCTCATGGCTCACCTAATCAACTGTAGACATATCTCTGATGAAATTAGAACATTGTATCTTGACAAGTTAGTAAAGTAATTCTTGTTTAAAAAAAGATCTTTAAAATTTTCTGCGCATATTCTCATGTTAAACGTCAATTTTTTTTTATTCGAGAAGAACATTTTGAATTCTTTCTTTTTATTTCTATGTAAAATTTCTTATAAACCCCCTCTGATTGTGGGTTCACCCTACAACTAAGAATCATAATTTAAACAAACTTGAGTCTATGCTACCCAAGGATGCTTCCACACAAGTTTCAGCTTTTTTGGCCAAATGATTTTTAAAGAATGCCAACGAATTTTTAATAACTATAAATAAGGGTCGTGCTCTGAATGTGACCTATAGTGATCTGTTTGTCTGTACATTCATCCATCCAAACATCTGTCCATCTAATGAAGGTCATATCAGATTACTCTAAAAAAATTCTAAGCATATACACCCTCTTTTAAGCTCTGTCTGGCTCATACTTTTCATAAAAAGAACTTTTTATGTAAAAAATGTGCAGTGACTTTGAACCAATTTAAAGGTCAAATGTTAAGATCATAGCAGATGTTTAGTCCTTTATCACCCCCCCCCCCCCCGAAAGAGGGCGTTACCCATATTCTAAGAAATTTGAACCCCTAAACTTCTGGATGATTTGTGCCAAGTTTGGTAAGAATTGGCTTAGTGGTTCTGGAAAAAAAGCTAAAATGTGGAAAGTTCACAGATGGACGGACAGACCGAGACAGATGCCCTACAAAAAGCTTTCAGCTCAGATGAGCTTAAAACATATGTTTGTTAAAATATTTTCTCCTTTTTTTCATCAAAATTTGTAATCGTTTCATAACGAAATGAGATACAAAGACATAAACTGTCTATTATACACAGAATTGAACGAAATTGTTTATCATGTTTCCATGGTAACGATTGTTTATATATCTTACCTATATTTGATAATTTGTAAACAATAGTACAAACACTCTCAATTTATTGCATATTTAAATATTCACATATTTTTTTCTCAAAAGGACATAATTTACACATATTTATGAACCATAGTAAGGATTTTATGAAGTTTGAAAGTTGTAAAATATACACTATTGTTTCCATGGAAACAACAATTTTGAGGTAACTTCCCCATCATGTTTTGATTGTTTCTGATAACAGAAGACCCAGTAAATTCAGGATTGGTGTCGGTTTGCATCAACCTGTCCGCAAGAATTTACAGGGCATCACCAAAAATGCCTCATTTCTAGGTTTTTTACAAAGTCGTTACCCAAGTACTTTTAAGCCCTTGGTACAATAAAGAAAAATGAATACTTTGATTTTATCAATGTATTATTCAATAGTTAAGATGTGATGCTTTGAGAGTTTGATGAAGAATTATCACAAACTAATGTAATTGAAATAATTATTTAAGCTGAAAAAGTGTGTTCTCCAGTAAAAATCAAGATCACTTTGTGCTAAGAATGATGGGTATGTGTATCCATGGTAACAGAGTTGCCTAGCAACCAACTTATGGTGTTTTTATGATAGGTATATGATAATATGCATCATATTAAAATTTGCGAAAAATTGGTGACTATGCGTGCCGAACCTCCTATACAAGTGTTTAAATGCTTACAGAGAATGGCTCTTAAATTGTAAAAAATGAACAGATTGTGTTCTACGTTGATCTAATAAATTAATTATGATGTATGCATAAAAAGGGGAAGTTGAATGGGAGGGGGATGGTGCAATCCCCCCCCCCAAAAAAACAGTTTTTCATCTGAAATTCTTATTTAGAACAGTGACAAGAATTATTGTGAAATTTGACCTAAAGAACAAAATTTAGATATACATTGCACTAAATACCAACTCACCGGTTTGAAATTAAAATAAATTAAAAAGTTTACTATTTTTTCAATTAGCTGCAACCAAAAGAATTAAGACCAGGTACAAAATTTACATGTCTATATCATTTATGTCTGTCAGGCTTAAATTTTTCATCCCTGCTTGTGTCTTTAAATATTCAGCCAGGCTGTTTATTTTATTTCAATTTTTAAGAATATGTTATGAAAGCAATTATGGAAAAAATTGAACACAGTATATACAAAAATGAACAAAAATATGGTTCTGCATATTAAGCATCGTATCCTTTTAATGTTTAAAGTGTTAATACCCACTCTTGCATAGGATATTATCTTGTGTTTTCTTACTTTAAGAGCTTGGGACCTTTCCTCAGACTCAAAAAGACTAAAGACCAGGTTTAAGTTTAGTCGGACTAGACACTACATTTGAAAAGCAGATATGTTAGTTTCAACAAACAAAAAGGTGGAATCCTATTTAGGAATTTATATAGGCTGACATCTACGCATGTTTTTGGTTTGGCGCCAGTTATGATTTTTTTTATTTTATTTTTTTTTTGTCATTTTTTTTCTTTTTCTTGATTTTTTTTTTGTCCACGGAGATGGCAAATGTTTCATTAAGGCGAATTACACATATAATATTACTAAAGGAGATTGTCTACTCAGGGTTTGAATTCTCGAGTTCGGATCATAAAGTTCAATATCATGAGTAAAATTCGTTCTAAACACAATAAGTATTTATGAAATGATATGTTTAGTTTATTATGGAATTGAGGCGCAAACAAAGTTTGACTTTTGGCAAAACAGACAAAATTGGGACTTAATTTTTCAGATTTAGTTTTCACTGAAACATTAATATTTAAATAAAGTTAAGTGTTTATTTGTAAGTCAGCATAATTTTGCATATTTTTTGTTGGTTTTATCTCACCTTTCCATTTAGATAATCATTATGATATGGCACACACTACAAAAATATTGAAAATTCCTTAAACGATTAAAACAGCATATCTCAAGATTCTGATCATCGACCTCACATAAATTTTGTGCCAGCAGAGTTAGGTCAATATATTTTGTTTAATACTTGAAATGTGTTTGTATCATCATCATCATCATCATCATCATCATCATCATCATCATCAGTTTTTGTTCAATTGAATCAAAAATGGGTATGAATTTGAATACTGATAAAGGAAATTATACTAGAATATTTATGTTAAAAAAATGTGAATGAAAATAAAATCCTTTGTATCTATTTAGCGTCACTACCATTCATAAACTTTATTGCATTTTTAAAAGAGTTTAGCAATTTTGAATTATTTTCACAATACAGAAAATAATCATGATGTAAAATTTGTAGCGATTTTTCTTAGATTTTCAAAAAATTATTCGATGGTCATTAACTCAAAATGTAGGTGTTTGGTCTACTTTTTTGAAAGTGTAAAATAACTCTGCCACGAATGGTCTTTGACAGACAATAAGTGTTTTTTTCATTATCAACAGTGGAATTTTTTTCATTCTGAGTTAAAATAATCGTTAAAGGAAAAGTTAGATGCAACACATTTCCAGTGACATATAAATACTAAGGAAACAAAAGTTTGTTTTAGGCACTCACTTTATTACTATTACTTAAATCAATATCTCATCTTAAGCCGTAAAACTTTATTTTAATTAACATTTATTCATTGTATTTTTATAAACAATTTTAAGATAGATACAGGTTTTACAATGATTTTTCCTTTCATCGCCCATTCATACATGTACAGTAAATTAATATGATTTTAGATTTACACAGGTAAATGGAAGATATAGAAAAATAACTTAATCAATTACTGCTCTTGATGCTAAAATTTTTTTTTTTATAAAATATTACACTTCTTTTGTTCAAAAATATTTTTCCAGAGCGACCACTGGTTATCAAAAATTAACAATTTTGAATTGTGTATTGCTACATACCTTTCAATGTAATATTTCATTCTTGAATGACATTGTAGGCCACACAAATTTGGAATTCTACTTTGCAACAAGCATGAAAAAATTTACTGTTTGCAACATAATATAATAGAATTTATTACCTTGTTATTTACATTTAATGGTGTCTCACCTAAAATAATAATGATTATTTTATGCAATATACAAATAATCAAACTTAATTGACGGAATATAGGAAAAACACATTTAACAATGTTACATAGAATTGTACAAGTTGTCACAATGGGAATAAACTCGGTACTAATTGCCAAAATATGCACAGGAAGTAAAGGTAATTCAAGCTTAGTACAAGCTATCAAATTCATCAACTTCCTCTTCCTTTTTCCCGCCAAAGAACAACCTTTGTTAAAAAATTCTGTTCATAATGACTGTTCAATTAATATTGGTAATATTAAAACCGACTCTTTTAGAGGTTGTTGTGTATCCATTGTATATGAAGGCTAAAATTTCTCCAGAGAGGTAATATTTTTTTCATAAATAACAAACATATCCAGTATAGTTTCTATTTCAGTGCTACAAAATCTACAACATTATCGGTTTTAATTTTGATTTTTATAAAGAAGTAACACACAGGGAGAACCCTATGAAGGATTATGTACTGTAACCATTGTAATGAGGAATCCATAGTAATTTTAAAACAAACTTTAAACACATCTTGTATACATATAATATTAAGTCCATGTGGAGACAGCTCTTCATTCCATTTGTATACTGAAGTGGGAACAAAATTGTTCTTGTTTATACAATTATTCTCATTTAATTTTTTTTTTCAAAATAAAAAGGTAGATATGGACCACATCTACTTTCCACAACATTTTTGTTCAATGACATACATTTAAAAAAAACTGGAAATAACAGTAATATTACCATTATACTGCATTATACATAGTCTTGAAATATTGAACTTTTGCTGGAACATGTTTTTCGATAAAAAAAATTCCGTCATTTGATTAAAAATCACCAACATTTTTAACACCATTTTAATACCATTTTTATAGAAAACACTGTTGTTATTAATCCTTATATAAGAATTAAACCATACTCGAACATTAAAAAATTGTTTTTCACATACATTCCAGTTTCTGTATTCTTTATGACATACTAGACTTTGACATTGCATATGATATCGGACATTTACGAAATAGATACATCAACACACAGTATTGTTGACATTTACATAACCAAGCTTTAAGCCTGCAATAATGCTTTTAATTTCATTACACTCTGCTTAAATTAGTTAGAATAATCTAACTGTGTCCCGCCACAGTTAAAATGCCTTCAATATACCCGGAATGTAGCAAACAATTGCAGAATCGCTCCGAAACGAGTTTTGAGAAAATTATTAAAGCTGCATTGAAAATAATAGTTAAATTATTCATAACAAACCATTTGAGGCTGATAATATCTTTCATCTAGAAATTTAATTTATATTAATGAAAAATTCAACTCTTTTTCACCAACTTTTTTACTCGCTTCAATTTACACACCATGTTGACATTCGAAACTCTCAGGATTTTTCATAATAGAGTTATCTCCCGTTTTTCCTTTAATGAACAGAATATATGACAAAATTTCAATAAAAATGTTCATGTATTTGAGATTATCCATGCAAATGTGATCTTGTGGAACCATAAACTTAAGAGCCTCCCGTGATTTAACGTAAATATATTGCACATCCGCAAGATTGTAAAATTAAAAAAAAAATCCAGATGATTTCCGGATTTTTAAAAGACAATTTCGTTGATTATTAATTAGCGAAGCTCGATTGAGAAAAAATAAAAACAAATTGGTAATCTTCAAATACCAATGATGTTTAAAATATATAAAACAAAAGACAGTACTCTTCCGATTTTTCGGTATCAAAAACCAAAAATTCGAGTCTTTTATTTTAATATAGTAGTATAGATGGCCATGAGGTAAACACATCATTCCATAAATCATTATTTTTAGGTATCAAAATATCTGAGATAAATGCATCACCAAAATCAAAGATTTCATTTACAATGTCTTAAGCATTAATTGTTAAGAATATATCTAGCCATGGCTTGTTGATTTTGTTTAATTTCTTAATCCAAGAGCATTTTAATGACATGATAAAAAAAAAGTCTACATTAACCATTTTTAAGCCCCCAGATAAATAATCTTGAGATACAACAACTCTTTCTACTTTATCATGTTTTGATTTCCATATAAATTCAAATAAATCTTTACATAGTAAAGTTATTTTTTCATATTTTGGTGAGGGAAGAGAAATAAATACTGTAAATTCCTAATCAAACGCGAGGAGTTTATTTTCGCGTAAAATCACGAGAAGCACCTTTCACGGATTTTAAAATTTTGCCATTATTTTCTGAGAGTAGAGAACTATAAGAAATAAATAACAAAGTTCCACGTTCGCGATTTCATATTCTCGCGATTTGATACAAACCAACGGGGTCGCAGAATTAAGCACTCGCGTAATATAAGGAATTTACAGTAAATGGTTAAGTTTTGGCAAAATAAGAGTTTTAACAATTGTCACTCGGCCAATTGGCGTGAGTATTCGTCTATTCCATTGTTGTATCAGTGATTTAATTTTTGGTAGAATATAAATATTATAATTAAATTCAGTAATGTTTTCTAAATTTACTGATAAATGAATTTCAAGCAAACCAAAAGTTGTTGAACCCCAGTCTAGTTTCATCTAGTATGAAGGAAGACCTGTTTTGAGAATTTTTTTTAGAGCCAATCTAAATAATTTTAGTTTTTGAACAATTTACCTTTAAGCCAGAAAATTTTGAAAAAAAATCTAAGCTATCAAGAGCAGCAAATAAAGAACTTAGTGAGCCATCAAGAGTTAGCAAAGTATCATCCGTATATTGTGAAATTTTATGTTCTTTATCATTAACAGAAATGCATTTAACATTATTGTTTGTTTTATAAGAATAGATAAAAATTTTGTGCAGAGCAGGAATAAATAAGGGCAATAGGATCACCCTGTCTACAACCTCTTTCTATATTGATTTGTTCTGATAGATTTCCGCATTGTAAAACAGATGCTTTAAAATTTGTGTTTAAAATCTTAATCTAGTCTATATAGTTTTTCCCAAAAACAAAGTATAATTTTCACAGTTAAGAAAATCTCAATCAGAATGTAAAATTTGTAGCGATATTTCTTAGATTTTCAAAAAAATATTCCATGGCCATTAACTAAAAAAGTAGGTGATTGATCTACTTTTTTGAAAGTGTAAAATCTCTACCATGAAAGGTCTATAACAGATATTAAATGTTTTTTTCATTAACAACAGTGGAATTCTTTTCATTCTGAGTAAACGTAATCGTTAAAGGAAAAGTCAGATGCAACACATTTCCAGTGACATATAAATACTAAGGAAATAAAAGTTTGTTTTAACAACCACTTTATTACTATTACTCAAATCATTATCTCGTCTTAAGATGTAAAAATTGGATAAATTATCCGGTCAGTGTTTAATCTCTTGCAAACGCATGGAGGTTGCCATGATAGGATCTCTGTGACGTCAGCACACGACTTCGACAATCTGACCCACTAACTCTGCAAGAATGGCAGAATGGCGCTAATTTTAAAGTTTGAGTAACTCTACGATAAAGAGGGATAACCCGTTTATAGTTAAAACTGTATTCATTATAACAAAATGCCATGTCCTCTACTTGAGCTGCATCAACAAAATAACACCACTAATTGTGGTATAAATTAAATTCACAATGCAGAATAAAAAATAGCAAAGTACTGAATAAGATGGCGTATTTAAATTACTACGCCACCAAAAGTAGTACACTAGTACGGGTTATTGCCTTTAACTACGCCGCAAGAAAATATATTTGGGATTGTACCAAATTTGAACCGGAATACACCAAACATATTGAATATCTTACTTCCTATAATATTTCAAGTCCAATTATTTTTACATTAGATGAATGGTGTTCATGTGGACAGCGTGATGTTGTGTCCACTTCGAATGTACGTGTTGTATACTCTGTGATTATACTGTTGGGAATTAGGGAGAAGGGTGTATAACTGAACACGACCAATTCAATTTCTAATTCTAAATCAAAACGATCTATCCATCGCTTATATTTAATGATGTTTAAGAACAACAACGACGTGCACCAGAACACTTATCTATATACTAGCAGTAGGATAATCATTATAACTATAAATGAATTACAAAATAATTTTTCAAACATCTACATTTATTATATCATTTCTATATATCTAGCACATATCAGTATATATAATCTTGAAATTAAAGAAAAAAAAACCTTCAAAAAAACATTAAAAATTAAAAAGCAGGCAAATTTAGAAACACATTACATTAAGAAAATTTTAATGGCTGACATCATTCTATGGTAAATATTATTATTTTAGCTATTGTTTCTTTTTTCCTGACCTTTTTCTTTAATTAAGTCAGAAATGTCTGATGTATTTCTGGCTTTTCAAAGATTTTGATACTTAAATTTGCATGGGCAGCGGAAAGGCCAAAAAATACAGTTTTACAAATCAACGATAAACTAAATTCAGCAATCTAAAATAATATATCATCATCGACCATAAGTGCAAAACCAACAGTCTTCTGTGCAAAATAAATGTACAAAAAATCAGCCAAAGATATCTAAACACAAATCAAACACAAAAAGTAAAACCAACAGACATAAATGTAAAACGAACATACATCAACATTAAACAAGCGGACGCACAAATAAACGCCAGGTGGTGTTTTTTGGGAAGCAATATGCGTCATCGATTATTGGAATCCGGGATGGTTCGCACCTATTCTGTTTCGCCCTGAGATGCTTCGCACCTCGATGTTTCGCACCTGCCTCGGAGCGAAACACCTTACTGTATTAAGATACTTTTCTCGTATTATTATTTCTCTGAAATTAATTATTACCTATACAAGAATTGAAATATGTTTTTAAAAAACCCATTGAAACAGTGCTTGCTTTTATGCATGCACGGTCAAGACAGCGTGCTTGCTTGATTAGGATTTTTATTCATTAATTTTATGAACCCATAACGTTTTATATCGTTCAGAACAAGAGGTGTGAATTGTGTTTTGATAACAATTATAGCCTGCCATTCACTTGAGAATTACCTGTTTCAGTATTTATTATGAAAAATTCGGGAATGTTAATGTAATTACAAATGTATAATATTATATAGTTAGCATAGCTCTATTTTGGGGATCATATTATTTAATTACATAAACTATCTGCTTGAACTTTACATTACTCCCCCCTCCCCTGCATCCACTATTTAACTACGATTTTTACCAGTCTTATAAAATTAATATAATATAAATTTAATCAAAAAATTAAAATTCTTATAGCAAAAGTCAAACTAAATCAAACCTAATCGTTAACAATTTTATTTCTATTCCAATTGTTTTTTGTTTTTTTTGTAAATTTTTAATTTACCGGATGACAGTAAATACAAAATTGGCAATAATGTCAAGTTGTATTGTTTGCATTACTTCCACCCAGTAAAATTAAAGTGATACGAAATGCAACAAATGACTGACATTACGTGAATAGAGGCGTGAAAATTTGGTTTGCTATAATTATCTATACATATGTGCCTAGACTGACGGAAACGGAAAGTCTTAAAGTAAACATTTTGTATAAATTGCTATCATCAAAATATGCATTAATTAATGCAGACAATGTTTTCTATAACGAAGTTTGATTTATTTCTCTACATTCTTATGCATTGCCTGCACAAGTAGTTTGAAGAAAATATAAGACATGGCAGTATTCATGTGTATAAGCTTGAAGTATTCTGATGCACTTTATAAAATTTTAATTTACAATGTGCATATGTCTTGTAGCATTTTGAAAATGATTCCTTAAGATTTTTGTATATCATCATGTTTATGGACTGGCACGTAGCATCGGGGGGGGGGGGGGGGCTGCCCTTCCCCCCTTTTTTTCATGTCATGTCATTTGGATGAGCCTGCCCCTACCACTTTCAAAAACGATGCTACGTGCCTGATGGATAACAATGAAATGACGTTTTTTTTTTGTTTTTGTTTTTTTTTTATATAGACTGCATGTACCATAGTTGATTATGCATATGTTTTTATCTGAATATGAATATTTCGAACAAATGTACGAGTATAAACAGGTCATTAAAATATTATTTATATTTTTTAATAAATCATAATAAATATATCAACATCTCAGGGCGAAACAGAATAGCCGCGAACCATCCCGGATTCCAATAATCGATGACGCATATTGCTTCCCCAAAAACGCCACCTGGCGTTTATTTGTGCGTCCACTTGTTTAATGTTGATGTATGTTCGTTTTACATTTATGTCTGTTGGTTTTACTTTTTGTGTTTGATTTGTATTTAGATATCTTTGGCTGATTATATGTACATTTATTTTGCAGAGAAGACTGTTGGTTTTGCACCTATGGCCATTGATAATATTATTTTAGATTGCTGAATTTAGTTTGTCGTTGATTTTGTAAAAATGTATTTTTTGCCCTTTCCGCTGCCCATATATTAACATGCCGCCATCTAAACGTCAGAACCGGCACAATTACAAATACTGGAAATTTGGGCCGACTACCTTTAACTGTGTGAATTGTGCCTACATGCAACTGATTTTTTTTTATTTAAAGCTTCAAATATTTGTACCAGGCGATGAATTATGTGTCTCATTCCGAAATATTTACATTTTTGAGTGTCTTTGTCTGTGATAACACTACGTATTGATGTTGTACTATACAGTCCAATGGATTCTAATGTCGTAAAATAGGGACGCAAGCGGGATTTGCTTATTCATATTCAATATTTAATTGCACAATTGCTGAAAATTATATCAATAGAAGTAATATAGAATCATTCTCTGAATATTATGAGGTGATAATTTCGGTCGGCGTGTAATGAAATCTATCATAAAGCTATTCGGGCTTCATTGAATTTGATCACGCCCAGACCAGATTTATCACCTCAAGATAATCAAAGAATAATTCCTTATTCCTTAAAGAGACAGTGCAGCTGTAAACATATGTTTGAATAACTTCAGATTTACCTATTGTATAGTTAGGAAATAAGAAATAACGTTGATTGTAATAGTTGAAATACATAGACATCCCTTTCACATACTTAATTAACGTAATTATGAGCTTCCGGAAATTTTAGAGTCGTACAAACCGGAATAATCTTATATTGTTTATTTGTACCACGTGGACTTTGATTGACAGTAATTGACACGTGCTGAAAACTACAAGATCTACGTCCGACTACAGTAATCATGGTATAGGAGGTTAAAGGGACTCTCTAAATAGAACACATCCTCACTTACTCGATAATTTATAAATGGTTTACCAATTTCGGTTCATTTTGAAATAAACAGACATAAATATGTCAAATAACCCCTCAAGGGGTCTTATTTACAAACATGAATTTAGGTTGTAGCAACTCCTATGATAAACACGAAAAATACATGCTTACAAAATAACAATTGTGGTTATTTTAAAAATTTGAACAATCATTACCTGGGAGAAGTAGAAAAGACATATTTTTATTAACAAACATGTTCAGGAGAATCTTCGCGAGCCATGCATGTGTTTTGTTTACAGTAAATACGCATGCGTAACAGTAAAGATGGCTGAAACCTGTAACATGTTGCGATGTAAATATGTGATAGGTTACATGTATTCGTAATTATTAATTTTAATGAAATAATTAGATTTATTTCATGGAGAACTTTGTAATTTTCAGAAAGTTTTTACATTTATGAGTAGTACAAAAATACCGAACCCGATCGGAAAATTTTTTCAAGTCTGTTTTTTGATGCGCCGTACTGTCTCTTCAAATAAATTCAACATAAAATAACTTAAAACATTTTTGTAACGTCATCTTTTGTTAATACAAGCCCTACCAATGTTTGAACAAAATGATCAATATGCAGGGATTCTTATTCATCTTTTAAGTTGAGGGAAATGGTAGTGACCTTGACCTGACATTTATGCGTAAGCAAGGGGGTGAAATTTGATTAAACTGATAGAATCATAGGGTAATATGATCTGTCTGACTGTGTCAAAATTTATTATCTATATCATTGTCTGTAACAGCATATAAAGAAATATCATCAGCAAAAAGTCAAATATGATTAACAAGATCATCACAAATATCAATGATAAACAATAATAACAGAAATGGTCACAAAACAGAGCCTTGGGGGACACAAGCATTAATAGTTTCAGAATAAAACCATCTATTACAACTTTTTGTTGTCTATCAAACAAATAGTTCTCAATCCACCCCAAGACAATACCACATATACCATAGTTTTGTAACTTAAATAAAAGGTCATTATGCCAAACTTTAATTTTTCAAATGCTTTTGAGATTTCAAAAAAAAAATCGTAATCATTTTCCTGTTTCTAGACCAGATATAATACTGTTATGTATTACAACAAGTTGATTTACAGTTGAGTTACCAGGCTGGAAACCAGATTGATATATATATAAATTATATTATTGTCAATCATATAATTAGGTAAATGTATACCATCAGGACGTGGTGGCTTACTACTATTAATTATACATAATAGGTCTCCTATTTCTCTTCAGTAATGAAGAGTTCCAGTAAATTTTCATTAATAAAGGATTGAGGACCACTTCCATGAAGAGGAACATCTGGTTCATTAGTACTTGGCGAAGCATTAGCAAAATATTTATTTAACACTGTAGCTTTCTCAACTGGGTGAAAAATAAGATTACCGTCTGATCTTAATGGTCGCATTTGTTCAAAATCTTTGTTGAGTTTTGATATTGATTTGTCGATCCGCCACCATTTCCCTGGTGGTATGGATTTATCAATCAAAGATGATATTGTTTTGTTATAGTTTTTACGTGCTTTTCTAAGTACATCAATTATTCTATTTCTAAGTTGTCTATATGAATGCCAGTGTTGAGAATTGTTTGTTATTTTAGCTTTAAAATGAGTTCTATTTCGTTTCCTCATTAGCTGACGCATAGCACCATTCATGAACACTTTGTCTCTCGGTCTGACGTAATAGTTTTCTGAGGAATATTCTTATCACTGCAATTGTTTAAGGTTGACACAAAGTTAGAAAATATTTTTTTGATATTTTCAAATCAAAAGACTTCATTATCCCAATTAATTTGAGTGCTGAAAACTTGCTTGATCATAGTTTAATTTTCACCCTCTTGTAGGAGCATTGTTTATGTAATGTAAACTTTATCTCAACACCTAAAACACAAGGGGAGCTATAGAATGGAGCAGATATGTTGTGGTCTACAATATATAAAAAGTGCCTGTTAAAGATGGTGACAGTTGAAATTTGACACCCCGAGAAAACCATTGTTAACCTCCGCTTCGCGTCAGTTGACAATGGTTTTCAAGTGGCGTCATTTTGAACTGTTACCCTCCCAAACAGGCACTAACTATTTTATTATACTGAATGTCTTAGTTTTAAAGAAATTTTAACTGCTTTTGATAAAAAGAAATCGGACCAGAGGGCTTTAAATATGACATTATTAAATTATTATTATTAAAATTGGGGTGCTCAGGAATGCATCTTAAATATACATACGTGGACACTTTTTTCTCAACTAATCTTTGAACGCAATTAGAATATTTTCAACAAATGAATAAGAAGAAAAGAGAAAAAAAATAACGATAATGTAGAAAACAGAAAAATCTTGGATTTTTGTCTGATAGGATGCTAACAGTTTAACATTTGTGTTCTTCTTTTATCAGGTAACATGAAAAAATTCACTTGACCACTTTTATATGAAAATACTTCTCTTATTGACATATTTGGGATATTCATTTTTGCAGACAACTTTGAATATGTACCCAGTATTTAGCAACAAACACACGCGAGCAAAAAAATTCATGATTATAACTATTGTCATCTGCGCTAGTGAAGGGAAGATCAATTCCGTTTCTCATAAACCCAAGGGTTTATTGCGAGCGTAGTGAAGCAAAAATCTTTATGGGGAGCGGAGTAAACCAAACATTTTTGGCTTGCGAAGATGAACTATTGAAAATCGCGGAACTTGGTCATTTGAAATTCGTAGGTAAGATAATTAATGATAAGTAAAATCTCGTTAATCTGAATTAAGAAAGGAATTTATTTAACTCTTTTTTTATCATACTTACTTTGACAAATATACATATTCTTTGATGAACAGTTAAATTTCTGTGCTCTTTGATATCCGATAACGATGCACTCTTCAATTTCAAAACCGCTCAGCATGCCAATACTATCTAAAAGAAATAACAAAAATCTTGTCCACATATTTCCACTGTCAATCTGTAATGTTGATTTACTTAATTAAGGTATTTTGATTGTCGCATGACGTCATTGTGATGATTCCGAACAAAATATTTGCAACATACCAATATTTAAGTTCAATTTGAATGTTTAATATTAGTTTTCAAATTGACAAATATTATACGGATTTAACCATAAAACAAGGGTGGAGAAACCTTAAATTGAAATAATTTAGGGCATTAACTCACTCGATAAACGTATACTTCAGAGGAGTGTGCATATTAAAAGGTAAACATTTGCCATCATAAATCAAAAGGCATGTGACATCTTTTATTCAGCCCAGAAAAAGGTTAGGAGCAAGTTGGTTTTTATATTTATCATTATAAATACAGCACCGATCAAACCCAACCTAACGCCAGAGTAAACCCCAAATAAACCCCGGGTTAATTTTCTGGGTTTACTTTGGGTTTAATTTTTGAAAATTTAGGTCCACTCGGGGTTTACTTTGGGTTTACTCGAGAATTGATTTTGGAGTCAACTATACGCACTGAAGTGTGAAGCAGACCTATATTTTTAACTTATCATCCTACTGCCTGTGCTTCCAGCCCTTTATATTCCGAATACAAATGTAGCGTCTGCTTTCAGGGTATATTTCTGATCGGGGTTTACTCTCTGTGTCCACTCTGGGTTTACTTGGGGTTTACTCTGTGTCCACCCTAGTAAACCCAGAAAGTAAACCCAGGGTTTAGTTGGGGTTTACATTTTGTTAGGTTGGGTCTGATCGGTACTGTAAATATTTAAGAATTTTAAGATACCATTGATAGTTTGCATTCTGTTTTACATTTAGAATGAACAATCCATTGTAAATGTTAACTGGATTCAGGCATGCACGTAGCATCGTTTTTGAAGGTGGGGGGGGGGGGGGGCAGGCTCTTCTAAAAAAAAATCTAGACAAGCAACGAAAAAAAAAAAGGAAAAGGTTACTTTCCAAAATTCTGAAAATCCTAATCCTAATTTTTTCTACGTAAATTTAGGAAAAATCTATGCTGCGCAAAAAAAATGTGTGTGTGTGGGGGGGGGGGGGGGGCTGATGCTACGTGCCTGTGGATAACTATTGCAGTCAAGCAAATACATGAAGGCCAGTTTATGCAGAAACTGATTTTGTAAATTCTTCCAAAGGTCATATTTATATATAATACCTTCAAAGTAACTTTTGGATATTGAAAGTATTTAAGTAATTTACCATCAAGCCATCAAATTATGTTTGTTAAAGTTTGATCGTCAAATCACCGACTTTTTGTAGAAACTGATAGACAGGCACTCCGCTTAATGAAGGACACTGTATATGTGCCTTATGTAATAATAATCAAATAGCCGATGAAATGCATTTTGTGTACTGTATTCATGTATTAGGCAAAAATACTTAGAACCTAGATTTTGTGAATGTCTTTTGAAGATAGTGAATTAGTGCTTTCTTTAAAACTCAAAACAGTCTGTTAATTTAAACATGACATTTATGAAGCATTCTGTCCTATGACATTATATCAACATGTACATGTATATGTAATAAAAGAAAAAAAGCAGCACTAACTGCAAAACATAAGCGCTTTCATTGTTAAAAATCTTCAGACGTCTGAAGATTTTTAACAATGAAAGCGCTTATGTTTTGCAGTTAGTGTTGCTTTTTTTCTTTTATTATATTTTTACCGGACACTGAGAAAATACTTTTGTGATTTAGATAGATAGATAGATAGATAGATAGATAGATAGATAGATAGATAGATAGATAGATAGATAGATACATGTAGATAGATAGATAGATAGATGATAGATAGATAGATAGATGATAGATAGATAGATAGATAGATAGATAGACAGATAGATAGATAGACAGACAGAAAGATAGATAGATAGATAGATAGATATATATATATATATATATATATATATATATATATATATATATATATATATATATATATATATATATATATATATATATTTGGAAACGAATTTAATTAAAAAGTATAATAAATGATCAAAATAAATAAGTTCAAGTCGTATAAACAGTTTTTATTTACTAGTTTCAAAATCATGCCTTGGTACAAATTGGTTTAAACTAGATTGTTAAATCTATTTTTCAGACCGGGGGCTAAAAACTTGCAGCTAAATGCTTATAAGTTTAATAAAAAAAAAAACTTCTAAAAAATAATTTCATAGATAACAATATCTCAGGTTATTATAATATTTGAGTTTTTCAAATTAAATTAAAAAAAACACAAATTAAGTTTTAGTGCAACATTTTTCTTCTTATGGTGACGTAGTTTGGGTACATGATGTTTTAAGAAGGTACAACTCACTTTGAAATTTCTTTTCAAAGTTTGGGACTAAATTAACTCACTTTAAACTTTTTCAATGTTTCGACTAAGTTAACACATGAAATTGTTTTTAAATGCGTTTTATCAATGCGTAGATATATATTCATACGCGTACAAGTTAATTTTAATATATTTCTATGATAGTTTTGCATTTTAAAATGCAATTATACCCTTTATTTTGAAGTCAATATTTTTTTTATTTTAAGCAATAAATAGTTATTTGTATTCTAATAAATCTTTTTGTTTTTCATAATTTCACCTCCCTCAATATGAAAATAAAATCACGGTGTGCCTGCTGGGATGGTTGTTAAGACATATTGTGCGATTTAAATGTACGGTGTTGATATTGTGAAATGGTTATTTACCCTGTCGTTCAAAAACGGAAAAACCTGTTGCCATCTCACACAGTCTGTCTTCCCATACACATAGAATATCACAGTTGGTCGAGTATGTGTCAGATGCCACTGATTTCAAGCACGAACAATTGTTTCCCTGAAAGTACAAAAATATTTGAAGTATTCAATATTCATTCTTCCAAAATTTCTTAAAGTTGCGTACTTTCCAAAACATGTGTTATTGTTTTCTCAAAAATAACCACTTGAGCACAAAGAGCTAGAGACACGAAGCCTCCAAAATTACCCTATCATAAAAATCACATTATATTGGTGAAATATACATGTAGGGTAGAATCTTAGCTTATCATAACTGTCTCTCTTTTTTCTATCATACTTTCTTATAAACGGATTTTACAATATGGCATTGTTTTGATGAAAAATGTAGAACAGACGTCATATTTGTTAAGTAACGTCATGAAATGATAAAATTACGTATGACTTGAATAAAATCAACAAAAACAAAATAAAATTATCTTGTAGACATTGTAATTCATTTATGAAAATAAATTTATTGATGAAAATATTATGAAAAGCTTATTTACAATAAAGTTTTTAAAAAGTTTCAGGGACCAGTGCTGAAGGTTAATATAACGGCGGTACATTTAAATATATCGGTGTCTTAAAAGGTCTTTTTTCTGGAATTTGAAACAGTATGAAGTAATGCTGATGATGCGCAGTGTGTAACTGAGGATTAATAATTTAATTCTACCAATGTAATCACAAATTATTGAAAATAAATACATAAATATGAAAGAAATACGGTAATTGTATTTAATAGAGATACATGTTTATGTAATCTGAAATTTTGATGCATTACTGTAGCAGTCTGTGTACATTATTCTGACTGATTATTTTACTTGTTTCAAGGCTTCGATATTTTAACCCAATCCTCGCGCTTTACAACAGTTAGATTCCAGGGTTCAGTTCTTTGAAATGTTTTATTTTCCCATTTTCCTGTGGGCTCACCGTTCATGTGCGCTCACCGTGCGTTCACTTGCGCTCTCCGCTCCGCTTCGTTCCCGCTCATCGTTCACAAAGCGCCCACCGTGCGTTCACAAAGCGTTCGCTATTGTTTAATAAGATAATATTATATTTAGGCTAATAACAATATATACATATAGTTTATTGTTATTATTTCACTCACTGTGCGCTCACCGTTCACGAACTTTTCAAGTGAAAAAATAGAACCTTTCAGCGACTGTGTATATGTAATGGATATACTAGTATGCCGAAAGCTGTTCTGTATCAGGCACGTAGCATCGGGGGGGGGGGGGGGGGGGGGGGCAGGGGGATTCCTGAGACTGCCAAGTTTTAAAGAATAACAGTATTGTTACCACTGGTAAAGGTTTAATAATAAGAAGCTTACTAATATATCTGACTGTCACAAGTAACATTTTGACTGCTGGAACAAGGGAATGACATTACAGCAGTGTTTTAATGTTCAGTAATTAAATGCAAAATGTATATCGATTTCTTTAAAAATATTTTTATGAATTAATTATTTCCTATAAAGGCCGTAACATAACGTCTATTCATTTATATTTCATTTTTCCAGTAATATTCACGTCTTTTGAGAATTATTATAAGTGATAAACTATCCGTTAATGTCTTGAGAATTAAGATCATATGAGAGAGAGAGAGAGAGAGAGAGAGAGAGAGAGAGAGAGAGAGAGAGAGAGACTAATTCATAGCAATCATGTAGAATTTGTGTTATCATATATATATATTTGTAATGAACTCAGCTATATGCAAAAATGGTTGAATAGGCAAAAGCCACCGATGTAATCACATTTAGGGTGATTTTTTATTTTATTCGACAAATTATCAACAAGACATCACAATTAGGATTAGACTCCTATATAGTGCACATGCTGATAATGTATTCTAAGCTGTGTATTCCAAAAGCCGTCTTCATCGAAACGGACACAATCGATCTTTTATGAAAGGAGTGTAACTGCATACATGTAACGGTTCACCGGAAATACATTGACAACGCGACGAATCAACACTGATCACCAGGTGGTTGATAATGACGTATGCATTGGCAAAATGTTTTTATGCAAGGGACGATGGGTTAATATTCAATTACAGCAGCTGCTGTACTTGTCTACTTGAGAATTAAATAATCAAGTTTTTTGACGGAATAAGTTAAGTTTATCATATGAAATCGACTGTCTTTCTCCCGCGGTATTCAGAGACACTTGTGTAAAAAATCGCTTGCATCTTTCGTTTCGTTAAATGCATTTCACTGTTTGGCAAAAAAAAAACCCACATCAAGCTACTTATACATGCTATGGCTTATTCTTTATTAAGGTATAGGAATATATATTTACTTACGTACGTACAATGTTTACTTTGCCATTATTTAATTTTTTCTGTTTGTTAGCAATGTTTATGTATCTCTATATTCTACTGCAATTTACTAATACCGTGGTACATAGAAATAATGCTATTAAAAAATGCAGACTTTACTGGTAAGTTCTATTAGAAAAATACTTAAAGAACTCAAGATTCCATGTACAGATTCAACTGACGTCGCAAACGTCGAACTATTATGTCATTGATGATGCACGATGTAAACATGAATACCCAGTATAACATTAAATTTTATACGCATTTCTTCCTTAAATATTTAATAAAATGGTGATTTTGTAAATAATCACAAATAATTCTTTATCATTAATAATTAAATTCTGCTATTTCAATAAATAGTAAGAAAATAATTAACCTAGAATAGAGTGGTCTGTTTTATTTTCTGTTACTAAATTTGAAAGAACTATATATGATATGAGTTAAATTTGGCCCCAATAATTCGCCATTTTTCAAAGTGTTTCTGGTACAATAAAATTTTATATTATAATTTAGAAGAATTGATGTAAAATATATTTTACACCTGTTTATTTGATTTATTTGCACTCACTGCAGTCACTGGCAGTATATGACGTCAAAAGTGAGACTATTTATATAATTCAATCAAAATCAGTCAAAATTTGACATTTTTCTTATCTTTTTATGAATGGGAAATATAGAGCGCATGCTTGAACAAGGAAAATTGTTTGTAACTTATATATAATTATTAGTCTTGGCTAGATACATCTCTGATTAAAATATTTTGTTTGTTCAAGCATGCGCTCTATGTTTTATGAAAGAAAAACTGTTTGAAACCAAGCTGTTTTATGCTAAAAATGGCGGGAAAGGTTGTCTTTACAAAACATATTTCTAAATTGTGGGCATATCATATATAGTCCTATTGGCCACACTTCTACGAAATTTTGCAGGCAGAAGCATTTATGCAATATCTCTCAGTTTTAAAACTTTCAAAGAGGTACTCAAGTGTGGCCATATTCAAATTTGGGAAATACTGCAGTCAAATCTACAATTTTCGGCTATATTTAACGACCATACTGTTTGATGATGTGCATAATAATAGAATTATTATTTGTTACGTAACATGTAAATGTTTCAGAAAAAAGCATTCTTGTACATAGTATTCACTAGGTTTTAAAACCCTCAATTAATGTGACTAAAATGGATCTGTGGTTGGAGGACAAAGTTTGTTTTGAAGAATCAAGCATTTTAATGTTGTAGATACAATACCGCAAAAAAATTAATTTAGACTCTTTTATCTTTTTCTCTATGTTTATTAAAAAACACAACAGATGTACGGTTTGAATCTTTTTGAATGCTTTCTTTATTGTATAAAGACCTTTGAGCAAAAACAATAATAGAAATATTCACAATTTGAAAATTTATTTTACAATTAAGTAATAGACATCTGCGCCATCTTATTCGCTCATGCTCTTTGTTTATGGCGAACTTTTGTACTTCTAGGATTGTAAAAGTTTAATTTGCGATGTACATGTATTTTTGAAATGACAATACCGTGAATCATTTACAGGGTCACGTCTCACTTAGGTGAGTATAACAATTTGGGTTTTTTTTTCGGTAAAATAATAATGCACTTTTTGAAATTATGATCAGCAAAATATGGTGACCTTACAGAAAACATTTATATTCAAATCGTTTTGAAAGTGATTTTTTTCAATGACAATCTTGAATGATATTCTTTAGGAATCCATCAAAAAATAAATATTTTTTGTAGATGAAGTAAACTGTCATAGTCATCAATATCAAATTCACTTAATTATATCTAATTTCAGGATGCTACATGTATTAACATCAAACCTTTACTCCAATGATCGTTGAATTGGCATTGTTCTGACAAAATTGAAAGCACTTTAAAAGCATGTTGTTTTTAACCGTTGTAGATTTTAGGATATTGACGTTCTTCTGACAACCTTAATCAAGAAATTGAAAACAATATTATGTTTAGTTAATCTGTGTTACATCCCCAACAATACATATACGAGAGTACAAGAAAATCTTAAGACAAATGGATACAACCTATTATCACAATGCTGAAAGTAGTCAATATTAAAATTTGATTTCAACCTTGAGAACTTTAAGATTGAAGCACATTTTATTTTTTATTCAGAATCAATTTTTCTAAAAGGAACTTAGTCTTTAAATATACACAATTGGGAATTTTTAGTTGGAAAACCCGTTCTCATTTAACAAAATACCTTAAAATTAATTATGCCAGTTTCCGTTCGTGATCTAAAAAAGTATTCAAACATATCTATTTGCATTATGTAAGAGGGTCCTATGGTCTTGACAAATTTTAGACTGTATTGATCTCCTTAAGAAGAACTCTAAATGAAAATATTGGAAAATACCGAAATCTATAGTAAATCTTATCTTAAAATTCAAGGGAGACATGTGGTTAATTTGTTGAATATATATAGCTTTCTTAATTTTGCAGTATTGAGAATATGTATTAATAAACTGATTTGTTTGTGAATCTGGTACCTTTATTCACGACACTGAATTCCGTTACTGCGTCTTGTATCCAGTATCCAGAATTAGGAGTCACTTTGGGTTCCACAGCCATATCATTTTTAAACTTGTTATATTCTGTCTTCACTTGTGAAAAATTTATCAACTGACAAGCTCCATTAGCCTCTCTCCAATTAAGGTTAACACCTGTTAGTACCACTGCGGATGAATGCACGTCTGCAATATAAGAATTTTAACAACTTCTAGATCTTCGAATGCATGAGCTTGTAAAGAACTGATAGATCAAAAATATATTTTAAGTAAAAGTTTCACCAAAATTTTAAGATCACTTAACTCAGTCCTTAACTCATATCTTTAAAAAAAATGTATAAATCTAAGGTCGATGCTAAGACATGAACTAAGTTTTGACTTGAGGAAAAATGGAGTCTTATGTGTGAATGAAAAACTAACCAAACAAAATTCGCTACACGGAAGTTAGTGTATAAAATTTAACTATATAATAAAATGTCTTATTTGCAACTACGCTGTTTATAAAAGTGTCGTTATTAAAAACTTGAACTATTAAAAACTGTTAGAAAATAATACTCACTTAAAACGGACAGCACAATACAATAAAGATATCGGGAGTACCAATCCATGATATACATGTATATTCGTTATTGTGTAAGGGTTACAACACATGCAATTTTGTCGCACATTTATATGATTAACGCGCCACTTAGAACCAAGAACACGGAAAATCACATTTCCTCACACTAACATCCGGACGGCTTACAGTACTCACTGCACATCTAAACATTGCATGCATTTAATCCAGCGTCTTGCAAGAAAAGGGATGTGATGTTAATTAATCAATAAAGATAATCAGTGTCAACTTTTTTTTTTGGAGAAACACTTAAAGTGAAATGTCATGTGAAGTATTTCTCACTAGTACAGTGTATGCGGGTGAGGACATTCAGCTCGTGTGTGTTTTACTCACAGCTCTCTTTCCGTTAGCTTTTATGTATATCCTGACATGAAAAAAATGTTACATGTTCTTGAATTAGTAACAATTTGCCTTATGCAACTGATTTTTGTGATCGATGTACATGTAACTTAAGTGGTATGTCGAAAAAAGTATTGTTTATATAATGTATAAATATCACTTATAGAAATAATAGTTTTAACAAAAGAATTATGAATGTCAAACTACAGTTTCTCTCTTTTTATTTTTATGGTGGCATAGATCTGCCACCACTTGTCAGATAATTATGTTAACTTCTTATATGATAATGTCGACTTGTCAGATATTTATTGCAACTTGTCAGATCTTTATGTTGACTTGTCAGAAAATAACCATAGTGACTAGAGACTCAATATTTTGTTGTCAAAGCGTGTTAGTGCCACTAACTGCCATTTACTTGTCATCATAATATCATATAAGTCGAAATAAAGATCTGACAAGTTTACATAATCATCTGACAAGTCGACATAAAGATCTGACAAGTTATCATAATTATCTGTCAAGTCGACATAAAGATCTGACAATTTAAGATTATTATCTGACAGAAAAAATAATATGGCCACTAGTTTAAGGAAAATTATCATTCATATTGTAAGTCGACTTGCCAGATAATAATGTTGACTTGTCATATGTTATGTCGTCTTATCAAATAATTCTGTCGACTTGTCAAATAATTATATCGACTTAAAAGATGATTATGTCGACTTGTCAGATCCTTATTTCGACTTGTCAGAAAATATTAGTTCAAATGGATGGCACAAATTGGGCGTGGAAAGGTTAAAGTGTTGAATTCTTAAACATGTGAATAAGTGACAAGTCGACTTAAAGAACTGACAAGTGAACATAATTATCTGACAAGTCGACATCAAGATCTGACAAGTCGACATAATTATCTAACAAGTGGTGGCAGATCTATGCCACCATATATTTTAATCTTGTTTCGAAAATTTGCTGTTGAATCTCTTTTTTGGGGGGTTTATATCGAAACACATTCATCAAGTATTAAGGTAATCATACAAAACAAACACTACAGGATTGCATTCAATGAACAGAACGTAAGTCCCAAACAACCTTTCAGATATTTTTAACTTTGACGGTGTGTGTATGACTGATACTCGGAAGTGAAGTGTATACTTTCACACATTTAGAATCACAAACAAGTGCCCGATAACACTAAAGATACTACTACATTCTACTTGTACAAGTTTTGATCAGACTAAAAAAAATATTTTTATTTAATCTAATTTTCATAATTTTTTTCATTTCTTTAGAAAATGAAAAACGATGTAATGTAATGTGGTTTTTATAGATATTTTGTTGATTTTTTTAAAAGATATATTTTTGTTTATTGTGTAAATTATACCAGGAAACAAACTCACAACGTTCTTGTTCCTTGCCGAAGTAGTTTGGTCTTTTTGCATATATAATGAGTATGCATAGCGCCCCTCTTCTCAACTGCCTGGTACCAACAGACAAACCAAGTACTTGATTAGATTTAGCTGAAATGCTTCTACTACTATTGTGAAATGGTCCAAAAAGAAAGAGTTTAAATGAAATCGGCTAAGCTATATTTGGTTGTGCAATGGAGATACATAAATTGTTGAATAATTCATCTAACTTCTTGACAACTAGCAAACAATAAAATACATTCGTCTTCCTATTTTAAAGTAATAAAAAAGAGGCCCAGGGGCCACATCGCTCACCTTATTAACAGTTCTTGTATATTTTTATTTGGAGATTTTTAAATGTGAAATTCTTAAAATAATGTAGAAATTTCAAAATTATACAATATATTAAACAAAAATACAAAAGTATACTTTTAAGAAATTATATCCTACAATCTAAAATACATTACATGTAACTGACTAATCTAATACTACTATGCCTCAACTAATTAAAGATAACAAAATTGTAAAATGAGCTTTCGATATTTATGAAAAGTGAAGGAAGGTCACTGTTACCTTGATATGAGGATATGAGAATGCTTACATAGCAAAAACTCCCTCTTGAGGCCCCAGCATTGGTCTGGGGGTCACGGTTTGAACAATTTAGAATCTACATTATTTGAGAATGCTTGCATATTAAAAACACACATTGCAACATTGTGGTTCTTGAAAAGGAAGATTTTTAAACATTTCCCAAATATATTTCTATGTTAAAGTTTGAAACCCTTTTAGGGCCCTAATATTTGTCCGCATGTCATTGTTTTGACAATATAGAATCTGCACATTTTACAAAATGTTGTATTGTGGTTGTTGAGAAGAAGATTTTGAAACATTTCTTCTATTTATTTCTATGTTAAACTTTGAATCCCAAGTTCGGACCTAGCATTCTTCATTTCATATACAAGCTTTGTTGTATATATTGGCATTTCTGGTGCAGCGGTTCTTCAGAAAAAGATTTTTAAGGCATACCATTTCTACTACAGTGCATTTCCCAATTATCATTCTTTTGAAAAGGATTTTGTCCTTTATTTTACAATTTAGTTTAGTTAAATTTGGCCTAGTTGTTCTAAAGAAGAAAGTTTACAGGCAGACGGACGGACGACGGACAACAGGTGAACCTTTGGTTCAGGTGAGGTAAAAATTGATTGGAGTAGGGGACAACTTTTAACTCCCTCCTCCAAGTTAATCCACACTTTTCTCATTTTGATAATGTGCCAGTCAGTGCATCAAAGGATCATTTGTTATTACGTAACATGTCCGACACGGAAAGACACGCCTAAAGGAAACTGCACATACATTCGAAAGCTATTCGAAATTGCCGATGTTTTGGGGTTTTCTCTGGGTTTTTTCTCGGGTTTTTAAACTGAATTTGCCAATGTTTTAATCATACATTGTATGTGTTTCTTTGCATGCAACATAACCAATAACATTATACACATGACAATAATGTAATTGTTGCATTTATTGGATTTCAATACTGGGGTGATTTTTACGGCCCATTAGATTCTTGTTGTTTACACTGTTTATCAATCGTTTTTCTCTCAAGACTTCTTTAATACAAAGCAATCTGAAAGCTTTTGCACGGCACGGAATGACAATACAATTTCTGTTGTTGATTTTGATTTTGTCGAAAACATTAATTTTATGTAATCAATGAAGGTGAATATTGGGTAAAAATGACGTCATTAATAGCTGACATGTGCAAAATTATCAATTCGTAAAAGATCTACATTACACGACCATTCATAAAAATCCTGGATGATGAAGATCATTGACTGTAATATTGCACACATTTACTGCAAATCATTTTTAACAATGTAACACCTCATACATTAGGAACGAACATTTCACACACACACACACTCTCATCCACCAACCCACTCAAGCACACAATATAACGCAGTTTCAACAATACCTTCAACATTGTTTACATGTATTCTTGTACAATGTACAAGTATAGTTTGAAAGAAAAATAACATAAATTATATATTTAATCATTATTTTGCTACATAAATCATTATGTCTTTGTGTATTATATAATATCTTTACAAGTCGATGTATCTATTTTACATCTCTGTTATTTGCCCTAAAACTAAAACGATGTTTCAGCATTTTGATAAGAAAACAAACACATTCAGCATCAATAATTAAAGACATTATCATTGATAAGTTTAACATGCAAATACCACTATCGATCATGTAAGACATCATGCTTTTTACCACACACATTTCCAGGTCAAGTCTTCAAACCATTTGGTCTTCTCTGACGATATATTAATCGACACACCGTATATTTTTTTTTAACATTTACTTAACCAAGCTTTAGGCCTACAATAATGCTATTAATTTTACTACACTCTGCTTAGTTAATAATGTAAAGACAACTTAAAGGGAGCGTTAATGCCACTCAAAATGCTAAAAGGTGGCTTAAAGATGCCTTAAAGGTGACTTAAAAAGTTTGGACATTTAGGACCTATAAACTCAGCTTAAATGTGATTAGGTCGTAAAGAAGGCTTAAATATTGTATATCCTTTAAGCCTCCTTTAAGCCACCTTTAAGTCACCTTTAAGGACTTGCTTAAAGATTGTTTTTCGCCCTGTGTCTGCATAACTGTTAAAAATCGTGAAGTGCACAAACGCACATTGCGTTGATGTAAAATATGGATACGATTATAACTATTTCGATTACATCAAGTTGAAATGTTTAATGATAAAATTCACTATAAATATTACATTTAATTTTTTTAACTCATAAAACTCCTTTTCATTTTTTTTTTTAATTTGGCATAATATAGATATCATTAACTCGTCTGGCGTAATTTTACGTAATTTGTAAACTATTTATGAATTGTTTATTTTATGAAATTATTTCTACGAGGGCTTAATTTGTTTTGAAAATTGTAGCCTCTACCCTCATGACAGAGGAGGCCAATAAATAAATTTACTAAAAGACATTGCTGGAGCTTGTTTGTGCACAGCGATAGAGCTTTCATATATCGCAGATTTATTCTTTAGTGTCACAAACCAATGTTCTTTGTATTTCATTTGTAATTCACGAGTTGACATTAGATTTTATTCTATTTTGCTATAACTTTGAGCTTTGGTTTTAATTCCTTTGGACATCATCTTTTTAATCTGTAATATGACATTAATCCTGGACAACGCAGTTTTGCTTCAGATATGATACTCTAACGATCCATAAAATAAAATGTTGGTGTAGCATTCCACCTTAAACTGATTTCAATAGTAAGAACATTGACACTTATACATCAGAATATTGTCAGAGGAATACTTATTTTTATATACATTTTTAATTTACTAATAAACTTCGTTTGATTATATTACCTGTACCATAGCCTAGTGCTCTTGCTCAGTCTTCTTACATGGAAAGCTCCAATGTAATATGAACACTCAGTCAATGTGAATGAAATGATTTATATGTCTTTCCATGTACTTTTTGTTTAACTTGTTTTTCATCATCGATTAATTAAAAAAAAACCAATATTTTGTGATTGCACGTTTTTGTTTCAGGTTTACTGATGATACATCACAATTAAAGAAGATTATGCGATCATAAGTCATAACAGTTTTTTTCGCTTTAACTTCATTCAGTAAAATTCAGTGCAATGTCAATTAATGGTAAGCATGTTACATTCCCCTGTATTTGGTATTTATATTATGCACTGAAATATTTTCTATGACATGCAATAACTTTTTTTTTTTATATGTGTTTACTTATATTTAATATAGTACCTAGTACATGTATTATTAGCCATTGTAAAATTCTTTCTTAAGAAGTTTCTTTTTCTTCCATACTATTTAAACGCTAAGTAGAGAGTTATAACCTGGTACTGGCACTAAGTTTTACTAATTTAACTATTATTCTGAGAATAATAAAGCTTAATTTTAAGTGCAAGAATCAACCACAGGTATTTGCAAAATTCCTGATTTGTTTTTTTGCACATATGAGCATATGAATGTCTGACAAGCAAATTATAATATGTCAGCATTCTGTTTTTCAGGTGAGCTTTCTAGGCTTAGTGAGGGTGTTGTTCAAACTGTTGCCCCCGTCAACTCTACAATTTCTAAAAGGCGGCAACTTAGCACAAGGATCCCAGTGCAACCAAGCATTTGTGACTATCTCGGTGTTTAGCATGAAGTCATAGTTGAGTTCTCCAATGATGAGACTGAAAATCTTGGAATGGGGTTGAAAACAATGATCGGTTGTACCCCTAGAGGTGCAATCTCATTTATTAGTGAGTCTTTTAGTGGTTAAGCATCAAATCGACATATAATGGAGTGTTCCATGATCAAATCAGAATCAAGTATGTTTCTGCCAAAAGATAGTGTATTGGCAGACCGTAGAATTTGATTTGCACCCATGAATGTATATGTTAATACTCCTACCATGCTGAAAGGTAAATCGCAAATTGAGCCAAGAGATGTTGTTTGAGACAGGATTATTGCATCCCAGAGAATAAACGTAGAAAGAGTATTTGGCCTTTCCAAGACTTATTTATTCACATTGTGTATACCATTTTTTGTCATTAAACTGTTGGTTGCTGAGAATTGAAGAAAAAATATACTGTTAAATCATGATAACGATAACAAGAGTCTGTTTTAATTACTGGTATTATTAAGATAAAAACATTAACAATTACAAATGCCAAATATCAAATTTGCAAAAATCAAGAGCTGATAAACTTTGATTGAACTACATCTTCAGTTTCTTTCCTCACATTTATAATAAAACATAATGAATATAAATAATAAATAAGGTCAGCATTTAACTTGAGGTTGATATTGCGTTTGTTAAAAAATGAATCCCACCAAATGACATATTTGATAAAAGGTGTTAAAATTTCAAGCAGGTGCAACTAATATTTTCAGAAAAAAAGATGTGACAGAAAATCAATACCGATAGCCAGACACATATCAGTGTCAAAAAGTATATCTCCCCCTTTCGGAGCGGGGGTATAATTGTATATTATATTCATTCAGAACAGTAACATTACTGATTGACCTATTTCACAAAAAGTGAAAGACTTTAATATGACTTCAAATGAAGATGCAAATACCAAGCCACTGCATCAAAAATGTACATTCTATCATCTTTTTGCTATTTCTAGCGCACCAAAATACTTCAACAATGAAGTGTATAATATGTCAATAAGCTAACATGTGCATGAAAACTAATAGCATATACGCCTTTTACAAACAAGAAGTGACATTTGGTCTGAAATGTTTCTTGTAGAACATTTCTAGTTTTGGCAATAAACTAAACAGACAATATTCATATATTCAACTTTGTTTCAAGATCAAAATGTTACAAAATGTGTATACAATGAAGTAGCAGAGTATTGTACCTGAAATATACAGTAGTCGTGGAGTTGGTCATGGTATTTATATGACTTGATTTCAATGTAATTTTACCATTTGGTTCAACAAAAATTGGGAATTTCTTCCCAGAAAGAATATCAACATTTCTACCACCATATGGGCATTTAACTTTTACCATGGCTTCATTCCCTACTTAACCATCTGGTGCAGCACCAAGGAAAGAGTATTTGACAGACATAACCCACACTCTTAGACCTTGAAATGAGTCAGTTCTTCAAGCGTGGAAATTGCTATACTCTCATGCTGCCTACTATGAATGATGGGACATTTGATGATTGACGTATCGTATGTTGGTTCATGCTAGAATACAATTTTCTAGTGTCTCCACAGCAAGTCATTTATACAATGTCACCAAAACGGGAGGCAGTAATTCGCTTTTTTCTTTTATCGAATAAGCTGAAGGTTTTACTCTTGGCTTGCATCCTTGTAGATGTCCCTATGTCCTTGGCATCTTTTGAAGAGACCTTAAAAAGAGGACAATAGAATGAAAGATGAATAATTTTTACTTGCATGTATGTTTAATCAACATACAGTTTTTTTTAATACAATGAACCTGTATATGATATTCTTATCTTTGTTGCTATATTTAATTTGAATGCTGGTTTGACCCAAAATTTTCAACATGTAACAGAGACTTTTTTTGTCTCTGCTGGGGTTTGAACCCGGATTCTTTGCCATGCCAGTCCAGTACTCAACTGATCGAGCTAAAGGCTTAACTCACTATCCAGAGCTAGTAGGAATGCCATGTATCTGACTCTACCACAAACATATTAATTAAACATTCTCAGAAATGCATTTAGGTTGCATATAGTTCTGTTCATTAGTTTACTTACAGTGACTGCTTTGTCAACAAAGTGTCCTATTAAAGGAAGTTGAAGGTAATCAAGGTCTTTACTTGCAACCTAGAATATGTTAACCATGCAGTAATAGATGTATCTGGAGTACCCTGAAGGGTGTTTCAAGTACTTGTCTTTCCTTGGATCCTCCAGCATTTCATCGGTGTGTTTTCTTTTTCAAGGGCTTCTCTCTACTGCTAGTGGTTCACCTATTAAATACTACACTTTATTATATATGTATGGAGTCATTCATGACATCATAATGCATATCCATGAGTCATGATTTTATGTGAAAATTTTAAATTTTGAAAATTGAGAATTCTAAATTTTCTTTGGTACATGAAAGCTTTGAAAATTGTCTTTACACCCTTTCCTGGCTGCTAATTTTCCCTTTTCTACAAAGCTCTCCACCATAACCAGCAACATGCTCAAATGTTCCATGAGGTCTCTTGCCTGCAGGGCATTCACAATGGGAAATCAGGGTGTATCCTGTTTTTATGTCAATTCCAATTCTAAAATTTTAGGATAACTATTGAAATATAAAAAAAGATTTTAAAAAGTAAGGTTATTACTAAAAAATGTTTGTATGGCCATTGTGTATCGAAAATCAATCAATAATCTTACTAAATCATGACAGGACATAAATGATAGCTACATGTGCCAAGCTAAATCCAGTATGACATTGAGCTAGTTTACTATCTGATATTATGTAGTCAATTTTGTGAATTTTACATGTACTACTAAAGCCAACCCTAAATATTTAGTAGTAATTCAGAAAATTTTGCACGGTATTATAAGCAATTACATCAACCTGTTATTGTATCATGTCTGATTAAATTACACCAGAACTTAATTTTTATATGAAATAAAACCTTTTGTGTCATTGCTGCACCCGCTGAATCAGATAAATAAATATGTGTATCATCTAATGCTGCATTCAAAAAGTATCTCTCCAGTTAGGTGGTCCTTTCCCTTTTCCAATGCTTTAAGTCCGATGTTATCTGTTTGTCTTCTACAAAATGAAAATTAAAATTGGTAAATTTTCATAGAGAATGTTCTTTTTTAAATTTTAAAGTTGATCAAATGTTTGTTGTAAATGTCTGTACATGTACATATAGAAATATGAAAACATCAAAATATATTATATTCTAGTTTAAAATATCACTTTAAATAGAAACATTTCAGCTAAATCTTAATTAAAACTAGCGTTTACATATTTACCTGTCATTCTAGACAGAAAGTATTGTTCAATCTGGAGATATGTTAACTGTGGCATTGGCTTGTGTTCTGGTGCGAGTTGCTGGAAGCCAGTTATAGGCCAAAATACATCTAATGGCTCTGGAATTATGATTGGATCTTCTCTGAAATTTTTAAATCCGTCATGTGATTCAAGCCTGAAATTTCTGGAGAGTAATACAATCCGTAGATCTTGATACACTCGTGCTAACATGTACTTGTACAATGACAACATAAAGTCCGAAAGATCTGAGGTTTGCTTGGCCTATTAAAACAATTTTAATTAATGTTACTTGACAGATTCTCCTGGCAAGTAAAAATTCAAATTCAGTTAAAAAACAACGAATATTTAGATATTTGGACTATTAGAGTCTAGGCTAAAGTTACATTAGACATTTTAGTTGAGACCATGATATTGGCCGAATATTGGTATAACGTATGTCGTATGTTAAGATTTTTTGGTCGATTACATAATTTTCAGGTTATTCTACAAAAAGCATTGAAACATTTGATATATATAATAGAATTCCGAAATATTTAGATGTTTAATTGATTTTAAACCTAAATATATCAATAATGGATATTATATCATCAACGAAAACAATTGAACATATACAAGTCAAAATCAAAAATGTGCGTAAAAAAGCCGAACCAAATAGATTCTGAACAATAATTGGATATTGCATAATTGTTCTTAAGTGTAGATTTATAAGAAGCCAATCCTGAGATAAGAGCACATTTAGTAACAGAACAATTAGGACGGAGTTTTTATAGCGTGAGACTGGCCAGTTTCTATGGTATCCGTAATTGTAATATCTGATCCGTTGAGATGGATCTGCTCACATTTAGCAGGTTTCGCAAACAAAGAGACTCGTGGTTTTTGCTGTTTCGTTTTAAGAGAGAATGTTACAGTAACAGCTCAGCAAACAAAACAGAAATTTAAGCATTTATCTCAGGTTATTGCATATTTTAATGGATTTTGTGTAATTTAATCCCAGGTCTCTCTTTTATTTTTTTTTTGTACAGGGAATTTTAGGGCGTACAACCATGTTGTTGAATTTTCTACTGACTCTGGGGAGTTCTGGCCTGGGGGCCATAAAAGTTAAACGAGCTCACTTTCGATCTCAGTCTTACTTTTCCACTATATCTTCCTAAAAGTGAGACTTAAATCAAAAGTGAGCTCGTCTTACTTTTATGGCCCCCAGGCCTGTTCATGGTTAGAGTGTTGTGCAATTGACTATGAAGAAAAGGAACAAGAAACAAAAATTAATGAGTTGGAATGGATACAAACATTGAATTTTTGGGGAACTAAGTTTAAAAGTGCGGATATAGATTTACCTTCTGAAACTATGCTTGCCATAACACACCGTCGGCCATTTTTTCTTTCTAAGGATGTTTATCATGCTTAGTGTATTCTAAATTTAAAATAAAAATAAAATCATATACATGTATTGTTGTAATAGTTTGTTGCAATTCATGTGTGCACTTTTTATTGGCCAAACGTTACGCCAACGTCGAACTAATATTGGGTCAACGTTGAACTCACATTAGGCCAACGTTGGACCGATGAACAAAATTGCCAACGTTGGTTCATTGTAACCGATGACATTGGTCAAACATTGGCCCAACATACGCGGGGATTTGGGAACAATAATGTGCCGCAGGCATGTCTACTTCTCAGCCATGGCTCTCTGAAATCAACAACATTTGTCTGACATTTGAGCTAAAACTACGTAGGTAATCAATGTGTGCATATTTTGCCTGAAACCAGCTTCATTTTATTTAACGCAAGAAATGGATAGTTACGTCCTACATGTTAAATGATTCAAAAACTGCCAAATCTTGTGTTGTAAAATGACAACAACGGCAATTAAATGTACACTTTATAAACGATCTCACGTTTCCGTGAATAAAAACTATGTCTTCATTCCTATATCAGATACCTACCCTCTCGATCAGATCAATCTTCATTCCCATACATGCTGCCCCTCTTTGAGCAAGCTCGAAATTAAAACGTTGTACCGCCCACTGTTTAAATTGCCCGCCTTTTTAAATTTTTCTATTACCTCAAGTGCACGCGCGCTACCTAACGAGTAATGACGTCGGCGAAAACTATTGCTTCTACGTCTACAATTAAAAATTACAGATATTTAATTTTAAGACATCATATTAAAAATTAAGCAAATGAGATAAAAATGCATACTTAAATTTCTGAATTCTGAAATGGTTTCATTTTATAATCATCGAAGAAATCCATTACATATCAGCGACCCAAGTGATGTCAGATTAAGAGGGCTGGGTGGTCAACAAATTAACAATTAAACATTAGATTTGATTTTTTAAGTTATAAAATCAAATATTTTAGATTTGAAATTTGAATTTGTTGATATATCTTTACAAAAAACTTTTCATTTTAGGAGATCTATATTGTATAAAAACGGCCACGATCATCAAGTCCTCTTACAATAAATTAAGGCATATTTACATGTACGTCTTAATAGTGAATAATGTTAACTTACCGTATAGATATACAAACAAAACCAAGTAACATTATTGCGATTGTTGCCAAAACTCCAATTACTATTCCAACAAAATTACTGGATTATGTATTATGGAAAATTTGGAATTAATCTGGTAAAAATACAAGAACCAGCAAATTGCAAGCAACGATAATGAACTGAGATAAAGCCTCAAATAGTGAGTATGTTTAAATGGTAACTCACATAAAATTAATATGTTTAATTATATAATTACAATTATATTTTAAAAAGTTAATGAAAATAAGAAAACTTCAAATCATTTAAACTATTAATTATATAAACCTCGTTACTTTGCATGCTGATTATTAGTACTTATTGTCGATAAATACCTATAACTGATGAATATTGATCAAAATTTAAAGGGCACAGTGAAGCGTATAAAAGACGATATCTAATCTTCTAGTTGTCATGCAAAATTAAAATGCAAGAATGATAGAACACATGGCTACCAGTGTCCACCTACTATCTTATGGCAATCCAATAACGAGATGAGGGATAACGTAAGCGTTTGTAGTTTCATGAAATGGTAGATAATAAGCTAATGTTTGATTTTGTTTTGCACATTTGAAACAGCCTCCATCCAAGTTACTTTGTCTAGGAATTCTCTTAAAATGCCATTTTCTGAAATTTTAAGATATATAAACATTTAATGTAAATTTAAAATAAACCCCCACAATCTTAAAATGATAGTGTATTTAATTTTTTTTCTGGACGCATCAAATGCACATCAGGTGGAACAAAAGACACCTTGAAAAAAAAATTTCAACATAAACAATTATTATATAATATTTTAGGGTGAGTATTTTTTTAGCAAGTGTTATACAATTTATCCTTATAAATTATGACATTTTGCCAATAAACTTCGAAACGCCTGCGTCCGAGTAACTACTAATAGCTTTGGTATTTCAACACGGGTGATATGATGTCCAATTATATTTTAAAAAGTTAATGAAAAGAAAACTTCAATTTATTTAAAGTATTAATTATATGAACCTCGTTACTTTGCATGCTGATCATTAGTACTTATTGCCGATAAATACCTATAACTGATGAATATTGATCATAATTTAAAGGGCATAGTGAAGCTTATAAAAGACGATATCTAATCTTCTATTTGTCATGCAAAATTAAAATGCAAGAATGATAGAACACAAGACTACCAGTGGTAATATTTTATCCTATGTTTATCAAAATAGATGAAGATTAAAATGAAGTATTTCTTGTTTGCTGAAGAGGACTTTTTGCAAAATTCCGAGTATTTTAATTCACAATAGTTGTGATTTATTGAATTCAATTAAAGCATATTCATGCAAAACTGTTTATTAGCATTAAAAATATACTAAATTAAATCAATGCAAAAACTTGCTATACATGCTTTACAAAGTACGAGTAATAATATATTGCTTTTGGCGCCAAATTTGATTTGATTATAGAGGGAAATACATAAGGATATTAGGCTCATTTAAGTTTGACACAAAAAAATACCGCTTTTACCTTCAGAAAAACATGCAAGTAATATACGTTTAGACTAGTGGGTTCTTACATATACATTTAATGTGCCAGTACTATCTCAAATATTGTTAGCTCCATGGCAACAAATCTTTATCAAGCTCAATTTTCATCTCATTCTCACTAATACAAGAAATTGGACCAAAATTGAGTTTGAAATACACATTGAATAAACACTCCTCGATTTAAATATGAACACACATGTCAGCATAAACCACAGCACCCGTCGATAGGTACGATTTGTAAACTTTGTATTGATTAAGTGCTTGTTTGTTTGTTTTGTTTTTTGTTTTACTTTTTTCTGGCTTCTATATAATTTCATCTGATGTGAATGAACAGATCAAAGACATGAGTATAATGTTAAACTAATAATATTAAAATTTCCTACAATTTGTTTTTGTATTTACTACTGATTTCTTTGCTTTGTAATATAAATATAAAACCAATACACAATTTGTATGCAATAGCTGTATGTTAATATAAGTACAAGTTACTTGTTAAAATCTTACGTTCTTCTCTAGTCTTACTTACCTTGATTTAAGAAAATCACGGAAAACAGCTTATTGTTCAAATATTTGTTGATGTAGAACCTTCCTTGTCGAATTATATATACCCGGTATTACCTGTTACAGTATCTTCGACAGCTTCAGTCTAATGTCTATAGCCGCTAGGTTACGCGAAAGTAGATCAAACACGTAATAAGATAAGGTCTTCGGAAATATCGTCCGTTCATGTTTAATATTCTTTAATAAACATATTTTTTATAATTTAAATGTTATTTGCATTTAGAGTATGATTGATAATACTTATCAATTTTATTCATCTATTCCTCTTATTAATACCATCTAACACGATGTATTGACGTTATCAAAATACGGCATTTTAAGTAAATATGTATCTGTGCATTTGAGATTAGAACTTAAGTGGAAAACTTAAGAAAATACACATACCTTGATCTATATTTTTTAAATAAGATGTACAATAATTTACTTTATTTATGATCTTGAATAAAATAAATGTAGACAGATTCCCCGTTTCCCAAGAAAAACAAGCAAGTAAGATTGATATAGCTTAAAATTTTTGGGTACTCACATATAAATGTAGTACATCAGGATCCGGTTGTATCAACGGTTCATTTATTTTAATGTGTTATTAAGCCTAATGAATCATTAAATTCTAAATAAATCATTAGTTAATAAACACATTAGATGTTGTTGTACAAACCCGTTATTAAAGGTTTTTAGTTAATGCAGCATTAACATATTAATGAGTCATTAAAGCGTTCTTATTCTTTCAATATTACCCATAATGCTATAATGCTTGATCTTTATGCATTTTTTGTTTGTTATGATTATTATGCATTAGCCTGCATATTTGAAGTTTGTATTAATCTGGCTTAGCAAAAGTGCGTAAAATTTGATAATTTCATCTTGACCGAGTAACATCGCTGTAAAATTTTGGTCTACACAGGTGAAGCCACTACAGCGAAATAAAGGTCTGCGGCTTATATAGTGGTTGTAGGGATATCGGCGATAAGAGAGATATGTGGCGGAAAATGCCTTTTACGAGTAGTATTCAGCTAAAAGTCATTAATATCATATTACATGTATAATTGTTTCATATTTATATTATTCCAATTTTTTTCGTTTACTTTTTACATTCGATATTTTACAAAAAGATATGATTTTGTGGAAATCTGTATTCCCTTTACCGAAAATTAGTGGTAAAAGCGAAAAAAAAAATGGTTTTCTTAATGTTTGTAAATGAGTAATGTTTATAGTACTAAACTCATTCATTTTAGTAACCATAATTTTTTTGTTTCTAACATTTAGACACAAACGTACCTTTGGAACAAATGTATTTCTTTTTTTCATCACAGTTTGAGTTTTCAACACGGATATCAACGTTATTATATCGACGGATCACTGGACACGAGCTGCTTCCTTCTGAAATGATAAATGAAAGATTTTTATACATTGGTTTTTTCTGGTATCCGTTACTGTATGTTTGCTTTGATTGCATTGAAATAAAATGAGATATATTTTCCCTTGATATACATGCACTATTCCAATATACAATGTACGTCCAGAAATGTAGCTTTGTATAAGTGAGGCTTGGTGGCCAACACATTAACCATCATACCTTTCTTAAATACTCAGATACATGTATAGTTTGTTAAGCTATAGACTATCACTTAGTAAAGAAAAAAATACCTCCAGATCTATTAATAGCTCTACGGGAAATTCGGATTGACGAACCGTAGAGCCACAGTTCCAGCCAAACAAAAACTATAATTATTGTGCACAAAGAGTTTTGCTCGGTTTTGGGCTTATTAAACTAATTTAAACTAATTCAGGATTTTACTTCAGATATCATTACTACTAGTACTTGCCTCTGGATATCTTTTAAATAGCCTCACCAGCCTCGTAAACTGAAACAGTCTGGTTTGTTTACAAGTAAAAATACTGGCTCTATCACATTTACGATTTCGACGTGAATTTCATATACTTTACATACGATGTCGGGTATAAAGGTGTTTAAAAATACTTCAAAGTTGTGAATCAGTAGTGAATCCGTAGTAAAATCTCTAAGGAATTCTATGGTATTAAAAATATACATATTATATTCCTAAATTTTTTTGGTAAGCTTAAAACCTTGAGCAACATTTAATGTGCAATTGATATACAGTTCTCTGTATAGATCGAACTGTAATTTCCAGGGTTTTTTTTCAGACCGGGAGCTACAGACCTGCGGCTAAGAAAAATTGGCATATTTAATTAATCTTTAAAATCAAAATATTTTGCTATTATTGATAATGATAATCTTTATACAGAGCTCTTCACTTTAAAAAGATTATTATAGTCTAAGTATTTAAAATCAATTCTATGTAAGAATCAAAATTAGGTGGCCACGCATAGTCACAGAATTTATTCATACTTGACAATTTGATTGACTTTGTGAGTAAAAAAGCCTAACTCGATTTATTCGTTGCTTTGTGGTCCCGTTGCCATGGTAACCGAGGGTAAAGCTGTAAAAATGTCATTTTAATGTTTATTTGAGAACATATTGTGAGAAAAAAGCACACCTTGGGGTTTCCAGGGTAGAATATATTATTAAAAATAGTTTTCATTTTTCAAAAGAAAGAAAACAAATCATGGAGAAGCGCATATTTTTTTAGAACGTCTCCATGGTTACTAAACAGAAATTTTAAAATCTGTTTTCTTCATTTAATTTGTATAACAAGTGCAAATCTTGGATTTTTTTGTAAACACTATCATGATTGTGCGATTTAGGATTCAAATATGAAAACTGAGAACCGTTGCTATGGTAACAAGCTTAAAAATAGGAAAATTATAATATTTTTAGGCATCTTTGGATGGATATCATTCACTTATAAAGAATAAATATATAAAATCAATTGGTGAGAAGAAGTAAAGTATGTCCTCAACTTTAATGACACCTGAAAAAAATCTGAAATTTTCTAAAAATAACTGCCGTTGCTATGGACTTTTTAAAAAGTAAGAATTTCTGTGATAGATAGATTTTTACAACTTCCAACTAATACAATGGCAAAATATTCTAAAATCAGGAGTAAACGCATATCAAAATCATCTTTATTTTCTCAGTTTTTCCTATTATTTGGCCATGTTGCCATAGCAACGTATGTCAATCTATCATAATAAAATATATATTGCATAGACATTGATATGGATGTAAAAATTTAACAATTTCCCATTACGGCTTATTAAAAAACCGCAAAAAACTGTTTATAAAAATGTGTAACGGTTTCCATGGTAACTTTTAAAAGAATTGGTTTCTCTATCAATTTTCTGATATAATTATAGAATTGAATATAGGACAAAGGCTGTCATGTGTCTTTGAAAGTTTACATTAGTGGGAAAAACCTTCAAATATGGCTGCAAAGTAGGTAAGTTTTGCTATTTTTCCTTTCTTTAGCCTCGATTACCATGGCAACGGTAACCCCCAGTAACCAACTTTTAGTGTTTTTTTGCGTTTTACATCTAGGTGTGTCCATGCATGAAATATAAGGAAAATTGGTGACTATGCGTGGCCAGACCCTTTTATAAATCTTTGATTCTTACATAGAATTGATCTTTAAAATAAGGAAGGAAATGAGTGTTAAAGCAAAACAAACAAAAATCATTTAAAATTCTTTAAAAAAGTTAAACATACTAGTAATTGGGAAAACCCCGAGAAACAGTACTTGTCTTTTCTAATGCATTGATTTTTTTTTTACTTCAACAAAACATAGAACATGAATAAGTTCTTGAAAATAAAGTGTTACTTACGTTTCACCGTTTCGATTTGATAAAACTGTCTTATGCCAATCCAATAACGAGATAAGGGATAACGTAAGCGATTGTAGTTTACATAAAATGGTAGATAATAAGCTAATGTTTGATTTTGTTTTGTACATTTAGACACAGCCTCCATCCAAGTTACTTTGTCTAGGAATTCTCTTAAAATGCCATTTTCTGAAATTTAAGATATGTAAACATTTAATGTAAATTTTAAAATAAACCCCCACAATCTTAAAATAATAACGCATTTAATTTTTTTTAATGAAAAGGAAAAAAAAATCGATTCCGCACAGTGGTATCGATCCGAGTACCCTTAGATTCCTAGGCGAGAGTGTTGCCACTACGCTATTTCGCTTGTTATCTGAGGGAAGGTAAAATTTGTTGAGTTGTGTAGTCAATTTGGATGATGATAGAAAGAAGAGATGAAGCGTTCTTCTGTCCATCTAAAATTGATACCCAACGCTGAGGAACCTTTAGAATAGATAGGGGCTTAGCGATTGGTTGGGAGGGCAGTATTTGTTCATCAGTTTATTCATAAAAATCAGTGCTGCTTGTAAACAATGTGGCCGGATAGAGTTGACTAAGAAATCAACAGGCCAGGTCAAACTCTGGTCGCCAGCGGGTATTTGAAGGTGTGGGAACATTTGTTGGAACTCAGCTGATGCGAATTCTCCCTGTGATTTGAAATGCACGTGCTTAGAAATCTATTAACTGTCATGCATTCGTGGATTACAAGTACGGAAAATCGGAACTGAATTAAGGCCAGTCATGGATTTCAGCCAAGTCGGGAAATAAACAAACTGAAAGAAAATGTTAATTAAATTCATCTAAAATCGGGGTCTGGGAAGGAAGAGTTATCTTTCGTTGCACTTCAACACAAGTCGTCACAGGTTGCCGATAGAAATGTAAACAAAGATTTTCAGTGAAATTTGAGCATGAATTTATTAGATACAAATATCGAGGCGTTGAAATTTCGTTTCTCGGGACGATGGTTCGATGCCGCTGAGGTGGATAACTTTCTTCAATAGGGTTCATTTCGTTTGAAATTTGACAGGCAATTAGATTCAAGTGTGAGGAACAGTCCCATGAATTTTCGCCAAGTTCTACAGAGTTTTACTGGAGCTGGAATTTTTATTTGGAGGCGTAGTCTAAAACGCGGTCTGGAGTCAAATGGCAGGCAGTGTTTCACCTTTTTAAAAAATTCTGACAAACGGTTGTAACGCTTTTTTAGGTTTTATTTTAAAAAGGAATATTAAATTTCAAGTTCAAATATCGAGGGTCATGTTCATATAAGAATTCAATCCTTGTATAAAAGAAGGGGGGGGGCAAATTGTTCATATAACTGAATCTGATATATATGTTGCATACACTTATTACTCATTAGTTCTAAGAGGTCAAAGGGCAAGGTCAGGTCAAAGGTCAAGGTCAAGGTCAAACCTAAAAATAAGGGGGAGGGGGAGGGGGGGTGTTGGTTGTTTTAAAGAGCTTATTGCACATATAAATGAATCTGAAATGTATATGTTAAACATTTAAATATACTTGTAACGCGTCAGTCCTTTAAGGTCAAGGTCAGGTCAAAGGTCAAGGTCAAACCTAAATATAAAGGGAGAGGGGTGTTTGAAAGAGCTATTTGTACATATAAATGAATCTGATGTTATAGATGTTGCAGATACTTATAACACACCAGTTTTAAGAGGTCAAAGGTCAAGGTTAAAGGTCAAGGTCAAAGGTCAAGGTCACACATATAAAAAAGGGGGGGGGGGAGGTTATTTAGTATGTGTTTGTGAAATCAATGAAATTATAAGGGGAATTACTGCCAGAAGGGGACGTTGGACCCTGTTAAGATCTATAGACTGAAGAAACTTCTAAGCGTACTGAAGACATTGGTAAAAGTTTCAAGTCTCTACCTGTTATGGTTTCAGAGGAGTAGCGATAACAAGCATTTCATACAAAAGGGGCAATAACTCACTAACTATTACAAGGTGGGAGCTGAAGGGCTACATTTTGAAATGTCTTAAGACGTCCTACTACATCCTTGATCAAATTTCTCTATATCACCCTAAACAAAAGAGATACGAAAACTCATAAATACACCGATTTTCAAATGACCTTGACCTTTGACCTTTATGTCATTTATATCGGCCAAGGACGACGCTTCCATCCCAAGTGGTCTCTATGACAAATAGTAAAAAAGTTGGAAGTGATTTTCTGGAAATTGAAATACTTTCAGGGGCAATAACTGATTGAATAGATTGAAAAAGCGTCTAAGTGAACTACAGACGTTAATAAAAGTTTCAAGTCTCTATCTCTTATGGTTTCAGAGGAGTAGCGATAACAATCACTTCGTACACAAAGGGCAAAAACTTTGTAAGTTCTGGGAGTGATCAACCAAAGAGTCATTTGGTACCATAACTTTTAATGGCCAGTCACATAAAGAAAAAATTGCTTCAATATCTCTTGAAACAAAAAAGCTGTCCCTGGAAAAAAAGAGAAGAAAAAAAAATAATAATAATAATAAAAAACATAAGAAAAACAAAAGGTCTTTCACCTGAAAGGTGGAAAGACCTAATAATAAAAAACATAAGAAAAACAAAAGGTCTTTCACCTGAAAGGTGGAAAGACCTAATGATTACGTTAAAAGTGAATTTATTTAGTGAGTACTTATTTACACATAGAAAATAAGATTTGACAAATTTGAAAATGAGTCAATTCGTTTCTTGAAAAGCGATTTTAGTTTTGATGAATAGACGTCAACCGCAACTTCTCGGACCTTACCGACAGGCTCCAAAAAACACCTCGAATATATTACCTAGGCGTCCATGACAATCCCCCTTTTATTAAACTTGATAAAAATACAGCACATTTTACGATTTTTGGAGATATAAGATAGACTTCATTAAAGTCAATGATATACCTTAAAATATACCACAAAAGCAACATACGAGGATGTCTAGAAGATACTTATTTTACTGGGAAGCAACTCCGTTTTGTATAACATTCTAACATCCTGTGATGTTGATACATTCGAGATGTTTTTTTTTCGAGAGAAAAGGCCCGAGAGGTTGCTATTAGGATATACGCTTGCAAAGCACGACCTCTGGTGAGAAAATCAGATAGAGCTTTTCAGAACATGGTAAACACGGACATGGGTTGACGGACATCGCAGGCTGATACCTTTGATCGGCAATCTATGGTGAATCAAAAATAATGTATTAATTTGATTCGATTTTAGTTTTGATGGAAAGAACTTTCCCGAACGGATGGTGAGGAACGCTGTTAGACTAAATAACGTCATAGCTGAACGCGAAGGGCGAGTTATCCATAAGGCATCGATTAGAGTTTTTATATACATTTTAAACACGACAGATTGGTAGTAAACATTATATACATTAAAATAGAAACACTGAACAGGATGTGTTCTACCTTGATCTATATCAATAAATGATGTACGCATGAAACAGAGAAGTTGAATGGGAGGAGGTGCAATTCTTTTTCTTCAAAACAACCTTTTATCTGAAATTCTTATATGAAACAGTGACAAAAATAATATTTGACCTAAAGAACAAACTTTAGATTAACAACGCACTAAATACCAACTCACCGGTTTGAAATTAAATTAAAAAGTTTGCTTTTATCAGGCAGCTGCAACCAAAAAATTGATGATCAGGTACATAATGTACATGTATATATCATTTTAGTTTATATTTTTCATCCCTGCCTGTTCCTATGAATATCTAGGGTTTTTTTTTGGTTAAATTTTAAGGAATATGTCATGAAAGCCATTAAGAAAAATCAAACAAAGTATATACAATAATGAACAATAAGCAGTGTATCATTTGATTTTAAAGTGTTTAAATTCCCGCACTTGCACCGCGCTTTAAGGGCTTGGGACCGTTCCTCAGACTCAAAAAGACTTACAGCCAGGTTTAAGTTTAGTCCGGACAAGGCACAACGTTTTCATTTAAAAAAACCCCAGACAATATGTTTAACTTAGTTTCGATCAAATAAAAGGTGGAATCCTATAGTCAGGACTTTATATTGGCTCACATTTACGCATGTTTTGGGGTTGCCGCCAGTTTTCCTTCTTTTTTTGTGTTTTTTGTGTGCGGAGATGGGAGGTTGGAAATGTTTTTTTTGAGGCGAATTACAAAAATAATGTTAAAAGAAAAGTCATTTACACATTTACAGTGACATATAAATTCTAAGGAAACTAAAGTTTGTTTTAAACACTCACTTATGACTATCTTATTTTCTCATTTTAAGGATTAATTTAAGGATCATTTCAAGTCCACCGATAGGAACGAAGAACTAATTATTGTACAGCGTGGCCTTACTATTGTGGTGCTATTTTTCCATGTCAAATAACTAGGTCAATCACCTAATTTTTAGGCAAGTGACCTTTGAAAGTTGATTGAAAAATTTGTCATAATTGTCAGCCCTTTTCAAGGTTTTCTTTATTTTTGCAATTATTAGAAATAATAAGCAGTTTAATTTGTTGGTTGACAAATGATGAAAAGCTAATAGTTTTACTTAATTCATATTTCAATCAATCGTTTTAATCTGATACTTAAAATTTAATTTAGTCCAAATTTTCTCTATCAATTTTCATTTTAATCATTTTTGATCGATTTTACAACAAACCTAACTAATAGGAGCTCAAAATTCTTGCCTACAACTATGTTTATTGTCTGTATTCTGTTGACATAAACTTTAACTTTATACCAATTTATCTTGTTAAAAGATAGTTGAGCTAGCGATGTAGCCATCATTAAACACAAATGTCGATTTCTAAACCATCGGGCTAATTTTCTGAATCGATTATCTATAACTTAGAGGGCACATTTGTGAACAGAAATTGTGTTGGGGGTGGGGGTCTCAATTCAGAATGCTGAATCTAGAGTCACATCGGCGTTGACATATCTCTGAAATGTGCTTTAATCATTCAATATTTACTGCAATTTCAATTTTGAAGTGAAAAATAAGAAATTAGTAGATCTCAAAGTACTTTAATGAAAAGCACGCCAATTTCACAAAAATGAGCTAATAATAGTTTCACAGTCGATAAACAGGGTTCAGTGGTCTTAAACTATAGTTTACGGACAGAAAACGAACGTAAACGAAGAAAATCTATATTTCACGTCTGGAAACTATAGTTTACGCAATCATCCATGTTTCAGAAGTGTGAAACTATAATTAACACTGAAAACTACCATTTGCGATTGCAAAACATAGTTTATCTCATAAACATAGTTGTACGGTCGTGGAACTATGATATACAGCTCTTAACTATACTTAATGAATGTAAATTATAGTTTAGAGATGTAAATCTACAATGTATATTTATCAGCATAACCGATCGCGAACGTTATTCGCAGACAGATAAACTTAGATCATCATTCGTAAACTATAGTTAACGATTCGTTAACTATGGTTTGCGGTTCGTAAACTATAGTTCAAAATAAATTAATGATAACTATAGTTTAGCGTCCGTAAACTATAGTTAGCAGTGAATAAACCTAGTTTATCATCTGTGGAACTTTATTTAACGCCGTAAACGATCTATATTTCATATATGTAAATCTTAGTTAACGCGATCATCTATGTTTCAGAATTGTAACACAATTATTACCACTGAAAACAAGCATTCACGATCGTGAATGTTTCATTAACTAATCTTAACGATAGTTAACGAATGTAAATTATTGTTTACAGATGTGAATTTATCTTTATCAGCAAAATCTATCGTAAACGTTAATTGCAGACGGATAAACGATTATTATCATTGGTAAACTTTAGTTTACAACCGTTTAATATACTTTTACAGATAAAAACCATAGTTAACGAATTGTTAAGTATGGTTTGTGATTCGTAAACTATAGTTAACAGTCGATAAACTTAATTTATCAAATGTGAAACTATGTTTAGCTCATTTTTGTGAATTTGGCGTGCCATATTTAAGTTGCAATCGCATCTTTACGGGCCTTTCCGGCAAGCTCGGAAAAACAGCGGTTGTTAAACGAAAAGATACAAGAGGGTACATGCAGTTAAGAAAAGACATCTTTTTATTATGATTTAAGAGATAACTCGGCAATTGTAAGACCTAAGCCACTGTTACTTTTGGGCTACTGATACGTTTGACCATTTATGTACAGGTTGAATAACAGATCATATTTAGATGACAAAACGAAATTGACATGGTACAGTTTATCAACAGAAGTATTTCCAGAATGCCCTACTGTGAAATCGAGCATGCGTATTCCAGTAAAAAGGACTAAAGTAGTTGCTAGCGCTCTTGCATAAGGAAATGATCAAATTTTCAAGATATTCTAACTGGAATTAAGGTATCCCACTTCTTAATAAATTTAATTTTGTTAAAATTTCAACAATAAAGTTTCCACTTCTTATTAAATTTAATTTTGTAAAAATTTCAATAATATTGAGATCGTCACAATAAAAACACTTTCTCGTACATACAAATAATTTGTGAGGTTACAGCTGTATTTCTTTGGTTTAGTAAAAGGCATCTGGTGCAATTTATTGAAATTATTTGAATCCTATCATATGAATATTGTTAATACATGTATTTCTATACAAGTAGTTTTGAAACTACTTTTACATTTATCACAATACTGAGATATACTTGACCACCTTTTCATGAAAAATATTTCTCTTGTTGACATATTTGGGATATTCATTTTCGCAGACGGTTTTAAATATGTCATGTGCACTAGCGAAGGTTTTCAGTCCTCTTCGCTTCTCATAAACCCTTGGTAGATCTTATTACGAAAACTCGGTGATGCCGTGGCGCTATCTAGCAAAAAACTAGAGTTGCACTCCGTGCAACTTTACATTTTAAGAAATTACGTACACTTTTATACGAATTAAGATATAACTTACTTGTAGTGAACGTTATTAAAATTGTAATCTATTTACAAAGACACTATTTATAAAGCACGTGTTTAAAACGTTGCGATTAGATCAGCTACTCGCAGCTGCAGCCAATCATAGAACAGAGGTTGTCACTGAGTTTTCGTTATGGAATCTGCCAAGAGTTTATGGGGAACGGAGTAAACCAATAATCTTTAAGGAGAGCGGAGTGAACCAAATAGCTTTCGCCAGCGAAGATGAAATATTGCAGATCGTCGGTGAGATTATGAATGATAAGTAAAATCTTGTAAATCTGAATTAAGAAAGGAATTTATTTAACTCTTTTTGTCATACTTACTTTGACAAATATACCTATTCTGTGATGAACAGTTAAGTTTCCCGACACTTCCAGAAAAGATAGAGATGCATTCTTCAATTTGAAAACCGCCCAGCTCGCCAATACTATCTAAAAGAAATTACGAACATTTTTCCCAATATCAGTTTGTCAGTATAGATCTGTAAAGTTAATTTACTTAGATTAAAATAATGTGTGGCATAAAATTCCAAGCTCGATAAACGTATACTCTAGAGGAGTTTGCATATAAAAAGAGTAAAAATTTGCTATCATATATCAAGAGGCATGAGACATCTTTTATTCAGCCAAGAAAAAGTAACCCATTGATAGTTTGCATTATATATTTAAAAACAGTGGTTTTTCTAACATTTAGAATGAACAATTAATGCACTGTAAATGTTAAATTGATTACTATTGCTTTCAAGCAAAGACTTAAAGACCAGTTTATGCAGAAACGGTAAGCCGATTTTGTAAATTCCTCCAAAGGTCATATTTATATATAATACCATTATAGTAACATTTGGATATGAAAAGTATTTAAATATTTTACCATCAAACCGTCGAAAATTATTTTTTAAATTTTGAACGTCAAATCACCGACTTTTTGTAGAAACTGGTAGACAGATACGCATTCCTATTAATAAAAGACGCTGTACCTTAAATAGCCGATGAAATGCATTTTGTGTAAAGTATTCATGTATTGTTATACATATTTCTTATAGTTCCCAACTCTCAGAAAATAATGGCGAGAATTTAAATCTGCGAGGGGTGCTTCTCGCGATTTTTACGCGAATATAAATTCCTTTCGTTTAAATAGGAATTTACAGTATTAGACAAAAATTCTTTGAACCTAGTATTTGTGAAAGACTTTTTATCATAACAGACTGTTTATTATAGGATTGCTTGTATATATGTCCTTTTTTGTTTATTGAGAAATGAATTTAAAAACAGAAGACTTTCATATACAAGAGGCCCATGGTCCACATCGCTCACCTGAGGAACAATAGGTGTGATAAAAGCAGCTTAATGGAATCTTAATACAAACTATCTTGATAATGTTGTATAATACATGTAGATCTGTATAAATAAAAATCCATTTTTCCCTTGGATATTCTTATTACATGTACCATTAGACCCTTTTCTAACAGAATAATTTTATAGTCATAACACATGTTAAGCATTTCATTTCTCTAAATGATCCTAAACAATTGTGTATGTGTATGGAATATAAACCTACATCAAACTCTGAACCCTTTGTGACGCCAAAGAATTCTCCAGGGGCCAAAGTCTACACAATTTTTCCTAGGACGATTTTTAAAGATTTACTCTTTATAATCATATGTAAAAATTCGACCCTTCATTGTGACCCCCACTCTACCCCCGAGGTCATGATATTCACAACTTTGGATCTACACTACCTGAGCATTCTTCTACACAAGTGTATACTTTCCTGGCTAATTAGTTTCTGAAAAGAAGATTTTTAAAGATTTACTCGATATATTCACATGTAATCACATGTAAAAATTCGACCCCCCCCCCCCCATTGTGGCCCCACCCTACCCCCTTTAAATATGCACTACCTGAGGATGTTTCCACACATATTTCAGCTTTCCTGGCCGAATGGTTCCCGAGAAGAAAATTTTTGAAAATTTCTCAAAAATTTTCAATGATTTCTAATTAGCTCCCCTTGAGAAAGGTCTTGTTCCTTAATTTTCACAACTTTGAATTCCCTATGCCTAATGGTGCTTTGTGCCAAGTTTGGTTTAAATTGACCCAATAGTTCTTGAAAAGAATTCGAAAATGTAAAAAGTTTCCGAACAGACAGACGGACGGACAGGCAGATGACAGACTAAATGTGATCAGAAAAGCTCACTTGAGCTTTCAGCTCAGGTGAGCTAAAATGTTTGCGATGCACGTTTTAGATTCATTTCTCGATGAGCAAAACAGATATACTGTCAATGCTTTTAATCAAATTTTAAATACAAATATATATTTAAGCAAAAGTTATTGTAAATAACAAGAATCAACAAGAAACAAACAATTATAAAATCATGTTATTAACACGCAAAGTGATTTTATTTAGGACTTGTTGATTTTAACACATTGATTAATCTAGCTCCGGATGTACATTTACATTGATCGAACAGCTGTGATAAATAGAATTGTTGATAAATAATTTGGATGATGCTTTTGTGGGGTTTTTTGAACATTGATATGTGCTCTGGTCGTCCAAACACCGCTGAGCTCTGCACCGCTATTGCTCGCTGACGCCATGCTGGAAAATGTTTTACTGGTTGCGATTTTTAGGTTACCTGTGCATTTTCTGGCATAACTACTGATAGATCCTTTTTTCTATGCTCACTCATGAACATGATAATGAACTTGATATGATCGAGTTCTACTTTGCCTCGCAAGGTGCCTCTGATACAATATGCCATGTACCTTTGTTTACATTTTGCAATACTAGGTATGTCGCACATAGATTTTGAAAACTGGTATTTTTTCACTATTTTTTCTGCATTTGTAAAACAGACTTGCAGGTAAAGGCTAATTAGTTCAATTAAAAAACTTCTAAAAATAATTTTATTAAAAAAAATTAAATTTCATCGTAACACATGATGTTTTCTTCTTATGGTGATGGAGTTTGGGTACATGAAGATTTAACGAGTTACAACGCACCTTTTTCAAAGTTTTTGACCAAATTAACTCACTTTAGATTTTTTTTCAATGTTTCGACCAAGTTAACACGATTAAAAAAAAAAAGAAGTGCGAATGAAGAGACACCAACATCTTTTTTATGTTGTGGAGACACTTTACGCACTTTGATAAAAAGTCATAAATAATGAAATCATGACTTCGATTTTCGTTAGTTGATGATATGATAATTGGTAAACACTTATGAAAAAATTTACAGAAGTTTAGTAGTGTGAGGGGAAAACCACAGATACAGTACAAAAAGCAGTACAACATTCCTATTTACCAGATCAAATAATGTTCACAAAACAAATTAGAGTAAATGTTATTTAACTGAAAAAAAGAATTATTAATGTTAAGAAAGTTAAAGTTAATATTGGAAAGGTGGCCAAACCATACTGTCTTCTGTGGTATGATGAAAAATATGGGGTTTTTCATGGGATGCTTAAACATAAACCCCTTTTAAATTCAAATTAACCAAAAATAAATCACTTCATTATAAAAACAAGAGTGTTATACTGTGTACTAAACATTGAAACACTATAATCGCCTAAAAAATCCTAAGGGTATATATTTTGTTGCCTTGATATTCTAGATGATAATAATGCGTTTTATATACTTAAAAATAACCTATTTTTATATCTTTGTCATCATGTTTGTTGATAAGCAATACATATTATATTTTAAGCCATTTGTAATACACGTTATACATTGATCTCTATACGAATTGTTTTTATTTCTGGCATAGCCAAATATTTTGTACCAATTACAATTAAAGGAGTTAATTTGCTGCATTCATACATTTACTTCATTCAAAAAGTGATAAAAAGATTTTCAAATAAATTTAAAAAAAGGTTGCTAATCGATGAGGTTCGTGTCCTAATATTATTGTTCTTAATGTGTTAATTCGTGATCTACATGTACATGAGCTTATTTGCTTAAATTTTCGTGGGTTTTCTGATTGATATACATGTATACCGTTGGGCTAAACAATGTTAATATGACTATTTATTGAATTTAAAAGTACTTTCACCTAACCCTGCACAAGTCAATTTTTGAAGACAATTGTTTGATTTTTTTTACTGAAGCGATGAATAGTTACTTTCATTCTAATAAATCTTTTTTTTTTCATAATTTCACAACCCTCAATAAAAAAATAAAATCACAGTGTGCCTGCTTTGTTGATTGTTAAGAAACATTGTCTTATCATGAATTCCGATTAAAGTGTACGGTGTTTATATTGTGAAATGGTTATTTACCTTGTCGTTCGAAAACGGAAAAAAATGTTGCCATCTCACACAGTCTGTCTTCCCAAACACATGTAATATCACAGTTGTCAATGGCCAAATATGTGTCAGATGTCAATGATGCCAAGCACGAACAATTGTTTCCCTGAAAGTACAAAAATATTTAAAGCATACTATATTCAATCTTCCAATATTTAATTAAGTTGCGTACTTTCCAATACAGCTGTTATTGCTTTCTCAAAACTAACCCATTGAGCACAAATCCACTTGTTCTTTTGAAGATTTAACTAGTATTAATTAAATATTAAGCTATTTTCTGTTGGTTTACACTTTTTCAATGTCGCTTGTATTGCAGAAAAAAACGAGACAAAGAAATTCTTTCAATATAACGTTACAGAAGAAAAACTATTTAAAAATATTCTCTTTATTCGTTTTGCAAGTGAAATTTGAGTTTAGAGACTATGAAAAAAAACTGTCGCTTTCATCCTTCTGGATCGGTTTAAATCATCATGAAATTGCATCATAAAATTTTAACTTCAGACGCACACAAAATAAAAAAAACACATTACATTGTTAGGGTGTATTGAATTTCAATAATGCGTTATTATAATAAGTATCACATTTTTTCTACAAGTGGCAAGCGTTTTGATATCATATTTTTGTTATGAGGTCAGTCAAGTATAATTTAAAACCAAGAATTTTTAATAATTTTAGTTAATAAGTTTATTAAGTTTTTAAACCGTACATAAGAATCGTTATTTGTAATGCAACATGTGAATGTTTCAGAAGAAAAAAAGTTCGTGGACATAGTATGAACTAGAACTTAAAAACCTCAATTCATATGACTAAAATGGATATCTGTGCTTGAAGGACAAAGATTGCTATAAAGAACTAAGCATTTTAAAGTTGAAGATACGATATCGTCAAAACTTAAATTAGAATTTTTAATTTTTTCTCTCTACCTTTAAACAGAATATACAAGTTTAATTTTTTTGCATGATTTTTTTTTATATATAAAGCTCTTAGAGCAATGAAATTTATTGAAAATATTCATAATTGTATTTTACGATTAACTAATAGGCATCTGCGCCATATAATTCGCTAATGTTCTTTGTTTAGGGGAACTTTTGTAAAAGTTTAATTTTGGTTACCGTGACGATGTAATTTGTAAATAGCAATACTGTGAATCATTTACAGGGTCGTGTTGCAGGTAGGTGACGTTAAGACAATTTGAGCTTTTTTATAAATTGATACATGTAATACAGGGTCTTGAAATCAAGGTCGGCGAAATATAGTGACTTTATAGAAGCGATCGAATCGAATTGAAAGAGAAGGTTTTCAATGACAATCTTGAATGATATTCAGAATTGAGTGATTAATGATGGATTAAGAATCTATCAATAAAAATATGCGTTTAGATCGGATCGGATAAAGTAAAATATTATAGTAATCAATATCAAATTCACTTAATCATATCTAATTTAAGGATGCCACATGTATTAACATGAAACCTTTACTCCAATGGTCGTTGTATTGGCATTGTTCTGACAAAATTGAAAGCAGTTTACAAGCCTGTTGTTTTCAACCGTTGTAGAGCCTAAAACATTGACATTCTTCTGACAACCTTAAAGAAAAAATTGAAAACAATATTATATTCAATTTAATCTGTGTTACAGTATCGAACAAAATATATAAGAGTCTGAAAGAAAATCTAAAGACATATTGACAATTAACCTATTCTTACAGTACTAATAGTAATAAATATGAAAAGTTGAGTTAAACCTCGAGATTCTTAAGATAAAAGCACAATTGATTTTTTATTCAGAATCAACCTTTTCTGAAAGAAACGTACACACTTAAGACATTTTTAGTAGGAAGACCCCTTTAACAAAATATCTTAAAATTAATGATGCTCATTTCCGTTCGTGTGTGTGGTTTGATTTGATTTGAACATATTTTTAATTTATTGAACAAAAATACTGTTGAGAAGTTCCATAACTTAGACCGCGCTCTAAAAATGTCATTAACCATATCCATTTGCCCCGTTTAAGAGGGATCGATGGTCATGGCCCATTTTAGACTGTATTGATCTCCAAAAGAAGAACTCTATTATTGATATAAAAATAAAGGAAAAAGTAATATTTTAAGTAAATCATATTTTAAATTTTAAAGGAGGTCTGATGATTAATTTGCTGATAATATACATATGTATAGCCCTCTCAGTGTTGCATTATTGAGAATATACATGTATGTCATTAATTTAAGTTGAGCACATGGATCAGTAGTCATGGGCGTTGGGCAAGTAACCGAAGATGTCGCTGGTTCTAACCCAGCTCTGGTAACTTAATGTTGTGTGTTGTGCACTTAGACAAGGAACTTTATCTACATTGTCTCAGTCCACCCAGCTGGAATTGGGTACCTGCTTACGCTGGGGATTAACCTGCTATGGACTGGTGTCCCATCCAGGGGGAGTCAATGACTTTCATCCGCTTAGCACCACAGAAACCGGGGAATATACACTGGCCTTATGGGCCTTCATGGCACGGAGAATGATTTTTGTAACTTAATATCATGAATTCGTTTGTGATTCTGGTACCTTTATTCACGACACTGAATTCCGTTACTGCGTCTTGTATCCAGTATCCAGGGGTTCCCGGATCCATCTCGTTTATAAACGTTTTATATTCTGTCTTCACTTGTGAAAATTTTATCAACTGACAGGCTTCATTAGCCTCTTTCCAATTAAGGTTCACACCTTTAAGTACCACTGCGGATGAATGCCCATCTGCAATATAAGAATTTTAACAACTTCCAGATCTTCGAATGCATGAGCTTGTAAAGTACTGATAGATCAAAAATATATTTTAAGTAACAGTTTCACCAAAATTGTTAGATCACTTAACTCAGTCCTTAACCTAGATCTTAAAAAGAAAAGTTCATAAATCTGAGGTCGATACTTAGACATAAACTGAGTTTTGACTCGAGGAAAAATGGTGACGTTCGGGTCTTATGTGTGAATAATAGACTAACCAAACAAAATTCACTACACGGAAGTTAGTGTATAAAATTTAACTATATAACAAAATGTCTTATTTACTTCACTGTTTATAAAATTATAAAATTCGTTATTAGAAACTTGAACCGTTAACTACTGTTAAAAAATAATACTCACTTAAAACAGATAGCACTATAGAATAAAGATATCGCGAGTACCAATCCATGATATACATGTCTATTCGTTATTGTGTAAGGGTTACAACACATGCAATTTTGTTGCACATTTATATGATTAACACGCCACTTAGAACCCAGAAAACGGAAAATCACATTTCCTCACACTAATATCCGGACGGCCTACGGTACTCACTGCACATCTAAACATCGCATGCATTTAATTCAGCGTCTTGCAAGAAAAGCGGTGTGATGATAATTAATCAATAAAGATAATAAGTGTCAACTTTGGGGGGGGGGGGGGGGAGAAACACTTAAAGTGAGATGCCATGTAAAGTATTTCTCACCAGTACAGTGTATGTGGGTGAGGACATTCAGCTCACGCGTGTGTTTTACTCACAGCCACCTTTCCCTTAGCTTTATGTATATCCTGACATGAAAAAAATATTACATGTTCTTTACGTACATATAGTAAAATTTTGCCTTATGCAAGTGATCTTTGTGAACGATGTAACTTATGTAGACAGTATAAGTCGAAAAACGTATTGTTTATATAATATACATGTTTGTTATACTTTCATGTTAAATACTGAAATCTGATTGGTTAAGACGCAGTTAATAATATTTTCTATTACCCTCAGCGTTAGTAACGCACTTAGCAACGGGTAACATTAAAAAATGTTATATGCGCGAAAATTATGCGCGAACGGTTCGCTGTAGAATTCACGTTATTCCTATAAAAAAGAAGTAAAATTTTCTTTAAAATTAAGACATTCAGTATAACAAAATAAATAGTGCCTGTTTGGGAGGATAACAGTTGAAATTGACACCCCTCGAAAACCATTGTCAACCTCCGCTTCGCGTCGGTTGACAATGGTTTTCTCGGGGTGTCAATTTCAACTGTTACCCTCCCAAACAGGCACTATTTATATAATATCCCTTATAGAAAAAATATTTTTAACATAAGAAGAGTTATGAACGTAAAACTACAGTTTCACTTTCTCCACTTGTTTTAAAAATTAGGTGTTAATTTTTTTAATTTTGGTTTTATATCCAAACACATTCAACTCGGTAAACATTCATCTAATGTAATCATACAAAATTAAACAAGCATTTCAGAATAGCATTCAATGTACACAGCGTAAGTCCCAAACAAATGAAAACCCAGAACCTTTTAGAGATATATTTATAACTTTGACGGTGTGTGTATGACTGATACTCGGAAGTGGAGCGTATACTTCCACACATTTAGAATGACAAAGTGTGCCCGATACCATTAAAGATACTACTTTATTCTACTTGTACAAGTTTTGATCATAGTGTAAAAAATATTTTAATTCAATCTAATTTTCATTATTTCTTCATTTCTTTAGAAAATGGTAAGCGGTGTAGAGGTAATGAGGATATGAAGATATGAGGATGCTTACAAAGCAAAAACTCCCTCTTGAGGTCTCAGTATTGGTCCGGGGGTCATGGTTTGAACAATTTAAAATCTACACTATCTGAGGATGCTTGAATGGTAAAATCGCTACTTGCAGCACGGTAGTGTTTCAGAATAAGATTTTTAAACATTTTCTCAATATATTTCTTTTAACACTATTTGAGAATGATAGCATAGTAAAATCACAAATTGCAGCATCGTGGTTCTTGAAAATGAAGATTTTTAAACATTTCCCAAATATATTTCTATGTTAAAGTTTGAAACCCTCTTGGGGCCCCAGTATTGGTCCGCATGTCACGGTTTTAACGAGAGAGAATCTACACATTTTTCACACTGTGGTATTGTGGTTCTTGAGAAGAAGAATTTGAAACATTTCCCCTATATATTTCTATGTTAAACTTTGAATCCCTCTTTGGGCCCTAGCATTCTTCACTTTTTATACAAGCTTTGTTGTAAATATTGGCATTTCTGGTGCAGCGGTTCTTGAGAAGAAGATTGTTAAGACAGGTACATGTATACCATTTCTACTGTTTCACAATTATATATGATGACGTCCTCCCTTTTTAAGAAGGTTTGGAACTTTATTTTAGGAATTAATATTCCTCTTCCAATAAATATGCTTTGTACCAAGTCTGGTTAAATTTGGCCTAGTGGTTCTAGAAAAGAAGTCAAAAAGTGAAAAGTTAACAGACAGACAGACGGACGGACGGACAGACGGACGGGCGGACACCGGGTTATCAGAAAAGCTCATTTAAACCTTTTGTTCAGGTGAGCTAAATTTTGAAATGGATTGGTGTATTGGACAACTTTCAACTCACATGAGGTATTTCATCTCCCTCCTGATCCCAGTCCCTATATCTTTATCCATAAATTGTAAAATATTTTAACCCCCTCCTCCAAGTTAATCCACACTTTTCTAATTTTGATAATGTGCCAGTCAGTGCCTCCAAGGATCATTTGTTATAACGTAACATGACCACCAACGGAAAGACCCGCCTAAAGGAAACTGCACAAACTCCGGAAAGCTACTCGAAATTGTCGATGTTTTGTTTTGTTTTGTTTTTGTTTTTTTTTGGGGGGGGGGGGGGAGTCTGGGTTTTTTAACTGAATTTGCCAACATTTTAATCATTATACATTGTATATGTTTTGCATGCAACATAACCAATAACATTATACACATGACAATATTGTAATTATTGCATTTATTGGATTTCAATACGGAAGTGATTTTTACCAACCATTAGCTTCTTGTTGTTTGCACAGTTTATTAATCGTTTTCTTCTGAAGACTTCTTCAATACAAAGCAATCTAAAAGCTTCTGCATCGTTAAATGGTATGGAAGGGCAATACAATTTCTGTTGTTGGTTTTCTTGATTTTGTCGAATATGTTTCTTGAAGTCAATTAAAGTGAATATGGGGTAAAAAGATGACGTCATGAATAGCTGACAAGTGCAGAATTATCAATTCGTACATTACACGACGATTCATAAAAATCCTGGATGATGAAGTAATTTCACAAAATAATACAAGACAATCATGTAGTCCATTGACTGTAATATTGCACACATTTATTGCAAATCATTTTTAACCATGTAATTATCTCATACATTAGGACCGAACACTCACACACACTCTCATCCACCAACCCACACAAGCATGCACACAATATAACAAAGTTTCAACAATAACTTCAATATTGTTTACATGTATACTTGTACATTGTACAAATAATGTTTGAAAGGAAAATATGATAAATCATAAAATTTATAAATATTTTGTTTCACAAATCACAGTGTATTTGTGTATTATTTACATAATGGCCTGATATGTCTTTACGGATCGATGCATCTATTTTACATCTGTTATTTGCCCTAAATTGGTTTTTCAGCATTTTTGATAACTGTGGTTATGTCACGTAAGACATCCTGTGTTTTACCACACACGTTTCAAGGTCGAATCTTTAAACTATTTGGTCTTCTCTGACTTTTTCGCTGCTTCTTTGCTCTTTTTTTTAATAATGCTGCTTCATTTTGTACGAGTGATATACAAGTTTCGCTTCGCTGAACCAGCATTCCACCCTGGGATCCGGGGTACATTGAACATGTATCTTCGGGTTAACAGAACAGATATGATATTATATATTGCAGCCTCTATGCAAAGTAGAAGATGTCCCTTCTTTCCTTAGAAACATCCATTACCATATCACATCTTTTTTGGTGCCATCATTTTGTTTCAGTCGCCCAAATATCTCATAGCTTGAAAAAGAAAAAGACATCTTAAAGTTTTTATCAAAAAATAGAATTAAGTAAGATTTAAAGAAATGAAATTATCCTATAAACCAATCAATCATAATTATACTTCAGGCTGTGGCCACAGATTCATATTTTCACTTCTCAGCTGTGGACAGCATTTACTGACCTGTGATGTTCTGATTGGTCGAGAACTGATGCCAGGGAGCACGGTGATGATGAGAAGATGATTGGCAGGGATCTGGCAGCTCCGACATATCGGACACGTGTGCTTGGAGTTTGATATAAACCATTTCAGAACGCACGCCTTGTGGAAATCTGAAGAAATATACATTTTTACTGTGGTATGATACTTTAAGATTTATTTTCAATAATTTGTCAAATTTTTATAAAATCAAAAAAAAAAATGATATATAAACTTGGTTTTTTTTTTCTTTTCATTTATTAAAGTTCCTTAATCATTAATGCAGATGTGAATGATTGAGCAATTAGTTTGATAGTAAAACTTAGTCAGAGTCTGGTCGATTGAATTAAATACTATTTCATAAATTTATGGCAAGCGACAATCAACGTTCGTTGGATATTTTGTATATAATAATAATGTATGTAGCCATTTTTGTCATTTGATTTAGTGCACAAAGTTAATTGTCAAGAGTAATAAAACTAACTTTGATATTCTATTTTAAGAAAGAATATAAGTTTATCTATTACTTTGCCCATTAGTACCGGATGTTCCAGTGTCTTTGTCTATGATAACACTACAAATCGATTTTGAAATGTATAGTCCAATACATTTTAGAATGACTTTTTAAATAATTTAATCGTACAATTGCTGCAAATTACATAAATAAAAGTAATAAGGAACCATTCTCTGAATACCATGAAGTGATCAAATACGGTGGGATGATCAAATCTATCATATAGCCCTTCAGGCTTTATTGGATTTGATCACCCATGATCGTTCATAATCACTCATAATGCTCAAAAATATGATTCCTTATTCCTAAAATAAATAAACTTACAATGGTCACAGGAAAGCTGGGATACTTGTTCGGTTTTACCGTCGTTGCAAATTGCACATTCAAACTCTGTAATGATAATACTACCTAGTATAACAGTTGTCTCTTCTATACAAAGATAATGATCTAGCTTTGCTCTTCCATACTATAATATACAATTATACATTTATGTTAATATGTTCATATAGCTTGACATTGTACTCCTTGTAACATTATATGCTTTTTGAGAGAATAAATGCATTGAATAGACTGATATCATAACTCAAAGACTTTACACAGTAGTCAGTTGTTTTCTAGTCTATGCTGACCCCCTTGATGGTGTATATATTTATTTTTCGTCATTCACTTCAATAAATGACATGTGTTAATTTCTATATCTGTTTTGTTTTCTCTAATATACTTAACATAAAAAACTAAGTGCAGTTGTCTTGGCTTTAAATAACATAGGAACATAAATAAATTTTTTTTAAATCAATTGAAATTTTTTCAAGAATTCCTTGAAAATATCGCTAGCATATGGAAAAATAAGCGGTGACTATAAATTTACACTCGTATATAACATTATACAATTGGACTGCATCCTTTTCTTTCTCATAATACGACTTCGTCATTTTGCATTTCTACTGAGTTGTGTTCTAAGGAAAGTAACTTCTTACAACCTTTATGACACACTTTTCATGGAAAAATAGTATATAACTCTGTAGTTCTTATTTATCATTATAAAATGTCTAAATATGAAGGGTTATCAGAAATTATAATTTTCCCCTGCGAGTCAAATTAATTTTTTTTTTTTGGCAGCACGCCAACATGTGAAGGATAAAGTTACTCAGAATGTATAAAAGTTCCACTTCTGTGAATTTTGAAAAATCACCGACTGTACATTGTACATTGCATACCCATTCTCTGTTGCTATCATGTACTTTCAAATATCAAGGTCAATGTCCTTAATATAAATTTTAATACAGATGATTGTGGCCATGGAATATTTCTCAAAACTTGCCTAAAATTAATACATATGACAAAGTTTTCTTCACAATGAAAATACTTCAAGTGCGATATTATACTAGTAAAAACATCTATAAAATAAAAAACAATATGAATTTTTTTTCCCAAATTCCCATTTATAAATTTTAGAATGATTCCCATTCTTGATTTGATATTACACATGATGTATATTTCATTATTACAGCGTCTATATTTCATTGAAACAGCGTCAATTTCACACAACAGAGCAGATCTTTGCGTCTGACAACTTTCATGGTCTGAAAATCTATGAATATTAATGAGCTTCTCTTAGCAAATTAAAAGAAAGGAGGTCTATATTTGAAAGTTTGAGCATACTATATAGACAGTAACATTCAACCGAACGTCCAAGCTCTTGTAAACCCAATAAAAACAAAAGAGGTTATTCTAATTAAACAAAGATTAGACTGTACCTGCCGGTATATCCGCTTCCGGTACAGCTTGTAACAAGTCCTCTCTGTATTCCTCCATCTTTGTCAGAATGTTGAGCGGGACAGGACTATACCGAGTGTTGATGTTCGTCTCAGAGGATAGATTCATCGACTCGACGTAAAAACTCGGACTCGCTTCATTTTTTATCTGAAGATAAGAAATCAAATGTAATGTGAGATTACATTTCTATGCAATATCACTATATATAAAATATGATCTGAGTAGATCTTTTTGATCGTTCGTTGTTAGTTCAACAAAGGATCTCTGAATTAAGTATCATTGTGAGATTTCATTTCGGTGCTCATTGTACAATTATATTGTTTGGGAGTTTTGAAGGGAGAGCTTTTATTATTTCAATTGTTTAAGTTTTGTTTGTTTATTTGTTTTTTGGTTTTTTTTTTATTTGTTTTGGTTCTTATTTTTTCTTCTCTTAATTAATGTTACAGTGTACATTCATTGGTCAACCAAGAAAAACCGTATTAGGAATGTTATACATGTAGCTAGCTTAAAATTAGTGCTATTTCAATACCACATGAGTCAGTTGAATTGTTATTATTATAAACGTATAAACTACTCTGTCCTTACAATATGTATGGATTACAATGAATTACTTATTAAAAAACAATATCCATGTATAAATTAATCTAATCCATGTCCCTTTCCTTTTATTGTACAATACGACATAACCCAGCTAAATGCATGATTTGACTAAAACAACATGAACTAAATTTTCATGGTGAGATGTACATTACATAATCACATGTATGTTGTTTGAACAGTAGTGACCTTCCTCAATTAGAAAATTATTATGTATTACATGTAAATTTAATTAATTAAGTTATTACCAAAAAACATTAAACAGGACACACAGAAACTCAACATATAATTAGAATGAATTTGAAATTGTAAAGACTACTAATACTTACCATCTGTCCATTGCAAGCATTGTAATAACAAATTGACATGTTAAAGATAATACCTGCTTATTCCGCAATCAGACACTTCAACCACGGGCACTTGCTTTTGAGATAAAATTCACTTCATTGTATGATTATGATAACACAATGTTTTCGAATTACGTGGAAGAGCCTCTCTTCCGTGAATTAAAATCTCTTACACTTTAATGGTGCTTCAGTGGAAACTCTTCTACGATACAGCATTTGTAGCATGCTTGTCTTTTACTTCTCTCTATAAGCAACGTCCAAACATTGCTCGCCGACTGGAAAAGTCTTAAATTATCGTAAAAAGGAATGGTAGTAAGCATTTTTCCATTGCACTTCATCTTAAAGCGAAAAATGATTGAAATTCACGGAAGGGGTATTTCACGTAATTAAGAATCATATACCGTGTGTTATTATTATCCGATAGGGCGAATTTTACTACAGAAACAAGGTCATGTGGCTTCAACATAAGCGTACATGTACAATTTATGTTAAAAAATTTGGATCTATATAACCAACTGTTCAGTCAGAAATGACGTATAAAGACTATCTTATAATTCAAGTAATATCACTTTTGTTTACATGAAGCTCTCTCTCTCTCTCTCTCTCTCTCTCTCTCTCTCTCTCTCTCTGTATATATATATATAAAAAAATTATATATATATATATATATATATATATATATATATATATATATATATATATATATATATATATATATATATATGATCACGTGACCAACCCGTATTTATATCCCGATATACATCCAAAAATGATACCTAATTTCTTATATTCACATTTGTTGCAAATTATGACAATAACAATGCTCCATACTTTCTCTAAGAAAGCCGCTTCGGTTAAGATGACGTAACAAAAAATAGTACAACAATTTTGCAAACATTTGATGATAAAAAATATGACACTACTTTTGACAAGACGACACTTTTTTATTATAATAAAGGGAAACAGAAAAGAAAATTCACTTGTACAATCATATTGAAAAAAACGATTGAAGCTTGGCGGAATAGAAGGGCCTACCACTTCGTTGAAGTTGCAGAGCGGTTAGAAATTTGAAAACAAAGCGATTGAATGTTGCGTTAGAGTCTACTTAGGCATTGTTAGGTGAAACTCTATCGCAGAATCAGATTCAAGAGAGTAATGAGCGTAATGATTTCCTCCGACATTATAGAGGAAAGCGATTTTAACTTCGAAGTTTTTTTTTACGGAACAAATCGGACAGAAAAGCACAAGGAGTTAAATTTGACCATGATCCGTGAATGGACTAAACAAGAAAGGTCTGTGATATTGCGTTTGCAATTTTGATCGAGGCTTGTAATAAAGTCAGAAATGAATTTTAACTGAATTAACTCCTTTGACAAAATTGCGATTGTAATTTTCAAGAACGCCTCGTTACTATATCGATCCATAAACATTATTCTGTTCACAGGCCTAACGTGTTATCTAACATGAATCATTTATCCTCCCTGTATCTATTAATGTTATATTTTTTAAGAAAATGAATGAATAAAACTTCGTATAACAAAATACAGATACGTTCATTTTTTATGCCTAAATTATATATGTTTTCATTACGATATCTAATAGGTGTGTCAGCACAAGTCGGTTAGTTTGAGCACATAGAAAAAGTAATGACCTAGATTATTCATGCGCTACTTTGACCTCTTGACCCGTAATGATGTTATGCAGGAAAAACAGCGGATTGCGCAAACCGTTATACATGTATAACGGAAAACATTTGCAAGTGTATCATGTATATGCATTTATCTACAAGTATAATTTATTTACATTATTGACTTCCGGTCCAAGGCCATTCAAAATAGGTACCATGAGATTTCTAAAATACCTTTTCATCATGCATTCTTTCTTGACAAAAAAGTGAAATGATAAAGATTTTGGGAACAGAGCTAGAAAGAATAAAAACAATATATTACGACTTAAGGGCTACTATTACTTTTGCTATTTAGATACATTTGCAGCAACCGGTAGCATACAATAAATATGAGAATATAAATTGTTACGTTTCAAGCTGTATTAACCGAACAGTCTATTACTTGAGTGTAAATAGGGTCACCATAGTCTTTAATATTTGATACTAGACTTTGACCCGTGCGTGTACGGGTTCATATTGTATAATCATGATATCGGACATTTACAAAATACATCGACACAGCGTATCGTTGACATTTACATCACCAAGCTTTAAGCCTACAATAATGCTATTTATTTCAATACACTCTGCTTAGTTAGAATAATATAACTGTGTCTCGGGACAGGCCTTCACCACAGTTAAAATGCATCCCATAAACCCGTAAAGTTGCAAAAAAATTGCAGAATCGCTCCGAAACGATTTTTGAGAAAATTAATGCAGCTGCATTGAAAATAACAGTCGTAAATACCTTTGATCTAAAAATTTAATTCATATATTGAATGAAGAATTTAACACTTTTTCACCGACGTTTCTCTTTCGATTCGAATTTACACACCATGCAATCGCAACTTCTCGGGCCTTTCCGGTGTAACGAAGAATATTGACCCGGGTTGAAAATTGACCCGGGGGTCATTTTTCAACGTTAAATATTGACCCGGGGGGTCATTTTTCAACGTTGAAAATTGAGACCAAAATCGTGAAATTTATACCCGGGGTCATTTTTCAACGGTATGAGAAAGATTTTTCTAAACTCTGATGACCTCGACCCGTTGAAAATTGATCCTGTTGAGAATTGACCCAAACCTCAGAGTTTTGATCTGAACTGGAACTTACTCTACACGGTTTAAATGTACAATCATGCACATATTTGAAAGTTTCAGTTTTAAAATGTACATACTGTCGATACATATGCGTACGTGGCTAATTTCTTTTAGGCTGATATGTCCAATTAATCATTTAGTTTTTAGATTGAAAATATGATATCCATTTATTATTACAATACTATGTAAATAAAGCTAAGAAGATGACCGTGTGCTTCGGAATGGAGCAGGCGAGTAGGGCTAGCATACTTTTTACATAGGTGACATGGTTTTCATTCCCTCATGTGACAGAATTTAAAGTGTAAACTTGTCACAATCTCTGATAAATATATCTAACAAACATTGCCCGTTGTCGTCACTTTTAAGGCAATTCAACAGAGCTCTATTCGACAGGCACCTGACATTGTATATTTTTCTAATAATTGAAAATATATAACCTCTATACTGCTTTATTGGGTAAAGGGTATATATGTTTATATCAAGACAAAAGGATATAATGTCAGATACCTATGCTTAATTTGAAGAAGTCAGAATATTTCACTGACAAAATAATAAATGAATGTTTGTCATATTTTTATCCTTTTTAATGTATACTGGGTTTTTTTTTTATACGTATATATACAGCAGATACATATTTATACATGTTTTTAATTTTTTCGACTTAAAAATAATTTTTCATAAACTTGTATGATTAACTTTATTGAAGCACCATCCAATTTTCTGCATATACAGTCATAGTTCTTCTTAAAAATGCAATTTAATTCTATTATTTTGAGTTTTCAATTCTATTATTTACCTATAAATTAGAAACACAGGCAACTAACGCAATATATTTTCTCAAAATTAAAAACATATACCCTCTACAGCAAAAATGGTATCAATTTAAAAAAAAAAGTAGGTTTGCATCTAAATATACAGTCGGAGGATGGTTGATCTAATTATATTATTGGTATATACATGAAAAGGTACTGTGGTTTCACCAGTATTCGTTGAATACCAATTTTCGTGGATTTCGTTGTTTAGTTGATCCACGAAATTAAATGCAGGCACGTAGCATCAAGGGGGGCCACTTTTTCTTGCAGCAACAATTTTTTAAAAATTTACATATAAAAAATTGAATTATCATGGAGTTGCCCCCCCCCCCCCTCCACTTTTTTGGGAGTATGTAAATATGAAAATAATATGAAATATGAAAATAAGGAAATGAGGAATGAAATAGAAGATATATACTACGCCAGCCCCCCCCCCTACCCACACCCCTGTGACTTGAAACTGTGATTTTTACATTATCCACGAAAATTGATGCCCTTGAATATTAATGAAACCACAGTATGCGAAAAGTATACAACTGGTTGATATGTTGTTTGGAGCAGCTGTATCAAGGAAAAATCCGAATTGCTTAAACATGTACGAATTGAAACAACCAGGACAGTGACAGGGATCAGAGTTAATTCTTCTAAACCAATTTCATATAGTGAGCTTAATTTGGAAACCTTGCAATCTCGAAGGGATAACCATAAACTAATTATATTCTACAAGAATATAACTGGTTTAGCACCACAAGATATGTTAGATTGAATTCAATCATATATTTTCTTACTGAACATGCATATAATCATATATCAAATTAGCTTTCTTACTATCTACCACTATATACTTAATACAATAGCTTTGCTCCGTCCACATGTAAATTATGGAACAATCTTCATGCAGAAAAGAAAATTTCATCAACTCTATCTTTCTTTTAAGTCAAAACTTAAAACACAAAATATACCTAGAGCTTACAAACCTTCAGTTAAGACAATAGGAAATATTATTTTACGTCAATTACGGAATAAAGCTAGTAAAGCTTACTTATTTAAGGATTTTTTTTCTGATGTGAGTCGATGTTTATACTGTGGGTCTGAATCTGAAGGAAATGTGATTTTTCCCCTGGATATCCAAGATACACTCAACAAAGAGACGAACTTTTTAAACAACTTATTGACATTAGTGTACCATTTTATATGAACTATATACTTTATGGTAGTTCTGATTTTTCATATAGATAAAATTGTAAAATTGTTTCCCATGTTTATACTTATATTAGATCTCCAAAGCGTTTTTGATTCTCTTAAGGTACACTGTGTAAACCTATTTAAGTATTATACCAGTCCTGTATATTTACTTAATATACAGTTCCCTTTTATTTATTGTTCTTTTCAAATGAGCTGGATCATGAAAATCTCATTTCTGCAGGTATAAATGAAGGTGATATGTTTGTTAATATAGGTGTGAGTGAACATGTCTACCAACAATATGTCATACAATCATATATGAAAAATATTCAGATAATTATTTAATATTCAAGTACCTCATGTCTTATATACACATAATATACACATTAAACACGTTTAAATTAAATTAATAATATAGGTGGCTGTGATAGAAGGGCAATCATCTACTCCAACGCTGCTGTATGATCCTCTACTACTTATTTCTATTCAAAAAATGCAATTTACCAATTTATTGACAAAAACAATTACTGTTAGTAAATTTATGATATTTTTGTGACCAAAGCAATTTAGAAACTTTAAAGCAAAATTCTATTGTCATCCTGTACAAAAATTAGGTTGCTAACTTGCTACAGATTCGATCATGAAGCAGAATTGCTAATGCCAAGAAAAATTAGCGATTTGATGATATTTAGTTACATCAGAAGTTATTCTAACGGAACAAATAAAACACCAACAATCGGCTTTCAAGATATAGTTACTACAGCATTGTTCATGAAAGAGTACAATCATGTTAGCATTTCATCATTTTGTAAACTGTTATTGGCTGGATGGGTGTGAATACAAAATCCAGATAGTCACAGTTTTAACAAACTGAGTGGGTGCAAACACAAAAATCTCAATATGACATACTGTATTTTTTTTTATTTACACCCTCTCAGAAAATTTACAATGAACAATATCAAAGTTTCAATTTACAGGGTGAACGTAAAACCAAAATTAATTAATATAACGTATTGTAATTTTTTAAAATCATTTATATTTGTACACTTCTCCAGCAAAGTTAAAAAAAGAGTTTTAGTGAATTGAAGCTTTTAACGTGTAATTATGTATACTAATATTATAAAAAAAACCCATATATTTCTTTAAAAATATATAGATATCACACAAAACAACAATTATACGCGAAAAGTTTATTATGAATGAAATAGTTATTACATGTACATATTTAAAGGGATACTATGTAAATTCAAAAAATAATTATATAAGTCTCATTTTAATCACCCCCCCCCCTTGAAAATGTAAATCTAAAGAATAAATATATAAAAACTGATAATTTTTAATTAAATAAACTCAAGTTATAATATTGATTCGTTAATTTGTGCTATTTTGCTGTTGAATTTTGAACCGGTTTCATGATCAAAATTCCACGATGCGGGTCAATTTTCAACGGATTAGGGTCTTTATTCAACACCTTTGGTCTCAATATTCAACGTGGAAAAATGAACCCCGGGTCAATTTTCAACCCGGGTCAAAATTCTTCGTTACACCGGCAAGCTCGGAAAAACACCTCGAATGTATTACCTAGGCGTCCATGACAACCCCCCTTTTTGTAAAACTTGATATAAATAGAACACATTTTAAGATCTGTTGAGATGTGAGTTATTACTTCATTAAAGTAAACGATATACACTAAAATATAACACAGAAGCGGCATACAAGACTGTCTAGCCGATACTTATTTTAATGGGAAGCGACTCCATTTTGTATAAAATTCTAACATCCGGTGATGTTAATACATTCGAGGTGTTTTTCCGAGCTTGCCGGAAAGGCCCGAGAAGTTGCGATTGCACACCATGTTGACATTCGGAACTCTCGGGATTTTTTATATTCATTGCACAGAGTTAGAGTTATCTCCCGTATTTCCTTTGATGAACAGAATATATGACAAATTTTCAATGAAAATTTATCACGTATTTGTAATATCGTTTCTGAGTTTATCAATGCAAATGTGATATTGTGGAAACAAAAAGTAAAGGGCCCTCCGTGATTTAGCGTGAATGTAATGCGCATGCGCAAGATTGTACAATCCAAATAATGCATATGATCTCCGGATTTTTTAAAGGAATTTTCGTTGATTATTTACATGTATTAGCGAAGCTTGATTAAGAAAAAAAAAACTTGGTAATCTTCAAGTACCAATAATATTTACATGTAAAATATATAAGCCAAAAGACAATACTCTTCCGATTTCTTGGTATGAAAGCCCAAAAAATCGACTCTATTATTTAAATATAGTAGTATAGATACATGTTGTTGGTTTGGCATGGACTAGAATGGCGCCTTGTTATTGGATATTCGTTAATGCGTCATGTGTATAATGTCTATAGGTTAGAAAAAATTAACAACTACAAAAGTTAAACACGCCGCAAAGTCCTTTTCATCTTTTATGTATTCGTATACTTATATTTCAGATTTTGGTCCTCGATAAATCAAACCCCTATGATTGGCTGTCTACGAAAATCTGTCAAACTGTTAAAGCTAAAAAAAAGTGTAAATATATAATACCTTTTGTCTGTAGCAGTGACAGAACGTCATCAGCAGAGAAGCAATGACCAGACAAATCGTAGCTGTTTCCAGCAAAACACACGTGTATCCATAGCAACACCCTCCTCTAAAAAACAAACATAAAATGTTTCCTAAAATATCAAAATGAATTCAATTAATAAATGCCTGTCATAAATTTGATAATTTTTTTTCAAAGATAATGGTACTTTTTCAAAATCATAATTTCAAATTTATTATTTCCTTCTCTGCTAATATCAAAAGTTGCAGAATAAAAATTAATTAAATTTTAATTAAATTGATTATTAAAAACTTTTACCCAGATCGTCTTTGTCTTGATTCTCGTTTAAATCATTTGAATTCAATCTGCAATGCGTGTCTACTTTCATTTCCCTCAAGAGAGATTTGTTACGATATATTTAAAGTCGTTGGCAACAAAAACCTTACAAAACCAGGAAACATTAAAACAAAACATTACTCGGCAACAGATGGATCTGGCCTCTGCTTAAAGGCACTTTTAATAACGTCTTTGCACATATCTACAACGACACATGTTATTTATTAAATGTCGTGGCCTTTGCGATGACTTGGCGTGGCAGTCACTCACCCATTCCTGACCCCAGCTACTGTGAAAGCCTGGCATTTTGTTTTTCTCCCGGCATTGAATATATACACACACACACACAAGACATTTAAAGATAACTTGATTTTTCTAGTGTTTTAAATTCCTTTAAGGCCATTTTATGGACATACTCGTAATTACCGGTCATCATCCTTTGTAAGGATTACATAGTGTTATCGCAGCCTTCCAACATTACCGAAACTGTAAATATTTTTATTTCTATTAAAGGTATTTAAAATTAAATGCCATCCATTTGATAATCAAAGCGTTACATATTAAATAAAATCTTATCTGATTTCAATTAAGCGTTTTTTTACAACTGTCAATCAAAAAGTCACAGACCAAGAGGACGGGGCGAAGTGGTACCCAAAACGATGAATTCGAATTCAAAATTGTTTCAGAATCTTCTTTCAAAAGCTTCAAGCTATACAAAATTGCTCGCAATATGAATCTTACTCAGGTAGAGTACGTTACTTTAAGGTCATATACTTACACTCCAATCAGGCACACAGATGCAAAAGATGCAGAGCACACCACAGTTGCAACAGCAATGATCCAAAATGCGCACGCAACCACATTGTATCGAAATCTATCCGCCATTCCAATATCGATACGATGACTTTAATCCAGGCACCAGGGATAGAACTGGTTCATATTTACACACTGCACTGGTAAAAGACGAAAAGAAAAGTGACAGTTTGGTAGCACAGGTGAAAAAAAGCCATCAAGAATATGTCAAAGCTTTCTCAAACCATTGCCGTTTGTCTATTTGACAAGATGTGCCTAAAAATATTCATCGGTGCTCCAATGGTGCAAGTTTCAGGTCAAGTTTGACAAAGCATATCTGTGTGACAATGCATGTTTTATTAATGCATGTGCTTATGTTAATTAATACAGTGTTTTGGTTTGGGGTTTTTTTTTGTTGCTTGATATGGCATTGCATAATTATAATATTTCATTATTTTCATAATCTTAATTGAGGGATCATGCAAAAGTTTAATTTTCCAAAAGAAAAAGTATTTAATTTACTGAATTCTTATTTAAAATAATGGGTTTTTATTATTATTGGCATATTATTCATGTAAATAAGTTACAGTTATTAATACATCTTTCTTTCTTGTTTTGTTTTCATTTTATTTGTTTTTTGTCTTTGATTGCTAATGAAGCTTGAAAAATAATGTCCTCGAAATAACAAGAAAAACCTTGACGTTCGCTAAATGAAGACTGTCACATCATTTAATTCTAAGTGATATTCAGAAACTATGATCCACACATTTCTCTCACAGGACAGGACCGACCCCCACCTCCACCCCTCCCCCTACCCAAGTATAGAACCCCGAGACTTCACTTTTATTTTTATAAATTTTTCAAAGGACTTAAGGTATTACACAAAATTACCTAAAATTTTTGAATAAAAATCAGAATAATTATTATATATATATAGAGTATCTATATTTGGGGTGGGGGTGACAGCGGGGGAGGGGGGGGGGGGTCGGTCCTCACCTCAATGCACCTAGCTGTGATTTCCCTCGGGTTATGTTTATGTAGGGTAACCTACATTCATATAATAGCAAGGCCAAGATTATCACTAATGAATTACCATGTAATTCATAAAAAAAGACAGGCGGCCACTCATCACCAACTATCAAGCCAAAATATACTGCGGCTTACACAATTTATCAAAGGACTGAAAGTATCCAAAGAAAATAATCTTATGCTTCTAATCTTCATTTGATAAAATTTAATGATATACTGTAGAAATAATTATTTGACCCTTTCTTACGAAGTACATGTACAACATGTCACGTAAGAATTCATTATTCAAATTGCATAAATATTTCTCAATGATTGACGGCTATTCATTCTATTCACTAAGGGTTTATTCGACGATGTAGACATTTTGATATGCTCCAGGCTGCTACCAAATACCGATGAACTAATTCAATGCAGAAATCAGACATCATGACTCTAAGTACATTGTATATTGCATTACAGATGACATAAATTATTCTAAGTATCAAAACGTACCTGTTGGATTTTTTTTCACTTGTCCATTCGCGCCTTTAATTCTAGTGAACTGGTATGTAGGTCACAAATGCGGGGAGATATTGCCTTGGGGGACAGTCCAATATTGACATTCTACTTACCTCTCTCAGGTGGACTGTACATAAACACCACAGCAATTTAATTCAGAAATCAGGTCAAATGCGAGTCCTAATGTTGTTGTTTTCTATTGATACTTTTTTTTGGTGACCCCCGTGGTACTTCGTGTCGAGCTGCCCAGCAGCGGACTAATCCCCGGAGTGGACAGGTGTGCGTGGGGGAAATTTATGAGTCGATGTAATTCACTAACAGAAAAATGGTGTTCCATATATATCCAGTCTTAAAGGAGAACGGAGCTGTCAAAATGACATTTATATAGCACTTCAATGTATCCTAAAAGTGGAGGTTTATCTGTAGTCGGAGAGGCAATAAAAGGGACCGTGTAATTTACATTTACTGCAATGGGTTATTTTGGTGGGGTGTAGTTTTGAATTTACTTGATTTTGTTTTCATTTATTTTAAAAATTGTCCGTATGAAAAATGAATTATTTTAACTATAACTGTGAGATAAATGTGTGCTGGGTTTTTTTTCCCGAGACGGGCGGGGGATGCTAGTATTTTACCAGTAGAATGCAACTTACATAATCATTGATAGTACATACATGTACTCTTCCCCATCATTGAATTAAAAAAAAATACCAAAAATTTTAAAACAATTAGCAGTAAAAAGATTTGACAGTTAGTCCGGCCCATTTTCATTAGGAAACATGTTAATATTTTAATAAAACAAGTTTACATTTACCTGTAAGACCTCCCCCCCCCCCCCCCCCCAGCCATGCACGCCCTCCACGAATAATTATTTTCTACTTACCAGTAGGGTACACGTAAGCGCACACGGCAATGATTGACAGTGATTTGTACTTTGACAGCCCAAGCAGGTAAATTAAATTAGTCCTTATTCAATTTAAGCCTCCACTTGACACAACACAGCAGCAGCTCAGCTGTTGTGAACTTGACAGCGATATGACACAACTACAATTGTTTGAGTTAATGTGTCAAGCGCACGAAGAAAAGGAATAATTCAGAGGATACTCTTAATAAATGTTCATGAAGACAGGCAATTTATTTATCGTTGTAAAGACCTTATACCTATAAAAGAGAAAAGCATCTAACTCAAAACGCGGCTTGGTCACGATTAAAAAAAAATTTAAGTTGTTAAATTATTCTTTTTTAAATTTTTAATGTTTGCAATGCTTCATCTTTGAATATATTTTCATTATTTTACCAAAATTAAATGTAAGCTTTACAGTTGCCATACAACCTTTCAAAACTTTACAGTAACTATCGTTTTTTTCGTTTGTTCAGTGTACAGAGTATCTAATGACAAACATTGTTTTTTTAAATAATGTACCTATTATTAAAAATGTTTGTATTTTTACATGTAACAGATTGAAGGTCCTAGGTCATAATTTTGTGGTAACAAACATAATTATCTCGATCAATCGTAAGTTTTGGTAAAATGTCATCGTAACACCATCCGCGGATCCATAATTTTTTTTTCCAAGGCGGAATGGGGGGTGGGGGAGGAATAAGAGATTTTACCGGGGGAGGGGGGGGGGGGTTGAGGCTTATATTCGATAATTTTACTAAGTAAATTTAAGAATGGGTTTAAATTTTCAAGGGAAAGATCTGAACCCCTGCTTCCCCCCCCCCCCCCCCCCCCCCCAAGCCCAGCCCTTGAGCTTGTTTAGAAGAATTGATCCTTTCATCAATAGTGCTAAAGATACAGAGTTCAAACCTCTTTCGGTTAAAACAATATTTATTTGATAACTGGAACATATTTAACATATTGCAGCAACAGTGCATAACAGATTTAGAAACAAGCTGACAGACTTATGCTAATTTCGCTGTCGTCAGTTTACAAATTAAAGGTGAAAGAAATTTTCAAGTATGTTCAAGTATGGAAGTGTCAGGATTGTATTGATTCTATTTCTGGAATATGTAAAATTATTACAGTGTAATAAAAGAATGGTAATTACTTTCAACTTCGCCGCAAATACAAAGAGGCGAGTTGTTTAATTTTCTTTGAAAAAAAATGAAGATTAAGACCGCTTCATTCTCACAGGGTTTTGACACAATCTGTGCAAAAAAAAAAATCGTATATATAGTATAATAGGCTATATATATATATACCATTTTTTGTACAGATTGTGTCAAAACCCTGTGTACATTCCAGTCTGAATTTGGAGTGAAGGCGTATTTGGCGTATTCTGGTTCCCAAATAAAAATAATTTGGAATTTTACTGGTATGTAAGTATGTCTTAAAGCAATGTAATGAAGGATTTGATTGCACATTTTGGGGTAATGCATTCCATCGTCTTAGTAGCTTAGTAGAAGAATAAAATAAAGTACGTAACGCTGGGTTCTTGAATTGATTTTCCGCAGCGGGTGCGTCGCTCTTGTGTTGTAGTTAATATGTCCTTGAGTTTTTTTGAGACTGTGTGATCGTAGATAAGTAATTGGGAGTCATATTGTGAGATATTTTGTGAAGCTTATTGACCAGGTATTCTGGTATGTTGTCCCATATAATGTCTGCGTATTCTAAGACTGGTCTTACAATTGAAAAATATAGTTTTTGCAAAGATTTTCTTTTAAGGTTATACTTGATTCTTCGCAGCATACGAAGGCGCGAGCTCGAGTAGGTTTTTTAATACTGTTTCATGTAAATGTAATAACTTCTTTTCCCTTTTTCAGTTTATCTCTATATCGCCACCCGAGTAGAAAATCACTAAATTCTCAATATTTGTAATGATTGCTATTTCTTTTTTTTACAAATGTACATTATTTTTAGACTTTTGCTGGTGTATAGTGCATGTCTAATTTTGTGATCGATCGAAACTTTAACTACTTTACATTGAGAGAAAGCAAGAACGTCAGACTACTAAGTTTTCTTTTTAATTGCAAAATTTACGAAAACAATAGAAACTCTTTCTTTCATTGAGTAAATTTTGATAAAAAAAATCATATGAGACTGTCAAATTAGATATCATAATGGGAAAAATATCACAGAAAAACTGCCAAAATTACTCAATTTAATATACTCGTGAAGACAAAATTATCTGTACAATTCAAAGTAAATTCATGCACTCAATCTACCGTATCTACTATATTTGTATATTCAATGATTTCAAAGTGACATATAGGTCCAATGGGGCAGGTGTAATTTAATGATGTATAAAATTGTAATTCACTATACTTTTGAAATACACGTGTCACTATAATAAGATATTTACTAACTTACTCACTCCAATTCTAGTAGTTGTTGTAACTTTCATTGTAATTGGCTATTCCTTCTATGTTCATGTAACGCACTGATAACCAATCGTATTTGTATCCCATTTTCACTGATAAATAAAGGGAGATTCAGAGAAGGGTCTACAAATCTAATCAGTATAAAAAAAACTTTTTCATTTATCATTCATTTCATGCTTCATGCAGACAATGCAAAGAGCGAATACTAGGGGGGGATTTTTTTTTTTTTTTACAAAAAGCTGGCGCGGGTTATACAATGCTTGCTGCATTCATACTTGCATGAACCATTTCTCAGGTTTGCGTAGAGGTCTTAGAGGTTACGCCTTGTTCAGAACCCCAAAAGTTACAAAAAATTTTTGTGGAAAAGCCGCAGCAGATGTCTTTCCTTCCTCCAGTAGTGTAGCGTATCGTGTTTTAGATATGATACATGTATATACAAAGAAGTTTTCAATCTGGAAATTTATTTAAAACAAAGAACAAGGGACGTTATTAGCCGTATTTGGCCGCAAAATTTATCATATTTTCAACGTCTTAGTTTTGTTTTTTGATGTGGTGCATTGTACTAAGTTCGATTCTGGCTAAATTCTACAGGCACTAAAATGACGTCATTTTTCATTATGACGTCATCAGTGTACGCTAAACATGGAATGATCTCCAAAAATCGATACAATATATAGAAATATGAATAATCTTTGCTGAAATTAAAACCTTTCACATGCATTAACCACTTTTATATTTAACATACTTATTTTCTGTATCATAACAAATTCATATACTGAAAATGGTGACGGTTAATAACTGTGAACAATGTGAATTTTAGCAAAAAGGATTAGAAAATTGCACATTTTACAACGTAATTCAAACAACGCGATCCGACACGGACAGTAACTCGGCGTAACACGCGGTTTTTACCGGTGAAAGAGGGTTTATCTTATAAAAATCTAAAATAATTTTTTGTATACGTAAGAGAAGCCAAAAGGAAAAAAGAAATAGAAATTGCAACTGAAAAATAAATAAATTGATAAATAAATAAATAGAAAATTACAACACACACACTATTTAGATGTATGTGATTATATAAAATTTTTACAGTGGATTTTTGTTGAGATCATAACAGAAAATAATCGCCGACATATTGAAAGGATTGATCAAAGCACTGATACTTTCCTCTTTAAGTAAACAGTTTATGTTTAAGTCCATTTGTATCCGTCATATGTGATCGAAGAAGTTAAATCAATCGATAGCCGGTAAATGTTAAACCTAATATAACAGTATACGGTTGATCGTCAGTGCATCACCCGATTTGTCAAAATTGCCCCAAAGACCAGTTGACCCTCGATCGTCAGTTAGCCGACATTTAAGAAAATCCAAATGCCGAAATGTCGATCGAGCGAGCGACGACATACATAAGAACTGTCGATCTTCCGGAAGATGATCGAGAATTGCTCGATGGACTACTATAGTATTGAAGGACTGGTTTAACTGAAGAAATCGGCCACCGACGCAGATAAAAAATGTAACTTGGCCCGATGGACACAAAATTGGTCGGCCGACGAAAAATGAATACGACATCGTCCAAGACAACGGCTGCTGAACTGCCGACTGTCACCCTATTAATCCCATTTAACCCCCCCCCCCCCAAAAAAAAAAGTCCGCCGTTGCTCGTTTTTGGAAATGTGTCTCGGGTTTTACTCTATTCAGCGATATCAAATCTAAAATATTAATGAAACAATTATACCTTCTTGATAAGAACAATATATGCAGTTAATTTCAACTTATATTTCTTTCTATAAAACATTTTTATATTTACTAGTATCTATTTTTTCCCTATAAAACATGCACATGTTTCATACACCGGCATATTAAAGGAATAAGGAATCATTCTTTGAATATTATGAGGTGATAATTTAGGTCGGGGCGTGATCAAATCCAATAAAGCCCGACGGGCTTTATAATAGATTTGATCACGCCCCGACCGAAATTATCACCTCATAATATTCAAAGAATGATATCTTATTACTTTTATTCATCTAATTTCCAGCAATTGTACGATTAATTATTTGAATATGAATAATCAAACCCCACTTGCGTCCCAATTATACGTCCCTATACGTCCCTATTTATAAAGCCCGACGGGCTTTATAATAGATTTGATCACGCCCCGACCGAAGTTATCACCTCATAATATTCAAAGAATGATATCTTATTACTTTTATTCATATAATTTTCAGCAATTGTACGATTAATTATTTGAATATGAATAATCAAACCCCACTTGCGTCCCAATTATACGTCATTTGAATTTATTGGACTGTACAGTACAAATTCGATATGTAGTGTTGTTACATGCAAAGACACTGAAAAATGTAAATATTCATTTTTTTTAGCGCGCAGAACTAGTGAATCAGTAGATAAAGTGTCTTTGTTGATCTTGTCTAAAATTTTAGACTTAATCTTTATCAAACCACTTAGAAACCTTTTGTTTATAGGCTACATCAATTGTTCCAAGAAACGAGAGAGAGAGAGAGAGAGAGAGAGAGAGAGAGAGAGAGAGAGAGAGAGAATGTGTGATATAGACTAACCTTTACGTAAATTTTAATTTTAATCACTAATATAAGCTATTTTTTCAATCTAGTTGTCATATATCAAATCCTTTCATCGATAAAATAATGCACAATAGCATATTATGATGAAATTCAACCAATCATGCAGTTTCAGAGTACACGTGCTATATATATTCTCAGCCCGTTAGCTGCATCACATGCTCCTTCCGCGAGTCGACAACAAAAACGTGTCGTTCCTTTGTTTTTCGAGTCCAAAGATAATAGAAGTATGATCAGCAATAACTTAGTCTTACATTGTTTGTTATGTTTGATATGATTCTTACACTGCGAGTGTGAAGTTTAATTTGTATATATTCTATACGTTGAACAGAAATAAACTCTCTCTCTCTCTCTCTCTCTCTCTCTCTCTCTCTCTCTCTCTCTCTCTCTCTCTCTCTCTGAATGTATGTTTGTGCATACTAACAGTGACTGAACTACTAAAGTCTTATTTGAATAAATTATTCTAGACTCACGGTTTAAACAACGATCTCCACACAATGACTAAAAGTTTGTAGACGATCTATGACCAGGTTTATAGGTTGTATCTATACAAAGCACATGCACGTAATTAGATTGAAAAGAAAATGCATTGACCTGTGCTCGTTCTTGATACTTGCTAGAAGTTAAAATATATTATTCATCTGTTTAATTCATCAGTTTTCTTGTATATTATTGTACCGGTTGGTAAATGATTTTCTTTGTGAAATTCCCGCATTTATATAGTTGCTAAATTGTTCTATCCACGCGCGTCGATTGTCTTAAATTACATGTAGTTGTTTGTGTATTAGAAAAAATCAAGAAACTAACAAAGTATAATTAAGATATTAAACAATAAAACGCTTTTTATGGTGATTCATGTGGTAATTGAAGGTGGTGACATTGCAGAAAAAAATTACATTACCCGCGTTCTTTTTCTCTGCATTGATCGCTAATTTATTGTTTATATTAACATCTTTCTATCAACAAATTAATAAATTGGTTGAAAAAAGTCAGAAAAATTAACAAAATTATTGTTACGTACATCAGTACGTTAGGTTTAAGAAACAGCCAAATCGTCTCCTATTGGAATTTGATTCTGACATCATCATGATTATTTCGTGTAGTCCGGGATTTTTCTTAGGTTGCTGAAGGTTTCGACCGATCGATAAACTAGTAAGAACTGGATCGTTTATATTTCAGTTCTGTCAATTTCAAAAGAGCTATGAATGTACAATCCATTTTCGTAATAAAATAGTGGGAATTATACTTGGTGGATGTAAATAATATATTCATTTACCTCTACTGGCTTTCGAGTATTTCTCTGCAGTACGGATTCCCTAACTATGTCCGGTTAATTAATACGAAATTCTTATTCTAAACAAAGGGAATGGAAAGTTTGGAAATAAATACTAATACCAAAAAAAAAACCAAAAAAAAAAAGAGAAATGTTTGGTTGTATTAAAATCCAGTTAAGCCTGTCCGTCATATTTATGACGCCGCGTTAAAGACATCGTAAAATGTCGACGTTTCGTTTTAAAAAGGCGCCGTGTTTAACGTAAAATGTATCATACTTACACTTAAGTTATATGAATAAATCATATACCATTGAGTTTTGTTTATTCTTGGCTTTTGAAAATGGTAGGTATTATTAGATTTTAAAACACGGCATTTTTTGGCCAATAACGTCCCTTGTTCTTTCTTTAGATAAAACTAACACGAAGTAAGAGGGAATATTTCATTTTTTTAATTAGAAAACTCAGAGGGGCTATCTCAATACAGACGTACATGTATATATAATTTCTTTGTATGCTGGGCATGAAAATTTGGGTATACATGTACACACTTAATTATTGGTAACACTTATGTTTAATAATAAGCGCAATAGTATCAAAATGGGATTATTACAGCTGTTTAAGCAATAGCAATAGACAGACAGACGTAAGTAATGCAGTAATTACGGACTAAATATAATATTCTAAATGTCCCTCATATTCGTCAAGAATTTGTAGAGAATTTTGTAGCTTTGGTTTGACACTGTATTGTAAAACCTATTTGCGTAAATCTAAGTTCTTATATGTGACTTTTATAGACGTGTACGAAATGAAACAATGTAGAATTACGAGAGGCTTTAAAGAGGCATGGTCACGATTTTGGTCAAATTTTATTTTCTGTTTTTATTATCTATAATGCTTTAGGAATGCATTTCTAATGATAAATTGATATTTGAGAGTCAGTCCCAAAGTTATAAGCAAGATACAGGGTTCACAATTCTTTGTCATGTAAACACGGCTCGCTCATGCCCTGTTTTTGTTTACATAGGTTTGATATACCGGTAAAAAATCTTTTTCAATCTGATTTGTCTATCTTCTTATTCATTTTAAGCATAAATAAGCAGTCCCTAAAGATTAACATATTCATGTTAGGTCTAAAACTGGAATTTTCACTTCAACATTCAAAATGTAAATAAAAGCCCTGTTTACATAGCGAAGAATTGTAAGCACTGTAACTACATGTAGCTAATAACTCACCGAATAACTCACAAATTTTTGTTGCCTATTAGAAATGCCTAAATGAAGCATTGTAAACATTAAAATCGGGGGGGAAAATTGACCAAAATCGAGACTATGCCCCTTTAATACTCTTTTGAAATAAATGTATTTCAACAAATGCCCTGGAATTAAAACGTAACTATTCTCGATTTTATATTTTATTTTGAGATTCAAGTCAATTCACAAGTTCTAATGGATGCAGAGCCATCAATCGTGCAACCGGCCCGTGCCGTGATGAAACATACAGACTTTTGTTTTCTATACACATGGTAAAAAAATGTGCAAATGGTTTGATTTATATTATTTTGAAATCATTGATGAGAATAAACAGATAGGCAAACGTATGGATGGCACCTTTATATGCGAAAGTATCGCCAAATTGAATTTTATCCGACATACAAGTACATGTATTTGTATTTTAAGAATCATTGAATGTCATGATATAAATTTAAAGTTAAAGGAACATTTTTTTTTTTGGAAAATCCCTTACAATAAATTCTATAATTGCATTTAAACTCATGTAAAACTTACAATAAATTTTACAATTACATGTAAACTCAACGCAAAGAAGGATAACTCTAATAAATGAAAATAGCATATCATTTTTCATATTAAGCTATCTTTAATTTCCACTGTAGGTCTTAGACCCTGCGGCACATTGTGATCTTTTCATTTTTGATGTTATACAAGATTAACTGACAACTGGTTAGCCGTAAGCTAAGGTGTACTGCGAAAGTCTGCCGAGAGGGCCTTGTATGCATCTCGTTCGGGGTCAGTGAATTTCGGCGTCCACGTCCTGTAGAAAATCGGGCGCGAGTACAACGAAGCTTCAACGGGTATATTATTAGACCCTTACAGTTTCCACGATCGATTGTTTGTATTATTGGATTTTTTTGTAATCGGAAACTTTATTTGTTTATTGCCGCTATTTATAGACCGTCTGTCCGTCTTCAGATAAATGCGTATACGTATTTGTCAACACAACCAATGACTCAGGGCAGAAAGGTGTGTCGACACATGGTCGTTTCATTATTACAGAACGTTTAGAATCAAACAAGATGGCGATCGACAGAAAAATCTCTCTCATCGGTTTGGCGGCAATTGTGGTGTTGATTTTAGGAGGAATTCTTCACATAGTAGCTCTGGCATCGCCGTACTGGCATACTACTAGTGCTTTGTTGTTTAACGGTAAAATGTTACGTGTGGGGAATTCTGGACTATGGGTGGAATGTATTGCTACTACAGGGGTAACGACCTGTGGCTCGCCGGTCATCGCTGACGAAGGTAAGACAACATGGGGGAAACCGACGACTTTTGTAAATACCAGGGAAATAATCTACTTACGAATATCTGAATATTACCTGAAAATATGTAGCTGACCTGGTATGTTTAAATGTCTCTGATCTGGAATGTAAATAATGTTAGTAATGTACATGTATAACTGTTATACATGTAGCTTGATAGGATCGATATTTGATCAGCCTGAAGGCTGTAAATAACAATCTAATGCACACAAAACACACATTTCAACAGTACAAAAGACCAGAGTACTAGTCATGCACTCTTTATCAGTATTTGAGCTTAAGAGTATTAGCTTCTATCAGCTGATTATTATGGCAATATGTATATCCGGGTATTCGATATGATTCCGTCTTGCTCTACAAATTTTTTATTACGCGTATCTTATCGCTTGAACACATATACTTCTTTTGCATATTCAAGCAAAGAACTCGCCCCACAAACCATGAAAAATGGCCTAGTTTCAAATATTGAAAATTTCACCATTATATACATGTATATGTGCTTTCTATAGTATATGTGCTACCTGGAATAGTTTTTCTTTTTTTAAATATCTCTCATCGTATTCTTGTATGACGTCGTAAAATATGATGTTACATGTATGAATTGTCAAGTCGGCATATTTGCATTAAAATGCATGATAATGATGCACAGTGGTTTGGACTCTGATATAGTTTGAAAATAATCCCTAAGAAATGTTATAAATCTCTGTGTAATTTTTTTTTTCAAATTTACTATAGGACAAATGGGGCATATTGTGGACCGAGTTCTTTACATGTACATGATCATTTAGGTGCAATTCGTATGTACATGTACATGTATTTTAAGTAAAGATAAGATTTACTATTGCATAATCTCTCTGTCTTTATAACATCCTGTGTCTAATTTGATTGACAGCTTGGATGGGGGCCGTGAGGGCTATGGCGATCCTGGGGATGCTGACCGGAAGTGGAGCCCTGGTAACACTGGGCCTATACACATTCCTCAGACTGGAGACGTGGAGCCGAATTCTCAAATTGTCCGCGATAGGGGCCTGTATTGGTGCAGGTAATACACGTCACATGTTGATTGTGCAACTACTTTAGCGTTGTGACCCTTTTGAATGGGGAGTGTACTATGCATGCAGTGTTCTATTCATGAATATTATATTTCTTGGTGTATCAAAACACCGGTAACTAGACTTAGATTTTTTCATTTATATGTATTGACCCTTTCACGAAATTTGCGTACAATGTTGCTTTTGAAGGGCGTTTTGACATACATTTTGTACGTGTAGTACATGTAAAATGAAATACGTCGAAACAGACCAATGTAATTAATTTCCATGTTCAAAATTCCGCCAAACTAGTATGTGAACTCATTCAGTTATTTTATCATGAGCGAACTAAAATTTAATTAATTTTAATTTAAATGAATAAATGAAGTGCAGAAAATTGTAGAAGTTTATCAGAAGTATTGAAACGAAGATGAAAACATCTTCGAAATTTATTATAGCTTTACATTGTGGAAGAATAAATAAATCCAAAAGCCCCAAACCTTTATCAGAGAGAAAAAAGTAAAAAAAAAATCGATATTTTAGGAAAGAAAAAAAGGAAGACCTGTTTGCATGATTTACAGTACGCCATTTAGGAAGGGTTTGGCTGTTGTAAATCTGTAAATCTAGTTGTCATCAAATGAATTTAATCCTTGACGTTAAAAAACTTATATTAAGGCTTGCTTACAAAATGCGTATCTTTTTCAAGGTACATGTATGATTCACGAAGACAACAATTTATCCAGATTGTCAAAGTGCTCGTATATTCATGTATCCTGAAAGATATCGCATTTTTTTTATACCAGCTGCAGATTTAAAACTTAAAATAAACAGAAAATTTATTTTTGGTCTAGGTGTATAATATAGAATTTTTTGTATTATTTACATAACCAAAATATTACTATAACATGTATAACAAGGCTAAAACAGGTTAAAATGGAAGATATACAGAAAAATGAACTATTAAATGAGTGGTTTTTTAGAAAGGCTGTCTAAACCACGATAATCAAATGAATAATGTTGTGAACTCCGTACCAAACACTGAAAAGTACAGACATGTTTAAAAACCATTACGAATATTTTTTTTTATAAATTAGACTATTTTTTGTTGGTTTAAAATATGAATGTAAAATTCATCATAAATATGAATTATTTGTATATATATCTATATTTTATTCTGTTATTTGAATTATACATGTCTGAAATATAACATCTTTGAGGATGAAACACAGCGGTAATTATCTTTCAACACGCGTAAATATTTTGGCATATTCAAACAACAGAAAGCCTTGAACCTTTTTAACCAGCAGTTACCAGCAGATCCCTGATAGCCGCCCCCTTTTAGGGGGTAGTTGACTCGACCTCCTTTTGAAAGAATTTTTTGATGTTAAAAAAATCATCTTTTTACGTAAAACTGCCCAACCTGCATAAAAAATTAAAGTATATACAGGGTGGGAGGCGGATTACATATTAATTCTATTATGTTCACTTTATTTTCAGTTACATGTATTTAGAAAGCGGCAAGTTGTGTACATGACTTTAAAGGGGTTTCTTTAAAAATGACAGACAACTGCCCCGGGGGTTTTAACAGGTGGGAGGGGGGTATTCCTTTTCTCAAGAAACTCGTGGCAGTTACATGCCTTAAGGGGGCTGGGGGTGGCTGCCATTTTAGACAATATTGATCTCCTTTAAAAGAAGAGCTCCATATAAAATTAATGGAAAATGATAAAATTTCATATTAAAATACATGAAGTTTTTCTTTATCAAATAGTAGTTGATAGCTTCAGAAATCACATTTAAAATTTTCAAATAAATCTGATGGTTTTATATTATATTATAATTCCCCCCCCCCCCCCCCCAGCCTCCGTAAGTTAGTTCGATTCTGTCATTATAAAGAAAGTGACGGAAACATTTGTTCAAAATAACGCCGAAATTAAACTTTTAAAACTTGAATTTTTTTCGACTTTTTTTTCCAGGTGTGATGATCCTGATAGGCGCTATTATATATGGAGCCAGTGCCCGGGACGGAAAATATTCTCCCGGAGGATTTAATACAGGGAGCAGCAGTCGAATGGTTTACACTCTGTCCTGGTCCTTCGGTTTGTCCATAACGGGGGCCATTCTGTGTTTCGTTAGTGGCATTCTCACAGGATTTGCAACGAAACCTAAACTATAATGCCAAAGGATGTTAGATATTAATTCCCAGCAATTAGAATACTCTTTACACCATTTTTTGTGAAAGAAAAACGTTTGTTGCATATTGGAGATTAATTTTTGTAAATATTTTTTACTCAATATTCTCTATGTTTCTTAATATCATGTTACTGTTAACATTTATGTTTTATATATTTTTAATAAATTCGTATTGAATAACACTTGACTCGCTTTATTTCTATGAAATTTTTAAAAAATTGAATCAATACGGTTTCCATACTTGTACATGATTGTACTTACAAAGAAAGCACTTTTTTTTCATTAAATATTTACATTTTTCATGTCTCTGTCTGTAATAATGTAGCGAATCAGTTTTGTAATGAATAGTCTACATTTCATTAACTACTATTTTGATATTTAATCTAACAGTCGCGGAAAATTTAAAAAATAATAATAATAATTTAGAAATCATTCTTTGACGTGATCAAATCTATCATAAAGCCCTTCGGACTCTTTTGGATTTGATCACCCCGATCGTATTCGATCACCTCATTAAACTCAAAGAATCACGATTCCTTATTTCTTAGGATGAATGTACCCGTTACACATTGAAATGACAAGGAATGTCGAGGGAGTGGGGATAAACCCGAAACATATGCCCACGACTGACTCATATGCCTTCAAGTTTATACATGTAAGTACATGTACATGCAATCTTGGAAAAGTCATAGTTTTACATTTACATCTACCATGTATGATTCCCTCTATTTCTTACGGAAACTTATAGTTAATTCATAGCTCTATGGCAACAGCCAGCTTGAAATCTACATGCCCCGTTTATACGATTGGTCGAAATCTACAGCGGCTGAAACTGACATGATTAAAATTGAAACGCCCCGTTTTATAGATTGCTATTAACGCGGGTTATGTATTTTTTCTGCAATGTCGCTACCTTCATATCCCGAATGAATCAGCAAAGAAAGCATTTTATTGTTTAAATGATTAACCTAAGTTGTATATCCAACATTCTGAAGAAGGACCCCCCGACAAGCAAACAGTATGTCTCGTGATAACTTAGGCCAGCATTTTTTTATTTTTAGGTTTACAAACCCGCCGCTCGGTTTTCTGAGTTTTTAGAAAAAAAATAAAATTACAAAAAAGATCTTTTTTTTCTCCCCGACAGCAAATTTTTTCAAGTAGGAAAAGTGTATCGTCATTGTTATCACAGAGGCATAAAATCTGCTCTTTTTGTGTGACGATAGCCTAAAAATTTCTTACGCATCTTTTTCTCGTGCTACATTCTTCAGAGAAGCATCTACAAACACTCTGCTGTAAGTTTCATACTTTGAAGTTTTACCGACAGTGTTGACCAGTGGCTAGACGAGATAGTCACGCCTCACTAAACATGGCTTCGATAGTTACCTGTGCAGCTGTTTTCAAGTACATCACTGTAAAATGATTCCCTTTCTTTTTGTGTTGAATTGGCATATGTATTCATTGGCTTTTTAAAAAAAAAAATTTTACAGAGAGAGAGAGAGAGAGAGAGAGAGAGAGAGAGATGTATTAGAGATATTCTGCAGTAACTATTCTCATGAACACATTTTAAAGTGACCTGCCTAGTGAATTAAAAAAAAATCATATTATTGTTTGTGCATTTTCCGTTATTTTCAATTAAAATTTACCATTACATAATTAATTGCATAGTTGTACTTTGTACATGGAAATTCAACAGGATAAAATACATGCACACATATAGTTGCAGTGATTTTATAGAGTCTGTTCACATTCACAATGTTATGTTTGAGTTTTCTCACATATAAACACCCAAACCAATTTTGTAAAAAAAAAATGTGAGAGATCAATGAAGTTGAATATTTTTTAACTGCAGAAAACATGAAAGTAATAAATATTTTGTATATTAATAATTATATACTAGTATCATACAGGAGAAAACATTATTACTTTATGTACATAAAATTTAGGTTGTTTTTTTTAAAATGAAATGTTGACATGTCCGACAATAGTTTGACTCATGTGACTGGTAACTTTGAATCTTGGGCTAGTAACTTTGTGGCCAAATTTTGTAATTGCACACCCCTGACACTGCTATATGTACATGTAATATCAAAGCTGTATGTCTAATGTTCTATTGTACTATTTCAGAGATATGTTACACAGATGACATACTTTTCACATGCTACACTTGATGCAGTTACACACCACTATCATGAAGTTGTCATTCATTATATTAATATTAGAATAAAGATGATGTCATAAAAGTTTTTTTTTCTCCTACAGAACTTTACAATTTTGTGGTTCGTAAACCTAAAAGTAAAAGAATTGTAGGTCAAAAGAGATTTTTTTTTTTTTTTTATTTCCTCCTCCTACGGAACTTTATCATTTTGTGGTTCGTAAACCTAAAAATAAAAAAATGCTGGCCTTAAAGAGTCATACTAGTAATGGGAAATGTTCCATTCGGAAGTCACTCGGAATACCGGTATATCGCACAATTTTACAACGTTATCTTCCGGTACTTTCAATGTCTGATCAATGTGCCAAATCTCCATAGTCATATATTTTAGCCGTGCATTGAAACCTAATAAACTGAAGGGGCGTTTCATAGAAATATCTTGGGATTTTTTTTCATATTTTTAAAATACATATGTAACATCGTTTGAACCCCGAGGTATTCATAAATATTGAGTAATTAAGCAAATGGAAATCAAAGATATCTTTAGACAGAGTATAGACATGATTTGTATGCTTCTTTCCATAGGTCAGCTTGTTGCTTTATTTATCATTTATCTAAGAATTTTCAATACCTATCAAGTTTATTACCTTGCATTATTAATCATATTTATATAAATGATGCGTGTAAAATACAATCAATACTTACGATGTCTATAGGCCATTACAACATATCCATTTTGCATAGTTTTTCATTTAAAAACTTTGATAACTGAAACATATAAGTACATGTTACTATCAACTTTATAAGTATCAAAGTCGGTGACCAGATGCAAGCTAAATGACACATCAATTTTTAGACTGTATACTTTATAAATAACCCAACAAAGATTTTTTTAAACTCTGATTATTTATGTTTATTCAACATACTTATTATTGTTGGAAAAGCCCAATGGCAGGCTACTTTTGCGTACGCTTACTTTGACCATTGATACACTAGCTGGAATTTCCTCGATTTAAAAAAAAAATCATGTTCATGTGACGAAAATATCACCGATCGTTAAAAATAAAATTAAAAAAACAGTTTCTGTTGTATTTTTTTCATATTAATATACGATCATTGTTTTTTTTTAAATTAAACTTTCAAAAACATAATAAGTCGCTTTCACATTGATATGTTGAGTACATGTGCAATGATATTTTTCAAAACGAGAAACAGAGGAAATATCAGCAAGTTTGCCTATAATGGTAGGTAAACGTATGCGAAACCTGTCTTGCGTTCCCAACGAAGCATATACTTATTCATTTTACGATTTTCACACAATGAAATATTATTGTTAATTTCGCAGACGAGGTATATCACATTAAAATTCAATCAGGTATATAAAATCAAACGCTAAAAAATGTGTAATATAAAAAAGGAATTCTTGCACACAGGACCAGTCTACTGCGCCAACAGGAATTGATTAACAAGAACTCTCTCGTTCTGTTTCCCGGGGAGATCGGTATCTCCAAGCAAATCGCCAAATATTGATAAGACACACAGAAGAATGAAACCGGAAGTAGATTGACAAAGGTACTGTGATATGAGTGAGAACAGACCAAGCTAGGGGCCCATAAAAGTCCATCTGTACCGGATTATGCTCGGGTTGTTGTGTTTCAAATGTGTTCATCAACCACAGCGCAAAGTTACAGAGTATTAGAAACATGACGTATTCTCGCCCGCGTTTCCTCTGTTCTTGTAACTCATTCGCAGATATCAATTTCGTCCCTGCCACGATGAACAGAACTTGCATCGTGGACTGCAAAATCATAAACAAATTTGTAAGAATATTCAGAACTCCCTTTGGCTTGTGGGTTTCAAAGGCTGCTGCAATAACTCCAAACACAGCAAAAGCAAATACACCCGCAAAAGATAGAAACAACAGATGAAGCTCCACAGAAAACTTCCAGGAGACGTGTTTGAACTTCATGTTCTTCATTCTGTCTGCCACTAATATTATGGAAGCAGTCATCAATAGAAACATGGTCGTTTCGGACACATGAATTAAGATAATGGCAGTACTTGACATAGGGTGTAGTGTTACCAGCACATAAAATGCCACCATTGTTATAACTGTTCCCACGGCAACTAAAATGCCGGCAAAAAGTCCCCGAAAGGAGCTAGAACAATCCAGTCTTCTGCTGTTATCGGAATCATTTTGGTCACGTGAGGAAGGTTTTCGTCCGACATTTCTCCACATGGCGTACACAATGGCTTCAAAAGTCAAGAGAAAAAGTTGAGAGTACAGCATACAGTTAAAATCATTCTGATAATGTAAGTACATGTATCTCTATCCTGAACGAGCTATGTACTGTGGAATCATTAAAGTTCGTGGGGGTCAATTTTCGTGGATTGCTCATATTTTACAGTTTCGTGGGGACGTTATTTTGTGGATGATCTTAAACCAACAAAAGCAAATAGACTTTATAACCTTAATTTATGAATTCGTGGAGGATGTTAATTTGTGGATGAGAGGTACCCCCGCATTCCACAAAAATTGAGCCACCACGAAATTTAATGATTCCACAGTAATTTAATAACAAGAATTTTCAAATATGTTGATCATTGTCAAGATGCCAAACGTTACGAATACGTTTAACAATTTTAATGACGTTATACATGTACCTGCACAAATCAAGCTGTACTGTATCTTGCAAGGGTACAGGTATGGTCCTGCTGTTTGAACAAACTTTCCAAATATATCCGACCAAAAGCAGGAGAGCTCGGGGAATACATTGCTGTTGTTCATCGGGAGGCTGATGAGTATCAAATGGGATTCGGGGACTGGAAAGAGAGAATTCCAAAAGTTTTCTATCTGTAGGTACATACTAGTATGTGAGGCATTGGGTAGAATAGTAGTATACTACATTAGACATCTTATAACATCTTTCTCACCTATCAGCGTTTCGTTCAATGCGGTAGTGTTATTTACTGAATGAGTTTTTGCTAAATACAAATTGTAACAACGTACGTAATTTGAATTGATGAGAAAAATTTAGTAAACAACAGTTGCTTAAGCATCTGGTAATAATATTTACTGCCTAGAAGCTTCCGAGAGGCAGCAGACGACTTGATTAGAGGAATCTCTGTGACGTTTTCCGGTCCAGTTTTCCCACTTCCTCTATGATGGTACCCGCTCAGAACATCAAGCGTTTCAAGGATTATGCATCTAAACCACACAGCCAGGTTGGTACAGCACAGATGCATTAATCCAAGACGAGCTATACACTTCTGATGTGTGAACACAAGCTGCAAATTATCAAATGCTCAATTAAGTAAATTGTTTGTGTGGAACTGTAATTTGAGAAAAAAAATACATAAAACCTGCGTATCGTCATGTCTGTCACTGTATATACACGCAATAATCTCGAGATTTAAAAAATCTGATATCTGATTTTAAACTATTATATCTTCTATAATATAATTCAGCTAACCGACTGGTGATTTTCTCAAGGGGAAAGGGGCCCATGTTTATTTATTGATTTATAAATATTTTGTATTTGAAAATCCTAGGGAGAAGATATGGAAAGTTCCCCAACCCCCTCTAGATCCGCGGATCTGATACAATGATTTCTGAGACTGAAGCCCTTCGGGTTCCCAGAGAACTCCTTAATATAGTTTTTAATCTAGTTCTTGTTAAAATTCCGGTATGTAGTTTTTCAATGACGCCATTTAATATCATTTTTCTCCCTTTAATTGTATGCATAACAAAATTACAGTACTATTAATAACCATTATGATAACTGATATTCGGATTATCAGTGTATACAAGAGAGAGAGGTATCGTGTCAATTCTATAAGATATCGGCTTACCCCCTTAAAATGTATTCGCACTATTGTTAACTCAAAAGGCTTTGTGGTTTTTGATTTCAATATCTAATTTTTCCTGAATCATTATAGTGTTTCTCATTCTACCTTTGAGTGCAGGAAAATGAAATATAGCTGTGTGAAGGTGAAGGTCAGATGCATGAAAGGTTTGATCGCCTGCACGGGGTGGTGGCACTGGGCGTTACCGTCACGCACTTGGAAGAAGTAGGCAAAGTTCAACCCACTGTGAACCATGCTGGCCACTCCGAACACTGAAAAGACAAGGCACAATTTACTGTATTACACTCAACAAAATCCCGTTAGGGTTTTTAGAAAGATTTAATATAACACACACGCGCGGATCCGGGGGGGGGGGGGGGGGGGGGCGTGGATTTCATTGTGTGTCTGAGTGAATAACACAGTGAATTTGTAAGTTATGTTGATTGAATTTCAATCAAATTGCTTTCTATTAACATAATGAATTGATAAATTTAGAAGCCACAATTTTAGTTACATACATGTATATCATAAATAAAGCTGTGATTTCTACTACATCCACGAACATCGATGCCCATGAATATATAAATGAACCCACATTGTCTATACTACATGTAAGTCTTACCTACAGCACCAATTCTAAGCGGAAAACTGCCTGAGTACATCAAATGAGTTGTATCCGTGTTGAAACTACGCCGGGATATTGCAGAAGGTTCCTCCCCGGCCCTCCCATTGACCACGCCTTTGTCTGACTTGTTCCTCAAAAGGCCCCTGACTCGGCCTATTATTGCCAGGAGAAACTTCATCAACCGGGATTTCCGTTTCAAGATGAACAAGTTGGTGTACATGACGAATATGAAGCTCACCAGGTACATGAAGATGTAGAAGATCTAAAAATCAGGTACAGAAAAATGTAGACACGCGTGATTTAGTTTCAAAAACTAATACACTGCAATACTTAGAACGTTTACACTGCAATTTGTAGTAAGTAGTTATGTTGCATGTTTAAGGACGTCTTTGCTTTTTCTTACCTCAAACATTTGGGAGGGACTCTGGGAGGCGAAGGTTTCTGTGATGGGGACGACTGCCGCCAGGACGGACATTAGGATCCCGTACATCATACTTGCCACCACCGATATGTTGTCCCTGAGAGATGGGGTGGGGATCATTAAAAATTGCTGTATATATTAGTAGTTTACCGGCTTGAGGTACGTATCATTAGAAGTGCAAAAAACACATATTACAAGTTATGTAGATGTACTAGTAATTTCTTCAAGAACAATTATGATGTTGTACTTGTTCTTGTTGTTTTTTAATAAAAAAAAAGAAAATACACGTGCATTCTTGAACCACTAAAATTTGATATGAAACACATGCTAATGTAAGTATAACAATTGACAGATTTATCATTTAAGTACTACCACTACTGAGATTGGGTAGATAAAAAATCTAACTGTACTGCTGTCCCTCGATTTAATTTTGCATTGCTTGACTACATGTAGTACAGTGTTTATCGAACTTGTACACTAAAAGAGGGTTTGGCTGAAGGGAGTCAAGAAACGATTGAAACAAAACCTCATATTTATGGACTTTTTTTTCCAAAAGGATGATAGCAATGGTATCTTTATACCTTAGTTTTTCGGCAATGGCCTTTCTTTCTGCCTCCGTTTCTTCTTCACACAACATGATATCGTCTTCATTTTCATCGTAAGTTCTCTCGGAAACGTTAGTTATATAGTCATGGTATCTACCTGAAAGCAAAATGACGTCATTGTCTAGTATACCGGTGAATGTACCGCAGGTTAACGCTTCAGTGCCAAAGGTTAAGTGCTAAAAGCAGTTGGTACTTATCTCTCAATCAAATTTATCAAGATCGTGTAATTATGCTTGAATCATACAGTATACCAATGAATTCTTCGCTATGAGAAAATTATATATTATGGACAGCACACTAAAATAGAGAGTTCAGAAAATCAACATCTAAATACTAATATCATTGTTAGGAATTTCCAACCTTAAAAATTGATAAATGGAAATTTTTAAAAGATACATATACATAAATACCGGTATATAAAAGGAACCATTTCAGCCCCAAAGAACCACGTTATTGCATTTTTTAAAAATTTATCTGTGACCTTAAAAATGTTTGCCCAACCTAGTACATATGGTAACATTAGCCATGGTTTTCTCTGATCGCTCATTTTGCGATGGTAAAATTATTCAGAGATGCAATTACCTGTGGAATCGCGATGAACTCGATTTGCACCAAGATCAACTAGTGCTAAAATTTCTTCACTGGAGTCATTCACTGTGTAAAAATGGCGTCGATCTGATGATATTCGAAACCCATTCTCAGTGTCCCCACTTTCTGATATATTCTCTTGTTTGTCCGATCCACTCTTCCTTCTCATTTTAGACGAGGTGGCGTATTTTTTATCAGTCTGTTTCGACAAAAGATTCTCACTGTCATGCGAAATATTCGTAATCTTTTCTTCCCCTTGTCTGGAGAGTTCAGACGGGATTTGTTTTTCATTTCCGAAAGCACTGTGTCTTCTACCAAACTCTTGTTTTCTACATGTATCTGAGGGCTGAATCTCGGATGATGATCTAGCCTTGGGAATTGGTTTTATTCCGGATTGAAGTGCATTCTGACTGGTTTGAGTTTTAGGATCAGATTCAGCATCACTAGAGTTCGGATCAGACCCAGAAACGCCGTTTTCCGACGAATTTTCAACGTGCTTGGGTTGAATTCTCGGCTCCGTTTCTTGTGTATTTAACATTGACATTTCTAATCGAAAGCTGACATCACTGGAACATTCCTCTATTTTGGAAAATGCATTTTGTCTGAAATCAGGAACATTTCATTATATCATGTAATTTAAATGAAACACTCCTGCGAAATAATGCTCTTGACAAAATAGAACGAAGTCTTCAAACGAAGATAAAGTCTTCTGAATTAGATCAAAATAGAACTATACAATTATTCAAATCTTAATTTAGAAAAAATAAACGATGCCCGGCATTTTTATAAGCTTCTTAATCATTTATTTTTTCTCAAGCTCTTCTCATTTGTGATAAAATAACGAGAATGTGTGAAATATGTACATGTAACTCAGATCAATATTCAGCAAATGAATGAATTGGAAACGTTGTAGCATTAACAGAACTCATTTGATTTTAATTTTTCTTTGCCCGAGGGGAGGGGGGTAATACTGATAATGCAAAACCAAGAGTTTTCAACGACGTAAAAATGTATAAATACACTCGTCTACAAAGCCATATACATTTACATGTAGCTTATAATTTTAGTTCACTCCCCTTCAGTGTGTCAATTTATGATCTTTACGAAATCCGGGATTCAATTGGACGATTATCACGAATGAACATGGCTAATTTGAATCGTGATTAGTGGTGACCTTCATAAAAGTACAATTTTATTCCACACAGTAAAACCCCTGTCACACCGGAGCTGCGTCCTCATGGCGATCCCGCTGCGTCCTGAAAAGATGTAAAACGCCAAGGTACACGCAGTAGAGTCTCCTACAGCGCCGTAACAACGAAATGGCATCTTCATTTGTCGCGGTGAGATCGCCTAGAACACCATAGATCGCCAAGCGATGGTGCGCACTTTGAAAATCCACAAAGTATGCGTCGTGGTTCCACATTCTGATTAACAAGCAGCAGAAACGAAGTTAGGTGGCTGTGACAGTGCCGTAAGGTCCTCAACAGCGTCACGAGAGCTCCGTTGGCGCGCTCAAGGAACGCAGCTAATCGCAGTGTAGACGCAGTAACAAGTCGATTGCGCTTGCACAGAGACCTCTCAATCGCAACTTCTCGGGCCTTTCCGGCAAGCTCGGAAAAACACCTCGAATGTATTAACATCACCGGATGTTCGAATTTTATTCAAAATGGAGTCGCTTCCCATTAAAATAAGTATCGGCTAGAGAGTCTTGTATGTCGCCTCTGTTATATTTTAGTGTATATCGTTTACATTAATGAAGTATAGCTCACATCTCAACAGATCGTAAAATGTGTTCTATTTATTTCAAGTTTTACAATAAAAGGGGTTATCATGGACGCCTAGGTAACACATTCGAGGTGTTTTTCCGAGCTTGCCGGAAAGGCCCGAGAAGTTGCAATTGAGAGACCTCTCAGAGTTCTCAGTGATGTCATAAGCCTCTATCGCACTCTCACTGCGCATCCACAACGTTTGAACGAGATGTTTTTCATTTGGCTGCGTTCACACAGCGACCGCAAAGAGCTTTTGCTGAGTTCATCGCGGTCTCATGACGTTTCTTCTGCGTTTATTAGCGTTTCTAGTGCGTTGTCGGTCAGAAAATGAACAACTCGAACAATGGCTGTTCTACAATAGCAAGCGATACAGTACTCTCAAATGATGTGGATGACTGTAAAACGAGCATTTACGAATACACCAGGACCTATTAAGGACACAGATGGAATTCATGCCGTTTTGTTCTGATGTTTTCACATGTTTCTAATAACGGTTCTTTTTTGTAGACACCTCTTCTAAGATTTTTTGTCTTTCACTATTTATTTAAAAATTAGTTACATGTACGTTTCAATTACAATGTACCTTATTTCATCATAACAAAAGCAATTTTTTTTTAAATTTATTTACTAGTACTACAAATGTTTGTTGCCTATACAATTGTACAAATTAACATTAACTTACCAATAAGTAAAGAACGTCAGAGTGCAAAGCACGTCGAGGACGCAAAGTATAAACTCTTAGCACGTCAAGAGCGCTCGGCGGATGCTCAGCGAGAACGCAGTCAATGGCTATGTAGAACTTTGTGGAAATGCAGCTGTTAACTGCGGGAGCTCCGTGAAAACGCCTAAGACGCTTTCAGGACGCCGTTACATCTGCCATTTTAAAAATTTCATATAAAATTTTACATTTTTTCTGAAATTTTCGGCGATTCCATGACTTTAACAACGCCGTAAACACGCTGTGGGAACGCAACTGGTGTGCCAGGGCCTGAGATAAATCGATTCTGATTTAAATATTTCTTTATAGCAACTTTCCACTTTTACATGTATTTAATAAAAACATCCATCAAATTCTCTTTCTTGAGACATTTACATGCATGTTGGTATTCAGCTATAGATGCTCATTAAAATTCATCTTTTATCGTAAATTTCTGAGAGAAAACGTGTCATTCCAATTATATTTACAAGTGATCACCAAAGACTGCAATCAATCATCAAATTATATTTTTTTTTTAAACCAGATTTATACCAGTTAGAGGTATGGGAATCTTTTCTTTTCATGTATACCTTATCTAATCTAGTGTAAGTATAAGTACTATTTAAAACAAAACTCTTTAATTGAGAAGAATGACGCAACTCCTATTGATGATTCTGGACTGTCCATGTAATATTTGACATAATGGCGTAATGGAAACAGTGCACGTTTTTTGTTTGCTGATTTACTTTACAAAACATCAAGTGAATATTTTGACAGGAGATAATGAAGATACATGAAAAACTTGAGGAGGCCATATGATGAGAGAGAGAGAGAGAGAGAGAGAGAGAGAGAGAGAGAGAGAGAGAGAGAGAGAGAGAGAGAGAGAGAGAGACTTACTTTTTATCGTGGGAGATGTCAATCCATGTTTCGTTTTTTTTTTAATATCGAAGATTCCCTTCACAACAGAGTATATATTATTGTATTATTGTCTAGTCGCACACGCACGTAAACCGAGGCTACATCTGATAAAACGAGAAATCCTAAACAACGAACCGTGACGGAATTTTCACAATAAAATGAAAATTAGATTAAATCCATTTCATCTTTTCAATATATATGTATTTTAAGTTTCAGGAGACCGTCTTGGTCATTAGACTTCCACCCTGGGTATACTAACAACTCCGATGACTTACAGACAGTTTTAAACCCCTAAGGGGTATCCAATTACCCCACCAGATATTTATAAGCAAGAAGGAATCTCGCGGCTCGGTGTGATGAATATAATATTTTCCACTCTTTTTTTTTTTTTTGGTCATTATTAAAAACGATTTGTTGAGTTTACTTGCCCGTTTTTTTTTTTAATATTTTGTACCGAAAAAGAAAATTCAATATAACGAAACCTTGCTACGTACTTAAATCGTCTCAATCAGAAGAATTGATAGTATCTTTAACGGTTGGTTAAATTTTGGCCCGGGGTTAGAAAAAGTTTTCGACTTGTGTGACCTGTAGAGATCGCGTAAGTGGGTCAGTGTGTGAATTAAAAAATTGCTGGACCGAGTCAATGTAGTCTAATGGGGTCTAATGTCTGTATATAAATTATAATGTACGAACATGGCATTGAAATATTGGTTGCTAAAGTAGAATTGCAGTGGTCCCATATTATATATACGCATTTGGTACCATACGATATTAGCAAAGTTGTGATTTCATGTCATGATTTTAAATTTTTAAAAAACATGAATATGTATTTACACATAAATAATTCTTAAATCATGTATATTTTTAAACATGGCGTTCCATCTTTTAATCGTGAAGCAAGGGGATATTGTATTATTTATTAAGCACATGATAAAAAGTACTTTTGTGACAACAGATATCTTTTATTGTTAAAAGTACAGGGCCAAGAGAAACCAAGGACCTTGAAGACCGCGAGCTTATTTGCCTTCATTTCATCGCTGATTTGATTATGATGATGCCATTTACATTTTAAAACAGAGGGCAATTGTATTTGCTGATTATTAATTATGAATTTTATTGGATTTTATTTCCTGCTTTGAATGCATTATCATCGATGATATTTTTTTGCAGGAAAAAAATGTCAATGTGTTTTGATGAAGATACATGTACAGTAATGTGTATCAAAACTTCCAAATCTTCAGTCGATTTTAATTTACTAGCTAATTTAGCTTTGGAGATGAGGATTATTTATTAATCTCGGTCTTGTTTATTCTTCGCCATATTCAGATTCTGAGATCGATAACACAGAACGAGAAAGAAAAACTTATGAATAGAACACAGTGGTCAATTTAAATTCATTAGCAGTGCATGTCAATTTAATGCATTCTGATACCTAATTATCTTCGTACTTAATTTCCTATTCAGGTTCTATTTTTTTGTCTGTAGCCCCGTGTCAATAAAGAATTAGCATATCATTCGAGATATGGTGAAATGCTATTATTTGCCACGGTGTTGCAATTTAATCCAGAGCAAGCCGTCCTTACGTTTCGCAATTTACTCCCAAGGTTATTTGAAGGACTTGAAAAGAATACACAATGACATTGAATGGAGACAGCCCGTTTATCCGAGGTGTATGTCGGATGCGTAAAAATGTCGCTTCTTTTAAATGTTTTATCAAAGTTAATCTCATGGTATGGAATTTGAGTGCAAGTAAAAAATGGGAACACCATAGCTTACTTGATCTTCTGCCGCTGTACTTTTTCGATATGAACAATTGAAAAGTTGTTTATATACGACGTATATTTGACGGTTTATTACAAAAATAGGACTACATGTACATATATAAACTACATGTAATTGTATCGTGATAAATCATATATTTATTTAATCTGTAAACGTATCTGTAATGTTCAGATTTTGTCACGTGATTTGTATTCTGGCTACACTTGCAAACAGTACCAGATCGGTAACAATAAATGTAAAAGATGTAGACTTTACATAACAAACAACGTTAAACATTGAGGTAGAACCCCTTCCTTCAGCCCCTTCAGCCCCCCCCCCCCCCCCCCCCCCCCCCCGAAAATAAAGTAAATCCATATCTTGCAGTGGCGTCGGAAGCTACGGAAATGGAAAGTAGACTAATTCTCAGAAATCTTGACAAGGAAAAAAAAAATTAAAAAACCTTATTCCCAAAATCATCATGAAAATCCTAATCGGGGGGGGGGGGGGGGGGGGGGGGGGCTAGTATACCTATGACTCCAATTTTTCAACGTTTCAGTCTTTTTATGTTTGCTGCGAGAGAAAGTCGAAGGGGGGGGGGGGGGCTGGATCCTTTCTGATGCTATGTGCCTAATGGTAAGGTCTAACTTTGGGGAGAAAAAAACGGTTCCGACGCCTACATGTATGTCTTGCATCATTAAGAAGTAGAACATATCCCATTTGGTTATTAGACAAACTCAAAAGGCCAATGGGCCACATTGCTCACCTGGACAAGAGTGTCAAACCTAACACTCCCTCCCTCTTCTAATCAAATATGTATACCCCAATACCCCCAAGGAGTTCACAGTGGTTTAAACTGGAAAATTCTTCAAATTCTCTTTGATAATATCAATATATTTTACGTCATGAGAATTATTCCATATATCCCTATTTAAAATAATAACCCCTTTCCCCAAATTTTACACTTGTCCCTAACAGTGGCTTTTGTTTCCTTTAAGGGGTATCTAATGATAAAACTTGAAAATTATAGCTTGCTTCTATGTAATTAAATAAAAATTGATACCGCCATTTCTTAAATTCTTTTTTGCAAAAATGGATTCTGCCTTCGCCGATCCCATTATTCTTTAAAGGGATTTTAAGCTACAATCTATCAGGATGATTTAATTTTTGTAAAAATCTAAAAAAAAAAATAAATTTATTCCACGTTGCTCATATTTTACGATTTGTTACAAAATCTATCACAATGGCTTTCACACTTCGACGATATTACGCTTGCATAGTTTTACTCTACACTAAATGTCTTTCAAAAATTCTTTATAAATTAACCTTATAATGCCCCTCTATAGGTCAAGGTTGGAAAAGAATTTATTTACTATTAATATCAAGGTATTTTCGCCTCTTTGTTTTTTCGTCCTTCTACACTTAAAAGGAGGTTTTCCCCAACTTGAATTCGCCCAAACACATTTAGGAAAAGATACATTTTTTCTATTTAACAAGCGTACTTAACAATTGCTTTAAATTCACTTATATTCATCCGCTTACAACGAGGGCGAAAGGGGCAAAATTAAAACGGAGGGGAATATTTCCCTGTTTACAGTAGTATCTACATTATAATAGGCTGTTTGCTTGGTAATATTACAAATTAAGGCATTGCTGTTTTTGCAAAGAGGTTTTCATAGAAATATTTCCAAATATATTCATATGTTGAACGTCCTAGGCCCACTATTGTCCCAAAGTCTATCAGAAGAGCATCAGCGTGATTTTTGTTAAAACAGCAGGTTTTTTTCTTGTTTTTTTTAGGGGGGGGGGGGTGGGTTGGTTTGGTTTTTTGTTGTTTTTTTTTTTGTATTTTGTACATCAATTTGATTGATCTTTTAATAAAAGCAATCACTTTTAAGATGAAATGTTAATAATTGTACCAAAAAAAACAACAAAAAGATTAATGTAATGAAAATCTAATGCCGGTGTCGAAACAGTTTTTTGAAATGTAATTACTAGCAAACCTAAAACCAACTGTTGTAAATATCAGGAATCAAAATTATGTAACCCTAAATAACCTGTGTAATTTTTCTTCATTCTCTTTCATCAAAATTACGGTAAATTTTCTACACTGCATTGTAAAAAAGTGGCTGCTGACATATGTTATGGGATATAATTCTTTTCAAGAAGTCAAATGAGTTTGAATGTCGATGTAAGTGTATGTACATCCGGGTTTTTTTTATTGTTTTCTCCTAATTACATTTCTCTCTTCCAAACAGATGAATAATTTATGAATTTGGTCACTATCCATTTCATTATCAGTTCCAATTCAGATCTGACCTCGTTGATTACTAAATAGCCTTGTTTCACAAACTGTCTCTTTAAAATATTAAAAAAAAGAAAACTAAGAATTCATCAAACAATATGAAATCATAATTTATTGAATGTCACTTTTATGTAGGTAGGTTTTCCTTATTTATTTCCATATTGAAATCCGACTATGACCCGAGAATTGGTCCAGAGCCAACTGTTTGAACAATATAAATATTTGTTATGAATAAGACCTTTGATATAAATGTTAGCATTTCTGGTGCAAAATATTTAAGGTTGAACTTTTAAACCCCCTTTGTTGCACTATCATTGGTCAAGGGGTCACAGTTTGAATAATTTATAATATACACTTTATAAAGATGCTTTCAACTTTCTATCATACATTGAAACATTAGAGAGGTTTGCTCCTTAGGTTTTGGATAGCTATTTTATGTCAACTCTAGTCTGAAAATTTTAGTAGTATATTTATATTTTACAATGCTAAATAAACTTTATTTAATAAAATTGTTTTTAGAAAAATTACATTTTTACATAGTTTAGTAAGGGACTATATTTTGCAGCGGAAGGTTTTCAAGAAGGAAATGAACGATTTTCATAACTCACTAGTTTTAGAGTACTGTTACTTTAGCTTCCTAATTTTCTGTGCAGACCAAACTTCTGGATAGTTTATGTATTACGATATATTCATGATGTTCTAAGAAACATATTTTAACAATATCTTGATATTTCTATTGATACATTTTTGGAATATTTAGCTTATATTTCAAAATTAACCAAAAATTAATTCCAATTTTGGTCTAAAATAAGCTTATTTCATGCTATATCTCAATTTTTTTAGATGTGACCCCTACTTGTTTTACATTTAAATTAGACATTAAATGTATGTCTATTTGTATGCAAAATTTTGGAAAGATGACATTATAATAATTTGTTTAATTTGCGTTATAATTCGATTACTCAAAAATAAATTTTAACATATGTTGTTGTGTTTATTATGTACTGGCCTTTGAAGCCACCAGTAAAGCAAGAATTTTTTCACTTAGACTTAAATTTTATTTTTATAGTCCCTATATTATGTACATGCGTTCAACTTCATAAATGATAGTTCAAAATATAAATATTAAATTTTGTTTGATTTCTTCAGATTATCAATTTCCATGTCAAATTTTAGCAAAAATTTCAGAAAAATTATCATTACTGTTTGGGGCCCTATATTTCCAAAAAATGGCATGTGACATGGGCCACAAATAGAATAAATGAACTTTTAAGGTCCGCATCTTTATATCCAAGTGGTTTTCGGATGATTGACATAACTATTATTTCAGGAGCCAACCTCCTTAAGAAGATTTTTGAAAAAAAGTTCCCTAATTTTGTTATGATGATCATTGAACCTGTATTGGTCAGGGGATTACAGTATGAACAATAGCTTATAAAACTTCACCAAGCGGAGAAAACTTTGATATAAATATAAACATTGTTGATGCATTAATGTCATTATTAGAATTTGCATTGATTAAAAGTTACTTATATTAAAAAAATTGTCCTTTTTGCAGTAAAATATATTTCAACTGGCAATGCAAAGTGAATTCTGACGTAAAATTTCGCGTGAATTACATTTGAAGACAAAAGAATTGCGACATCCAAATGTCTTTAAAAAATCGAATATTTATTTTGATTGAGATGAAATTCAAAATTATGATTGTCATGACTCCGTTGTTAAAATTATATTAAACATTAAAGATTATTGAAGGTTAAAAAATGTGTTTGACCTCTGAACCTGATACATGTAAATATTGTAGAGGACGTCATCATATTTAACCTTTTAATTTGACCGTGAATTCGATGTGCATTTATAAATTATGATCAAAAGTGATGTCCAAATTCCAGGTCTTTACTGTCTAAAGAAAAATAAGTTTTACATTTTATTTTTATTTTTATAAGAATGAATTGCACATAAATCGAGTTAACACCATTCAAATGTAGGTTTTGAAATGTACATATTACGTGATACTTCGATCCTTTTTTGTCTTGAATAAATACATGTAGGCCCCTTTATTTGATTTTATTACTGTATGTATTTTGATAAATTATTTTTAAAATCAAATATAATTTACAGGTGTTTTGTAGAACCTTTATAATTAATACAACATATTAAATACGCATGTTTGTGAAGAAATACACGGGTGTCATTGTTTTTATATCGAAAAAAAAAATTAAATAAGTTGCAAATATATTACGAAATTTACCGCCTAAAAAGCAGTTGCATTAGTCCTACTGCCCTAGAGATACAAAAGACTGCATTACCAGCATGTGGTATGGAGTGATTTGAATTAGCAGTAGAGAATCAACTCGATATCCCTTTACAATGTGTCATCAGTATTGAAATGGTATCATAATAGAGTGATGTAGATAAGATTACAGTTTTAATTAGACAGAGATCTTTTAGCAGGTACATGTGGGAAACAACTCGGGGCGATTTTTGACATTTATGCAGATTGAATTTTCTAAAATTAGTTTTGACAGTGAGTATGCACTTAAAAAAATTCGAACACTATACTAACTATAATAATTATTCTTAAATTAAGTTTGAAAAGTGAAACAACATTCATATACTGTTATGAATCCAATTTTCCTTTAACAGGATTGTTGGTAAATATTAATGTTTTGCCTTAACTAATTTCTTAAATAGAACAAAATTGTTTTCGCTGAAAATAAATGTTTATCGGTTGATTTTTTTTTTCAAAATATCTGCTATCTTATATGCAGATGACACTGTGCTGCCACATTTAGCATATTCTTCTGAAGAATTGCAAAGACAAGTAGATTGTTTACTAAAGTTGTTACACAAGGACCAAGCCACGATTTGAGATCAGAAGATTTTTTAGCTCACCTGAGCTGAAAGCTCAAGTGAAGCTATTCTGATCACATTTTGTCTGTCGTCCGTCCGTCTGTCTGTCTGTCCGTCTGACTGTAAATCTTTTACATTTTCAAGATCTTCTCAAGAACCACTGGGCCAATTTCAACCAAATTTGGCACAAAGCATTCTTAGCCTAACGGGATTAAAAGTTGTGAAAATTAAGGACCATGCCCTTTTGCAAAGGGAGATAATTAGGAATTTATGAAAATTTTCGAAAAATTTTCAAAAATTTTCTTCTCACGAACCATAAGACCAGGAAAGCTGAAACTTGTGTGAAAGCATTCTCAGGTAGTGTAGATTTAAAGTTGTGAAAATCATGACCCCCGGGGGAAGGATGGGGCCACAATGGGGGGGGGGTCGAAGTTTAACATAGGAATATACAGAGTAAATCTTTAAAAATCTTCTTCTCAGAAACTAATCAGCCAGGAAAACTGAAACTTGTGTGAAAGCAACCCTTAGGTAGTGTAGATTCAAAGTTGTGAAAATCATGACCCCCGGTAGGGTAGGGCCACAATGGGGGGTCGAAGTTTAACATAGGAATATATAGAATAAATCTTTAAAAATCTTCTCAGAAACTAATCAGACAGGAAAGCTGAAACTTGTGTGAAAGCATTCTCAGGTTTTGTAGATTCAAAGTTGTGAAAATCATGACCCCCGGGGTAGGGTGGGGCCACAATGGGGGGTCGAAGTTTAACAAACGAATATATAGAGTAAATCTTTAAAAATCATCTTCTCAAAAACTAATCAGACAGGAAAGCTGAAACTTGTGTGGAAGCATTCTCAGGTAGTGTAGATTCAAAGTTGTGAAAATCATAACATCCAGGGGTAGGATTGGACCACAATTGGGGGTCGAAGTTTAACATAGGAATTGATAGAGTAAATCTTTAAAAATCTTCTTCTCAGAAACTAATCAGCCAGGAAAGCTGAAACTTGTGTGAAAGCAACCTTCAGGTAGTTTAGATTCAAAGTTGTGAAAATCATGACCCCCGGGGGTAGGGTGGGGCCACAATGGAGGGTCGAAGTTTGAAACTTGTGTAGAAGCATTCTCTGGTAGTGTAGATTCAAAGTTGTGAAAATCATGACCCCCGGGAGTAGGGTGGGGCCACAATCATGTGTTCATAAAATTTAACAAAGGAATATATAGAGTAAATCTTTAAAATTCTTCTTCTCAGAAACTAATCAGCCAAATGATTCTTTATAATTGTTAAGACTTTGGCCCAAGGACAATTCTTTGGACTCACAAGAAGGTTCAGAGTTTGATGTAGGTTTATATCCCATATATAAACTATTGTTAAGGATCTTTTTGAGAACTGCAATACTCAACCTGTGATGACTATAAAATCATCCTGTTAGAAAAGGGACTAATGATTATAAAAATAAGAATATACAAGGGGGAAAATGGATTTCATTTATACAGGATCTACATGTATAGTTGTCCAGATAGTTTGTATTGTGACTCCATTAATCTGATTTTATCATACCTATTGTTCCGCAGGTGAGCGATGTGGCCCATGGGGCTCTTGTTCAATGTCTAAAATATTTTACTTGTGCGTTTTGAATGATTGACCAAACTTTGATGTTAATAGTCATGTTGCAAGCGATTTACAGAGGTAAGAAATCATGTTATGTAAGCAAAGCTCTATTTTTATATTTGTTTACAAACAATGTAAGGAAATTACCATTTTTTGACAAACTGACTCGTTGCAAACAAGATTCATGTGTTCATAAAATTTAATCATATTATCGAAAAAAAAACAACAACAAATCAAAACAACAACATTCATTTGGACACTTATACAAATACAACACGTATGTAAACAATTATAACAAAAGTAGTGTTGTTGTTACAAAATAAAGAGTTTCAAACGCTGTAACTTGGTTGTAACTTAATATTTGACTTTCAAAATTTTATGAAACATTAAAAATACCCATATAAACCATTCTATATATTTAAAAATGGAAAATAAAATTTGGAAATTTTGAGCTAAAATCGTGTCCAAGTCCCTTTAGCAATTTAGTTGTGACTTTAAGTAGAACAGGATCTTTGGAGTTGCAATACAGAAATAAGCCGAAAAAGCAACAAAAGCATGATATGAAGTGTTCAAAAAAATTACATAACATATCAACACGGCGTCAACTTGATATATTTGACAAAATTGTCCAATGGATATTGTTATATGGGTGGACGTCTGAGGATTTTCAAAAACTGCAATTTTGGAAACGATTCATCTCAAATTTTGTTCACTTTTATTTCATTAATATAGGCCTCCAAAATTGTACACAAAAGATAAGTTAAAGACGTTTCTGTAAAAAAATTCTTTATTTTGTTCAGTGGAATGAAACTGGTAAATACATTATACATGTAATTGGAATGTGAAAGAAATCTGACCTCACACCTTTTGTCCACATCTCTTCAAACCTAGTACCATTTTAATCTTCTTTCAGTGGAGTTTAAATGAATTTTTCATTGCTAGAGTTTAGCGTTACCAAGTATTTACTTTTTAAATTATTACATATGTTTGTGCTGCTATTTCTTAAACAGGCAAACTGTTAGTATTCGAAAAAAAATGTAATATATTCTTGTATATAACTTGTAACTTACATTAACTTCTGATGTAACATAATGTAAGAACATCGCATGTGAGTATTATAACTTTTTGGGACGAACATTTGCAACACTTAAAGGCCATTAAATAAAAATTTTAATTATTTGAATTTGTATAAAGCTGATCACTATGACTATCATTGCAATCATAGAAAGGATTCATATCAAATTTTGTATACAATTACTGCATTTAAAAAAGTGCATGACTGATAAGTTTAATTTGTTTCTATCACTATAGATAATACTATTTAACGACACAGAAAAGCGTGTATCTGGCGTTTAAGATCTCATTCCTTATACATTAAATGGCAGCTGTGTGCGTTAATTTAATCAAATGGGGAAACAAACGAATTAAGTCTGAGGGTAGATGTAAATGAATCTCTCATTTGTTTTATTTTAAATCATGGTAAAATGTAGAGAGGACAGTTTTAACTTGATACAAAACAAAATCACAAAAAATGTGAGGTATGTTATTTGCCACCCTACACACTGTTTTACACGCAATTGTTGGGCATGAACGCTTTGTAAAAAACGTTTACTTTATTGTTTATGCCCCAACTTTGAGAATCTTTGTTATCAAAATTTATTCATTTAGCATTATTTTTTAAAACATGTCTTTCATTTTGTTAAAATAACGTGCAAACTCTGTAATTTAAAAGAAATTCATATTTTTCATTTAGGGTTCAGTGAAAGCACTTTGATATATAATGTAAATTTTTCTCAAAGGCAAGAAAATACTTAAGGAAAGTACATTGAAATTTCAGTTCATTTATACACACACTGGAACATAATTATCTAGGATGCCTTTATGCGACGCCATTTTGTACCATATTTTATATTTGCCAAACGATATGCAATTTACGCAATGCAGACAGATAAATCTAGTGTCTGCATACGTTTGTTAAAGAAATATTGATTGCATTTCACCAAGACTTTAGAGGGAAATTAGATGAAAAACAAATCTCGATTTATTAAGAGTTATATTTCTTTGGCTCATTGGTTTCTGTAGACTTTGTATTCGTGTATTTCAATTGATCTTATCAACAATAAACATTTTGAATAATGCTGAGTTTTAAAGGCTCAAAATTGTATTCTCATCATTTTGAACTCCAATTAATATATATTTCTGTAACTTTAAAAAAGAAGGAAGATTATTTAATATCCTCAATCTGATAATTTCTACTGAATTTTACTCATTTTTCTTAAAAATTCAGCATTATTGACATTTCAAAATGCCACAAATCCATTTGTGTGAAACAGGTTCTATGAAGAATTTAGAAGTACGAAAAATTTCCGGAAAATAAACTTTCTTTGCGGTTTTAGTTTGTAGTAATAGTGTATTTTATAAAATTAAGTATTGATTATAATTTTATTCATAAAAAATTAATTAAGCATTCATACGAAACAACTTAAGGTATACTGAATGGATCAATATCAAGCAGCTATATCACCTTTTACATATCAAGCTTTTCAAACTAGGCAAACTGTTATATGCAAGCAATCATTGGGGTTTTTTTCCTTGGCCTAAATAAGTAAATGTTTATAAGATAGATACATTTGTTTTTAGAAACGTTAGTGATCTTGAATGTGAAAAATATTGCCAACTGAAATATTAACATAACATTGTGATTATTTGAGCAACAAATTGCTCCATGAAGCGGTTGTCAATTGTAATATATTGAAATATTAAAATGAATGTTACATAATAATTATTACACTGTCATAAAGGCTGGTACCGCTATATTTGTCAAACTCAAGTATTTGTCATGTTGCCATGTTAAACAATCAGTGTTTCACACACACACATTGAATATCGTTCGTCTTGCAGTTTATATCTCTAGTACCTTCTCTTATGTATTAAGTAATTTATTTCATGTTCTCTCGACATTTAATTAATTGTATGGCACATTACAATACTACTGTAAAACTTTGCATTCATATGAGTTAATATATTATTATTGCATTTTAAAAAAACAGGCATTTGATTTTTTAAATTTAGAATTAACTTATAATGCTTAACTTTTTACACAAGTAAACAAGTTCAGCTAGTCATTGAACTGTCAACACATGTTTTGCTGGGTTCAAATCCAATCCTCAAAATTTGTTTTCAACACAGCGAATTAAAAATGACAGTGTCTGTCAATGATTTATACCTGATATCCTTGTTCTTTACAAAACGTTTCACAATTGTATTTATATAACTCTTCACTAGTTTAGCTTTCGCTGTATATTAATCACGCTTTTCCTGTGAAACATTTCATTGTATATACAGTCACGTGCAAAAAGTATTCGGTCACAACATGGCGGCGTGTTTACATTGGTGACGAATGCACAAGAATAAAACTAGCTTAATTTCTATTAAAACTTATGAAATAAAAAAAACCCAACTACTTACGGTTTAATATTTTGTTAGGTGTCCTTTAAGTCTGATGACATGTTGGATACGATTGGGAATATAGCCATACAAACTTTTAATGTAAGCAGGCGTAATTTGAGTCCAAATTCGCCGAATTTCCTCGATCAAATTTTCCTTTGATGTAATTGCGCCACAGCGTGATTGAAGTTTCCTTTTAATGAAAAGCCACACATTTTCAATAATATTCAAGTCTGGTGACTGGGCAGGCCAGCTTAAACAGTTGATTCGATTTCTTGCAACATATTCTTGTGTTGATCTGGCTCGATGGACGGGGGCGTTGTCGTCTTGGAAAAAATATCCATTTTGGGGGAAATGTCTAGCAAGAACAGGCCATAAGTTTTCCTCTAAAATGTCTTGATATTTGGCAGCATTTATGTTTCCTTCTACCGGCGTCATAGTCCCTACACCTTCCCAACAAATGCACCCCCATATCATTACTTCATACTTCGCCTGTGAATTCCGCTTCTCAACGAGGTCGGGTCGCCATCCTTCGTCTTTTTTCCTCCAAATCCGAACCCTCTCGTCATGTCCAATCATGATTTTACTTTCATCTGAAAAAATTACACGTTTCCAATTCTCAACTGACCATAGTCTTTTCCCCTGACACCACGCAAGCCGCTTCTTCCTATTGTTTTCCTTTATAACAAGTTTCTTCTTAGCAACACTCCTCCTGTAATTATTTTTATGTAAATTATGTTGAATAGTCCTTCTACTCACTGGTTCAGGTCTTTCCTCGTTTTGCAGTAATATCTGACAGGGAACACCTCCGATTTGTTTTTACAATCCGTTCTAGCTTGCGATAATCCCGCGGCTTGATTTTTGGAGGCCTGCCGCTTCGCGGTTTGTTTTCTAGGGAACCCGTCTCTGAAAACCTTTTGCAAATGTCAATAACTGTTGATTTTGGTATTTTCAACAATTCACTAATCTTTCTCCGTGAAATTCCACTGTGCATTAAATCCACAATGACTTTTTTTGGCGTCCGCTCCCGTTTTTTTTCCTTTCCGACCCATGGCTATAACAACTACGTTTTCTTTATTTGTAAACAAGCAGACGATAAACAAAAGTGTCACGTGATATACCACGTGACTAATTTCTAAATTTAAAAAATTCTACTTCCTGTAGTGCTAAAATTGTCGGACAAGGTCGTTTATTTTTTTACTTTCGTTTTCAAGCGTAAACACGCCGCCATTTTGTGACCGAATACTTATTGCACGTGTCTGTAGCTGCTTCAAGTTCACCTATCTCATTCGTGGTGCTCCCGTTAGTAAATTTCTATCAAAACATACCTTTAGTCATTGAAAATAAAATGCTAATTATAATCAATCAGCTAACGCACCTGAATGAAACCTTTGATAAATAAGGCACAGAAATAGTCAGCAAATGTAAGTAAATATATTTCAACATCATTCTTTTCCAAGTAATGAGCATGTTTAGACGACAAATCTTTCTAAACAACAGCTTTCGCAACTTTGGAACTTTAGTATACTTTGTTAGCTCACCTGAGCTACTAATTATTTCTAACTTATTCTCCAGAACCATTGGGCAAATTTCAATCAAATTTGGCATAAAGTATCCTTCCAGGTAATAAGTATTCAATTTTGATAAATGATGGACAACGAGAATCACAAAATTTTCATTAAAAATGTCTTCTCATTTTAAATATTCTTCTAAAAAAGACAAGCACTATTTGCAAGAAGCTGCAACTTGTGTGGAAGCATCCTCAGGTAGTGTGGATTTAGGTTTTTTAAAACTTCGAGTAATAGTGTGCCGGAATGGGGGTAGATTTCTTTAAAAATTACAAAATAATGAATAGAATAAAATCTTCAAAAATCTTATTCTCAAAATCATTTGACCAGAGGACTGAAATTAGTCTGAAACATCATCAGGCAGTGTATATTCAAATCATGATCCCCGGGGGTGGAATGGGGGCAAAATAGAAGGTCAAATTTTAAAATAGAAATATAAACAGTAAAATCTTTAAAAAAATTTCTTAAAAACCATTAAGTAAAGCTGAAACTTGTGTGGAGGCACCATTAGGTAGTGTTTATTTATGTTTATTCAAAGTATAATCCTCGTGGGTAGGGTGAGGCCAGTGGGGCCGAATGGGTAACTATAATTTTTACATTAGAATAAATAGATATTTTTAATCTTATTAAAATCATTTAGTCTAAAAATCAAAACTTGTGTGGGACCATCCTCAGGTTGTTTAAATAAAATCTCTTCAAAACACGATCCATGTGGATAGAGTGGGACCACAAAAGGTGAAGGGGGTCGAATTATATAAACAAAATGCCAAGAAACATATTTTTAAAAATCTTAAAATCTTAAAAACAATTTAACCAAAAAGGATGAATTTTTTTGGAAGATTCTTAAGTGGTGTAGATTAACGTTTGTTCAAATCATGATCATATGTTGAGGCAATTTAGCCAGAAAATTGAAACTTGTGTGGAAGCATCCATTGGTGGTGTAGATTCAAGGGGTTTTTTTTTTAAATCAGAATCCCATAATCCTCGGGGGTATGGTAAGGCCAAAACGGAGGAGTTGAATTTTTACGCTGATTTAATTCTAGAAAAGTCTTCAAAAGTCCTTTTCTAAATCAAAGTACTGAAGGACTGAAAGTCGGACTCTTTTGGTGTGTCTTACTGCATATTGTGTAGACTGAAAAAAAGACTGAAAATATATTTTGCAACAAGCGTTATATATTCAATCCCCATTTCTTCAACGCGCAGCAAGGTTGTTCATGGAAATTCATGCGCTTAGTATGTGTCCAAAATGCATAGTCTTGTTTTTAAAACAGTTATTGATAAGAAAACTCAAAACAATTTTCTCGAAATTAAAAAAACAAAACGAAATGGCAACACTTTTGACAAAACGTGGCTCTTTGTGTAACTATTTGGTATAGCGGAAGCTTTTACTTTGACGCTGTTTGGTTTTTTGTTTACTTTTGAAGTTGTGTTATTTATAGTAACATTGGCGATTTGCCTGCCTACAGCCAGGACTCTGCTTTCAGCGGAGCCCGGCTAAAACCATTTGAATAAAAGACTGGAATTGTATCAAAGTAGCCTCAGATTCAGGTTATTTAAATCATGACCCCCGGGGGTAGGTTGAGGTCAAAATTGGGGACGGTGTTCAATTTTTAAACATAGGAATAAATGAAGAATTTTTGAAAAAATATCTTCTTAAAAACCATTTAGCCAGGAAAGGTGGAACTTGTGTGGAAGAAGTGTTGATTCAAATTTTTTAAACGAAATTCCCTGGGGGTAGAGTGAGGCCAAAATGGGGATTGAATTTTATTATAGAAATAAATTAATAAAAATATTCCAAAATGTTCTCCTCCAAAATCATTTGTCAAGCGAAACTTAAACTTTTGGATTGACGAATGTTTACATTGGTGTCATTTTTGAAAAATCTCGAATTTTTTCTTATCTGGATTAAAATAAAAATTGCTTGGTGTTTTATGTGTGGAAATTAATATTCTTTAAGATCTACTCTTCTTTATTTTCCATATGATTTGTATATGAGAACATAAGACGGATATGATCCTTTATGGCTATTGTTGCCTAGGTAGGCGGTTTGGACCCTCGGCCTCTTGTTAGTATATAGCCATGTTAGAGAGAGAGAGAGAGAGAGAGAGAGAGAGAGGTTGCAAAAATATTTTTTGGAAAAACTAGGAACTAGGTTTTATGATATGTTAATCACATATGTGTCAATTGCTGTCGGTGATGATAATATCATTAACCATTCAAAACGACTCCTGCGCAACTGAAATGTATTTTTATCAAATATGTGAACATAACAGGACCCTTTCACTTTCAATGTCAAAGAGAAGCATAAAAATTCATATTAATTCCCTTAAATGTCATATCAATTATTTCCTCATTAAGTAAATGACAAATTAGGAAGTGAGGACCTAGATTGCATGCAGCTTTATTTATACATTATTTGGTGATTTCATTGTAAAAATAGTTTAGCTGTTTAGTAACCTATTGCTTTTTCCCCTTAATGCTAGCATGGAATAATTATTGACTTCTTCTCCACTGTTATGGAACAGAAGCACAGATAACTCTTTTACCCAGTTTTATTGTTGCCCAATCAACTGAAATGAAATATTTCCTATTTCGTGTTATTATATGTTTGCTCTTATACAAATGTGTTTATGTAGCTCAGTTCCACATTTGTCCACTGAAAATGATCGTGAATAGGGTGAAATAAATCAGCGGTAAGTTGTACCACGTGACTAGACTCTGTTATAAAGTATAAAAATCGAAGTATTTTACTTAAAATTGCATGGAGTTCTGTTAAGAATTATTAGGGTCATTTCTTTTTTGGGCTTTCATTTAATAAGTTTAAAGAGTTATAAATTGTTTACTTTTTCGCTCTTCTATAACAATTTTATATTTACAAACACATAAATCGCAAGCTCCTCTCTGCATGCCCGTAGACCAGAAAGTTATTTACTTGTAAATTACAAAACACCAATTGGATCATATGTGTAAATCCTACTTCCTATGGAAAAAATTATTCCCTCTTATTTTTTTTTTCAAAGGTAGATAATACACCTAACAGGTGAGATACATTAATAACATAGGTGGTCATAAACTCTTTAAGCAAAAGTCTATTATTACAAATTTTAATTTTTTGAAACATTCATCTTAAACGGGTGCAAAAGGCTACCTTGGCATTGGTATAATTATCCGGTACAATGTTACAGAGTTAAAAAAAACCAATTTGTGGGGGCTGAAAGTTAGGAAATATTAATTGGAAATACTTTAAAATAGACTTACTGTATGATGATATGATGATAAATCGGCAATTTTATATGATTCAAAAACTGTAAAGATTTTTTCCCACAAAATCTATCAAATTTACAAATAGTTCATGCATTTTCAACCTTCTTCAGTTTGACGTTTATCGAATCAATATTAAATTTTTTTATTTTATTTTTTTTGGGTTTTTTTTGTGCTTCATATATTTAGCTACTGATTTGAAAAACCAGAGAGTGACCCGCAATATACTAAAGCGGTGATGTCATAAGAACTACTGTCAAGGTTGCCACTTCAAAGATTGAAAAAAATTGTGATAAATAAAAAATGTTTCCTTTCATAATATTCTTTCTTTTGATACAAAAATTTTTATAAACATGCATATTACATAATTTGCAACTCAGTTGTAACCAAAACACGGAGTACTTCATTTGACTGTCTATGTAGTTTTCCCTTCATCATATAATTATCCATTGAATCAGCTTCCAAATGGCTTAGGACCAGCAATATGATAAATGGACAGAAATGTAGATGTCAAATCATCTAATCATTATTTTAGCCGGGTTCTGCTGAAAGCAGACTCCTGGCTGTAGGCAGGCAAATTGCCAATGTTACTATAAATAGCACAACTTCAAAAGTAAACAAAAAACCAAACAGCGTCAAAGTAAGAGCTTCCGCTATACCAAAAAGTTACACAAAGAGCCACGTTTTGTCAAAAGTGTTGCCATTTTGTTTCTTTTTAATTTCGAAAGAAATGTCTATCTTTTTTAGTTTTCTTGCTAATAACGTGTTTTAAAAACAAGACTATGCATTTTGGACACATACAATGCGCATGAATTTCAATGAACTACTTTGCTGCGCGTTGAAGAAATGGGGATTGAATATATTACGCTTGTTGCAAAATTTAAGGCAGCAACTGTTGAACTTTTTTCAATTACACAGACATATTTTTGTTTATAGCCGCTTACAAAATTTGGTCGCTCTGAGAGAGAGAGAGAGAGAGAGAGAGAGAGAGAGAGAGAGAGAGAGAGAGAGAGATATTTCAGTCTTTATTACAAGATATGCATAAAGACCCACCAAAAGATCCCGGCTTTCAGTACTTTAGTACTTTGATTCTTATCTTATTATTTATTTCATCAAACGATAACAATGGTGATAGTTTTTAGTTATTAGACGTAAAACACAATAAAAAATCTATATTCTTCTTGTTTTATCGTTAAGGCGCTGATAAAACACTGGTAAGAATCGAGGTAAAATCTTTGACTGAAAGCAGACCATACTTGCTACCACAACACAAATCACACTTATTGTTATATACCCAATCACCAAATGTGTGCAAAACAGGAACACCTACTTTCAACAAGTTAATAACAAATAAAGTTTTCGACGTTAGCAATATGTACATTTATATGTAATCATCACCCTTTTCCACCACGGAATAACTCATAATTGAAAACTATATACTTTTATAGCTGGTAAGTTGATATTTAAATTTGGTTTGGCTAGATATTTTTTTTTTACTGCAACGTTTTACAAAAAGTATAACAAAATTCTCTAATGTTTTCGCAATATTGATAACATACAAGTTACACTAGATAAATAGAGAGTTTTTAAAATGAATTGATTCAATATATTTCATAGCTTATTTAAATCTTTAAAATATTTCTTAGATTTTTAATCTCGTTATCGTTTTTATTTTTTTTAAATAGATCGCAAATTTGATCAATTAATCAAGCCGAAACATTATGATATTCCTTTTTTTTAAAGTGTGCACTATTTCAGTAACACATTTCAGTGATAGCAAATCCGCTTTTAGAGGTAAAGCATGTTCAACTCTATGTTAAAACAGTTCTTTTATATGCTTATCTGTAAACAATCTCACTTAAGTCTACGAACTAAAATTGCACTGAAATGACACGTAACATTTATTTCCTCCAAGCCCTTTGACATACCATGTTCTTAATCATTTTCGAAACTTTCAAATATTGAAAGAAACAAATTAGTTATAATTGACAGGTGATGTTCGCCCTAATCAATACAATGTTTTTGTTCAACCCCCCTACGTAAAAAAAAATGTTGCATGTCGGGACGAAAATACACATGATAATGTAAAAGTTTAATATCATTACGCTCAATGTTGATTTTCCAGTTTAAAAACTCGAGACAAAATATGAAAATGTAATTGTTGAATTTTTTAGTTTGTACTCTTAAAGTATCACAGGCTTGAAAATCTAAGATGTGATCTACTATCTTTGCAAATTTAATATAAATGACTGATAAAATGCAAAGTTGGCATACTTATCGTATTTGTTTGTCAATTTGCAACCATTTCACTTGCTTCCTGTGAAGTCTGGTCGCACTGTCACCAAAATTATTAAACCCCTAAACTCATTGATGAAATTTGATGACGGCAGTAGGCTTTAGGAAGTTATTTTGTATAGTTTTCGACTTTTCAAAATATCAAAAGTATGCATGACTTAATGCCCACTTAATCAAGAAGTAAGGAAATTAAAAGATCATATTTTCTTTCTTTTTCTTTTTTTACAATTGAACAAATTTGCATGAAAATATTGATCAAAGTCCACATTCTAAGAAGGAATTTTGTCGGAATACAACCGTAGGGAAGTAACACAAGTTTTCTTTAACATTAAAAATACTGTAGATTTATGTACTGATCAACATTTTTCAAACAATCACAACAAGGAAGGACTTTCATCTTTTCATAACAATGAGGAACTCGGGTTTCAAATTATGTGAATAAAATATGATTTTCCAAACAAATCACAGTTTTGCCTAGTTTTAGGGCAATCAGTCTATAAATATAAATAAAATTGTTTAAAAAATTACCTAAACCTGACTTTCTCCTTTATTCATGGTCAATGTTTTAGCTTTTTTTCAATTTATATTTATATGTAAAGTCTTCATTATATGTGATATTAAAAATAGAAAAAAATTAAGATATCTTCAAAATTTAATAAAATTATAGGAAATGCGGGCAAAGCAATACCAATTTTAGTTTAAACCTTTATATCCATTGAATAGACAAACTAATTCTAGTAGATATGGTATGCAATTATTATTCCATTATAGAATATAAACTTCATATCCTGTGATAGAAGTCATTGCCATACGGTAACAAAATCTATTTTTATTATCGTTTATGTTGAAGGAAAAGATAATGACGTTGACCTGACCTTGCTGCGTAAACAAGATGATCATATTTGATTTAACTGATACTAACACTTTTTATTGTTATTTGCTTGACTGTTTGGAAATTTCATTAGAAGTATAAGAAGACTTCTTCCTTAAAGAGGCAGCATGGATTAAGAAATTGACTACAAAATCTACCGTAAATTTTTAGAAAGTATGTTAAAAGCTGTAAACTTTTATTTGGTAAAGAAAAATTACAGTTTTAGCTTTTAAAATTTGAATACTTTCCTATATCTTTCTACAGAGCAAATTTACACAAACTAAAAATGGTCAGGACCATCGAGCCATCCTAATTCAAGATCTTGTAAATGATTTTAAAGAGCCGTTTTGATGCTCAATCGAATTTTAGGTCATAGTTGATTCAATAACTTTTGTTTTTACATACTTTAAAGCTTTCAGATAATTTAGAAAGAAAATATTAACACTTTCTCGACATCTAATATGAATTTTTTACGGAATGTTTTACTTTGGCAATTTAAATGCCTGACCAAAATTTGAATGCTAGAAATCAAGCTACAAGCAATATACAGAGCTTGCAATTATTTATCTAAACTGCTCAACTCGTATATTGTACTGTTAAAGAGACATGGAGAGAAAATAATTTATAGGTACACATATGTACGAAAGACGAATAGGGCCACTTAAAAAAATATTTTTATCTCGTAATTACGAGAAAAGATCTCGTTATTACGAGTTAATTATCTCGTTATTACGAGTTAATATCTCGTTATTACGAGAAAAGATCTCGTAATTACGAGTAAATTATCTCGTAATTACGAGTTAATTATCTCGTTATTACGAGAAAAGATCTCGTTATTACGAGTTTATTATCTCGTAATTACGAGAAAAGATCTCGTTATTACGAGTTAATTATCTCGTTATTACGAGAAAAGATCTATTTTTAAAATGGCGCGTTTCATTATTCTATTCTTTTTATGTCAAGTGTAATGAATTACTGCAATGTCTATTAATATACACTTACTTTGCATAATCATCGTTTAAAACGCATAATTTGATATAAAATCGGACGAAGCAGTTTTAAAGAAATTTCGGAAAAATTAGCAAAGCAGATTGATTAATAAATTCATTGAACTATTTGTCAATAATTAAGAAAGACACGTGTAATTTGTTTTCAGACTCCAAAATGTTAATATTCAAAATCAATTATCTATGGGTAAATCCTGTATATCCATATCCATGACTGAAACTATATAGTCATTAAAGTTATCTGTAACTAATAAAATTGTGTTTTTACGACTATAGGACTACCTGGTATTTACTTCGGAGTGGGATAATAATATATATATAAGTTGAATAGAAATATCACATGAAGTTCTTTCTTTTTATTAATATCTGATAAAATGTCAAATCCAATCATTTTGATATGTAGAAATTAATGAATAATGATCGTTGTTATTTTTTAAATATTTATTCAAAATTTAATCAACGTTTCTGGCATGAAAAAGATAGACTGAAAGTGTGATCCAGTCGAATCCTTTTCAGAAACGCACCATTTTATATAGATCTTTTCTCGTAATAACGAGAAAATTAACTCCTAATAACGAGAAAATTAGCTCTAAATAACGAGATCTTTTCTCGTAATAACGAGATAATTAACTCGTAATAACGAGATCTTTTCTCGTTATTACGAGATCTTTTCTCATAATAACGAGATAATTAACTCGTAATAACGAGATCTTTTCTCGTAATTACGAGATAAAAATATTTTTTTATGTGGCCTTATTCGGCTTTCGTACATATGCACATAAATATGTTTTGTAAATTCATATTAATGATGGCAAAAAATCTGTGAAAAAATTATTGATAATAATTACATAAACTCATCAATTCATTTTTGATGATTTTTTTCATTTTCATCGAACACAACATAATTATGAATATTTATTGTCAAGATTCCATTTGATGTATCTTGATCCTCTTCAATTCCTTTTTAGAAAGTTTCCCAGTATCAATACAAATATATCACTATGCTATTCATGTCTACGGACAAAAAAGAGTTTGGTGGAATAGTACGTCGAATTAACATTTCAACAAAATGCTATTTTTCATTTATGACGAATTGTCAATTGTGATAAGTAAAATTAGATACATTGTAGTTTTTTTCTTTCTTTTTTTGAAAAGATTAGTTTTATATTTGATAGAATTGTCATGTTGTAGAGATTTTTTTTTCAGTTAACTGTTGACTGTAAATACAAAATATACACCTTGACAGTGATATTAAATACAAAATTGACAACAGGACAGTTATTTTGAATATAAAAATGACAACATGATAGTGATATCAAATACAAAATTGACAACATGGAAAAAAATTACACTACGAAGGTATTATAGAATTTGATGACTCGATGAGCTTAAATGAATGTTAATACACAAATCAATTAAATAAAAAATTAAAGTATACCAATCAGTGATATTTATGAGAAAAATGCTTACTTTCTTATTTTCATTATGATCAATAGTACTACTGTATTCAACGGTCCAGGAAAAAACAACTAAACATGCAGAGTTATCGAGGTAAAAATTATTATAATCATGCAAGTATTTACGTGGAACTAACATAATATTTTCTTGACAAAGATGAGGTTGAAGATCATTTCACGGTCAAATCTGCTTTTTAATAATATATTGCTAATGATATTTTACTACTTAATAAACCGAAGGTGTGCCGTAAAAGATAATTTCGTATGTATTTTATTAAACTCTATCAGTATGCATTAATTCAATTAAATTGAAAAGAAAATAGCAGTTTTATTTATATTTTAAGTTAATTGTATCTGCATGGTTAATTCTTTATTTCAAAACAGGATTAAATGTGAATGTATTACCTATTTTAATTTGATACGAGTAAGAGGAATGTTTTGACTGTGTTGCATTGATAATAAATTATAAACGAGATATTATGGCGTGAAACTATAAGTGTTTCTATGTGGTAATGGGATGCAAATAAAATGGTTCCATATATGCGGAAATTGTATTCAAATGTATGTTATTTATAGTTAATTGTCTGTCAACTTTCCGACAATGATAAAACGGCTTCCACAGGTTTTCTTATTTATTGTACCATGCGGTAGCATTGACATTATCGTTTACAACTCCTTTTTTACCTCTAACTTCATACAAATGGATATGAAAAGGACAGCTGGTGAACATTGTGATATAGACAAGCATGACACTATATAAAAACACATATTTTGACAGTGTTTTGAAAATATTTTAACAGCATGATTTAATCTTAGTTTTAAATTGGTAATGTTTAAACATTCAAAACAAAAATTGAAAAGGTGCAGTGAAAAAAGTATTATTTCTGGTAAAAATGTGTAATTATTTCTGTGTATTATATAGTCGTACATTGTGTATATATCAATAAGGCAAATCTTTAATCTCATTTATTTTTTATTCGGCATCTTAAAGGTATAAAAACTAATATGTTCACAATTGTAACCGATTTAAAATTTAATCATTTTATTTTTTTCAAAACAAACTTTTCTTTTTATTCTTATAACTGCTATGTAATAAATTGCACGAATCATTATCTATATCAACAAGCAAACCAAACTATTTAACACGTCTCAGTGAATCAATTGTCGTACAAGTTCATCAAGTGAATTTTTTCGTGCCAGGCAGGCTTTGTCCTTTGCACTTTTCGCTCATGACCCATTTTTTAATGATCGTTTCAATTTGACTTAATTTTGACATTCTCACATTGTTTCGCCCTTTTTTTTTTTAAGTCGGTGGCCAAACCCATAGCTTTTATAGCAATATCTAATTAAATTAAGTTACAAATTTGTCTATTAGAGAACTTTTTGAGACTTCATATTGGTATATTCATAATTCATTTTATTTAAATGTATTATTTGCATGTCAGATATTTTCTAAAATATTTGATCAACAACATTCCGTAATATATGAGGAAAAAACACAGACTATTTTAACTGTAAGTGGCATTAGCTTCAATAAATGAAGAATACTACTACATGTATCTTAAAGTATTGTTCAATCAAACAGAGATTGAAAACGTTAGATAACGTATCATCTTGATGTACATGCTCTAACAATAAATAAAAATCGATATTATTTATAATAATGTTTAAGATTTTGTGTTGGAAAAAGCATAGAAAAACATAAAATTTAAGTAAATCATGAGTAATTCTTTTAATGTGAATACACTGGTGAAAACGGCGCTTATAAATGGTCAAGAATTTTCAAAACATTGATCACTGATATTGTAACAAATGTATATTACGTATAAAATACATACTAAAACATAATTTATATATAGAAGTAGTTTTTAATTTTATTTTTGTTAAATTTATTTTTTTTAAGTTTAGTATTTGACAGGTTTTTGTTATTACTGCAATAAAAAATAAGAAAAGATCTTTAAGCCTAAGAATTTATTTCAATTTTATACTTTTTCCATGTTACGATCACCGAAATAATGATTTCTTAATTAATGAAGCATGTGGACATTGCATTATATTTTAAAACCATATTCGATGAATAATAAATGTATTTATTTTTTGGTACCGAACTATTTTTTCAAAATGTCATCACATTCAATGACCATATCATTTACCTGATATTTCTGATAAGAAAATTTTATAAAACCATGCATCTACGTAAAAATTAACTGATTGCGGTTAATAAAGTCGAGTTTATCTAATTTTAGTTAATTTTGTTACTTCGTGACACTATTTGTGTCATTATAAACTAAATTTCAATCTCAAACACATTAATTTCTGTCAAAATCATTGACAACATCACGAGTTTATTCAATATTTCATAATTATTAAAAAGTAAAAACAAAATCAAACGAGAAAGGATTGTTAAAGGTATTTTGAAAGAAAAGTCTTACGGATCTCTGGTGTAGTTTTAAACTTCTAATTTTGTTTCATTGTTTACAGACTGAAAAGCTACTTATTTATTATCGACGGTTGTATAAAATTTTTCGAAAGAAAAATTAGTCGAAATTTGCTTTTAAAAAATCAAGTTATTTGACTGTGTTCAAAAGATAGGACTAACTTTGTTAGACAATCTGTACGTCCATTAATTCTGAACCTGATTAGTGGTGCTATGAATGCCATCGTCTTCTTCTTCTTTTTTAAATAGTTTTCCACTATTTCAAAAAAATATTGTTACACAACTATGAGCAAGTTAATTAACATGTAATTATTTTAATGAGAAGATACTAATTTATCTGTCTTGTCTAATCTCCCCGTCTCTCTCAGGTGCACCAAAACGGGACATGGTAATTTTTTGCAAAAATAATTAATGTCTCAAGGGCATAATTGTGAATATGCCAACTATTACATACAGACATCGTTAAATGATTTTTATAAAAGTAATCAAAACTTCTATGTTTTTGTTGATTGATCCGACGTCCAATATTCTGACAGAAATTCAAGGTCTTGCTTTGGTTTTGATTTGAATCCAAGGAAGTTAAAAGTAGATTTTTTTTACATCGTTTTAAGGTTGTTTTATTATCGGCATCAAACATTTAGTCGGGACACATATTTTTTAATAATAAAACGTATGAAAATTATCGACAAATTTTCTTCCAGACAAATTATGATTTTCATTAAAAAAAATACAACAAAAGTGGTTAACCAATATATTCGTACACCCTATGATAAAACAGTCTATGATAAAACATATACATATATAATTTTGTTGGAAACTGCATCTTAGGGAGGTACAATAACGCCCTACCCCCCGATACTTGCATATTTAACCGTCATAGTGTAAAGCGTTGAAATAACGGTATGTGACTGGGAAACCCGTTCATTTTATGAATAGAAGTCATTAGGGATCCCAAGTCTATTATATAATTCCCTTAAAATGCTAATATTCATGGATTTATGTTAACGGGTAGTACATTCATATGTAGGTATATAAATCTACCATTTATGTGTAAAGCAAACAAACAAATAATAATTCATATGCTTAGTTGAATTTGGAATATCAGTTGAAATGTAGAGGTTAATCAATGAGTTCTCATATTTATAGCATACTAATATGAATATATTAAGTACTTTAACTGCAACTTAACAAAAACAAATGTTTTGGATTATTCATGAAAAATAAGTAAAAAAGTGTCTTCGTGTTGATAATTACCATACCATTAATTCCATTTAAGTATATTTGAGTGGGTGTAATCCCATTAAATACTGTAATTAACATATTAAATATATTTTTTTTCCAAAACGGATGTACTTCATACTCGAATGGATTATTCGATAAGAAGTTTGAAAGTTTTTTGATTTATGTTATTTATATAAAACTTTAATGTTTTGTCATGATAAATGTTGTTCTTGTATGAAACATATAAATTCATTAAAAAAGAAGTTTTTTTATGTTAGGATACCAATATGATCAGACATATCTTTTTAATTTAAGTAGACTTATATAAATATGCTAGTTATATATTTACAGAGGTTAAAGTTAGTTTTAGTTAGAATTGAACACTTCACGTAGACTTTCTCCAGGGGACATGACTTATTAGAAATTCAACAATTTTGATTTAAAAAAGCATAAATTGTAAATATTTTGTGAAAAGAATTTTGTTGTTTGGGTTTTTAGTTCATCTAATTAAGCATTACAATATTAAATTTGCTGTCCTATTGAAAAAAGAAACTAGCTGTTATTTCTTTGTAGAATTTATAGTATGTTCTTGTTTTATAAAAAAATCATTTCTTTTAATGAAATATAAACATTGGTAAGCAACTTTCTTAGTATTCAAAGTATTTACGTTTATTTGAGCATCTCTATTTTAAGCGTGCTGTACGCAAAAGTATCAAGTTATAATCATTTGTACGTTCTTTCTAAAAATGGTAAATACGTTTATATCCATGAAAGTAAAACCTTTTAACAGCTAAGTTTGCCTGTATAAAACTTTCAAAAATTCAATTATTTTTAGCAACTTTACATCCGGCTAAAAGATAATAACCGTTAAGAATAGAATCCTGCAAAATCACCATCAATATATCTGGATCTAATTTCATTTAATAGCATATGTAATAGTCAAAATTGTTGACTGTTGTTTAATATCCCACAATTATTCCATTGACACAAATGACAACCTAATTCCTTTTTTTTAAACTTTACTTTCGGCTAAAAGATAATAACCGCCAAAATCAAAATCACTATCAATTATAAGATTACCAAATCTTTCTGGATCTAATTTCATTTAATAACATCTGTATTAGTCAAAATCGTTCACTGTTGTTTAATATCCTACAATAATTCCATTGGCAAAGTCATTCCTTTCTTGATGCCCCTAGGTATTTTTGGTAGAAGGTCGGTTGATTTCTTCGTTAGATTTCCACAGTGGCTTACATGTACACTCTTTCCGCACCAATTCTAAAAGAAAGGAAAAAAATGCATCTTTAAGACTGCAAGATTTATTCGGTACAATGTGCAATTCAAAAAAGATTAAAATATATCAATACTGCAGAGACATATAATGAAAAATATTTTTATTTTAAATAATAACCTTTTCAACAGAGATTCAATAATCGACCTGTCAATCATTTTCCTTTCGTTTTTTTATCCATTTCAAAGAGACTTAATCTTAACAATACCAGGAAAGTGCATTAGATTGAAAAAAAAAAATTCTGGTTTATGGATTATAAAAACCGATTTTTTATCTGATATCAGTGATATTAAGATATTTTCCTCAATTTTATTGCCACACAAAAGGTAAAGAACCAGTGGATCATTTTGTACTCATAAAGTACAGTATGTTGGACCCAAAACGGTTTTAAAAATCATATTTGTAAAATGCACATTATAGTAACTGTTATTCTAAAAGTCCAATTGGCATTTTAATTTATTGTTCAGTAGTTTCCTAGAAGAAACTAAGTCTTTCTGAAAACTCTTACATAATATTACTATATTTGTTCGTTTCACAAAATTGTTATTTTCAATTTTGTAAAGCTTTAATTGTCCATGATATTAAAAATAAAATTATTTATTATTTCATAGTTTGGCAAGACGCATTTAGCTTATTTTAGCCAAAGCATGTCAGTAGGCTGTCGTTGTTTTTGTTTTCACAAGTTCAAACTTTTTGGCTTTGCTTTGCAAAATTTGTTTTGACAAGGCCTTCTCCTAGAAAGGAGGAGATAGTTATATATCATGATAAAAATGAAACTTGAATGGTGACTGTTTTAAAATCATTTTCTTAAGAACTTGATAGTTATTTGTAAAAAGTGGGGTAGGGTCCAATTTTACAACAAATTATAGGATAAATTATTGTGAAAATGTGAATTGATTAACAAAAATATTGTTGAAAGAAAGTGAGATGTACGGAATTTATCACGACTTAATTCCTGTGGATATCGTTTGTGTTCCAATTCCAGCTTATCTGAATATTGTTGTATATTCAACAATTCTTTTGAAATAACGTTTTGTATGTGTGAAAACTATAATAATAGAGGTTAGTTTAAAAATATTTCAGATTTATTTGTAGATAAGCAAATGGGTTACCACGAAACGAAGATAAGGCTAAGTGGTCGTATGCACTTACAGAAGATTAAATTCTGCTATCTGTCAGTTTCGGTACTCTTATATATTGCCTGTTGTTATGTATGTTCCGTCATTTTCGATCGTCATCAGATGGTTTAAAACCTTTTTCGGAGTATTTGACCCAGCTGGACCTTGGCATCCTAAATTAAGTGGATCAGCAGGGGTAATCGAGCCGTTACTCGATGAATCCCGACTTCTCCTCTTTCTATAGCACGGCAAACTTTATTTCTAAAAGATTGTTCGACTACTGGGACATAACACTCGTCGTAGATTCGATATCGCAAATTAGGGATGTTAACGATGTTAGGGAAAGCTAACCATCAAGGTCATCTTTTATGTTCCTAGTCATACGCTCTATCCAACACTGATGTCCGCGTTGCCGCTCTAGATAAGATGTGGCTTCTTCCTGTCTCAAACTATATCTGTCTTTGATTAACTTTTGATGTTTCTCTCTCTCTCTCTCTCTCTCTCTCTCTCTCTCTCTCTCTCTCTCTCATCGGCTAAATCTGCAGGATTTGTCATGTCGCCTTCTATATCTCCTCTTATCAAAAACCTAAATAAATGAAGCATTTATAATAAAAGTAAGTCATTATACCATGAAATTCCGCGAGAGAAAACACAATTGGGGAAGGGGTTTTTTCAAGAGTATACTAGACTACACATAGTTGATCAGTATATTCCCCTAGCGTGTCCCCAATTTTAAAAAGAAAGTTGTTTTATATGCTTGATAGGTATCGAGAAAAATGTTTTGCACATTGCATTCGCTTCTCACCGGAGCGACCTGAGTTCGATCATCGCGATCAACAGAGGTTGTATATGATAAGGCATGGCAGTCACCCGCTTAGACATGGGGTTTTCTCCGGGAACTCCGGCTTCCTCCCACAACATGACTTCCTTGCTCTAACATCCGTGCCAACGTGAGATATTAATATTAGTTGAAGAAACAGGCATTACAAAGAATTATTATATTTCGTCCGACTATATTTTCCGTAAGTCACAAACAAACTTCAATGGAGAGGATGTTTTTAATTCTTTTTTAAAGGATAAAATTTTCTAGACCTGAGTTCGACATTAACATTTTAATTCGATTTAAAGGCATGTTAAGGACGTTGTTTACTCAGGGTATGAGTTCTCAAATTCGGATTGTTATAAAGTTCAATGTCATGAGTAAAATTTGTTCTAAACACTTAAATTATTTATGAAATGAATTATTATTGACAAACTATTCGATATTTTAACTACATTATGGAATTAGGCTCAAACAAAATTGGCCTTTTAGCAAAACAGAGGCAATTCGGACTAAAATTTTCAGATTTTTTTTTTCACTGAAATATTTTTGGTAGTATTGTAATATTCAAAGTTAAGATTTTATTTGTTAGTCAACCTAATTTTGCATATTTTATATTGTTTTTATCTCACTTTTTCGTTTAGATATTCGAATGGCACCAACTACAAAAATATTGAATAATGCTTAAAAACGACAAAACACACCATATCTCAAAATTTTGATCATTGACCTCATATAACTTTTATGCATACAGAGTAAGTTCAATATACCTAGTTTAATGCTAAAAATGTTTTAGTATTATCATCATTCAGTTTTTTTTATTTGAATCAAAAAAGGATATGAATTTGAAAAATGAAAGAGGAAATTCGGCCTGGAATATTCATAAAATTTCTGATGAAAACTTAATGCTTTGTGTCTGTTTAGTGTCACTGCCATTTATAAACGGTATTTCGTTTTTAAAAGAGTTTAACAATTTGTATTATTTTCACAATTAAGAAAATTTCAATCATAGCGTAAAATTTTTAGGGACTTTTCTTAAATTTTCAAAAAATATTCAATGGTCATTATCTCAAAAAGAAGGTCATTGACCCACTTTTTTGAAAGTGAAAAAATAGCACTTCCATGATAGGTCTTTAACACACAATGGATGGTTTTTCATTATCATCAGTGGAATTTTTTTTGATTCTGAGTAAACGTATACCTTAAGCAAATTTAGAAAAGCTGTAGAAATACTAACCAAAGATCAGTAAGAATCAGTAGAGGAAAGAAACTTAATAATACACATCTATATATGTGAATATTGAGAAGGTGGGATTTTGACCCCATAAAATGGCGTATTATAAAACTTAAACAACAAATCTAATGTGAGAAAGGTTTAAAACATTTACCTGTTGAGATGGTCATTGATAATTAATTAATAAAATTAAGATGCCGTTGTTTTGTATTTGGAATGGTAAAACAAACAATTTGTATTTATTACAAAGGTCAACGCACATTAATTGTTGCTAAAATCACCGATGTGGCCAACAGGTCTTTTGTGATATCAGTAAGGGTAACGCAAAGTGAATACTAGTTAGGGTAATATAATGTGAAACCTATTTTTGTATAAGTGGCCATTCTTATTCTTGTAAAATGCAATTCCAAATTTTCTGGAAGCTTCTTGGGGAATTTAAATAGATATTCCAAAGTAATGACCTAAGTTTGTCATTTTCCTATTTGAGAAGCCTAGTAGTCTAATTCTCATGTTCTATCAGTTTTTTATTTCTATATTATTTTTAATGGGTTTTTTAAAATTGTTTTTAGCAAATGTGTCCCAAGATGTATGTACTCCTTCAGTGTATTGTGTAATATGTTTCCTTAATATTATTTAGCAATGTGCTTATTTTAAAACAAAACCTAATTTGCCATCATTGCATTGTTTTACCACCATTCTCTGGAAATCTGCCATAGTAATGGTTGATTCTCCAAGAGTATCATTTCGCATTCTATTCCTAGCCTTCTGCCTTTTAAAAAAAATAATGATACCGTAGTATATGGTTAAAGCTATCGTTCGTTTTAATCTATTTTTATTAACAAAAAAAGAAAGCAGGTAGATTTGGTTGTGTATCTTCTACAGGTATTTAGAATTCTTAAAGAAGATCTTGGTATTTTGAATAAATGACAATAAATATGACAAAAGCTTCATGCAAGTAAGTGGTCTTAAGAGTATAAGGTTATTGTTTATCATAATGTAATTAAAGGTAACAAATCTGCATCAGACACAGATTGGCATCACTATAACTACAAACTATTTTTCAAATGTTTTCCAAAAACAAATTATATGCAGTATTTCCCCGAAAGTGGCTGTTGTAAGCCATTGGGTGATCATAATGTAAGTGGCCTTTTGCAGCTGGCTTGAAAGGGGTTTCCCTTTCATATGTCAGTATAAGATATAGGAAAAACAATATTTCTTTTTATAAAAAGTTAAAACAAAATGTAAAACAAGCCATACCCTATTTATGCATACTTTCGTTGGAAGTGTAGCTGAATTTCTTGAAACCATTTGGGTGTTAAAATAAAATTGATCGACACGTATAACATATTTGAATGGTCGATGATTTCAGCAATAAAATAAGTTCTCTGTGCTGGTGTGAAGGTTATAAACAAAGAACTGTGTCGGCGGCTTCTGCATTTTTGTCTTCTATGGTATTTACCTTCATAGCCCGTTTAAACTGCCAAAGAAAGTAAGAATTTGATTGTTAATATTTACATCTATTTGTTGATCTATTGTTAATTATCCATATAAATGAGTAAGTTAATTTCCCTCATATGTTGAGTTTCTAATCTTAAATATCATGAAACACAAAGTATGCAATTTAGATATTTACAGAGATATTTTTTAAATAAATGAAATATATTAAAATTTTACATACTAGATTTATTTTTGCAATATAATTTTGTTTTGAAGTATTGTGCATACTTTTTGTCTAAAAATAATTGTAATTTCGACAATTTTCAAAACCAAATCAGATTCTAATCTTTGTGATTTTGAGTAACAATTTACATGTAAAGCTATAGATTAACAAATGTCATTGTATATTAACTCATTTGTTGTGATTGGATTTCCAAAAAAAAGTAAAGAAATTTAATGTAATATTTCTTTTTACTATTTTGATGTACTTATTACTACTACTTGTGCTGCTAAGAACATTCATGTATGGCAATCAACAGAATCCATGTTCCTATAATCACTAGATTTTTACAGATTCAGCTATGCTACTGACTAGAGTAGGTCATACACACAAAAGCAAGCCATACCACTTTGCATATAAAAATGCAAAACAATAAGATTCTTATTCAAGTAATTAAAAGTAAAGCCCTAAACATACAAAAGCATGTCATTGAATTTAGAAAAAAGAACGTGAAGGGAAAGGGATAACAAAAATGATAAAGTACGAACTCGCTTTAACACCGAAATTAGAACCCAACGTTGAAAAGCTGAGTTGGTGAAACGCTGACGACAAATCAGGTCGACATTATGTGCAATCTTAAAATCTTTTTCATAGCCCCTAACAATTATTATCTACATTAGGAACATGACCCTTCACACGCACAAAACTATTGTTCAAAGATAACCTTTAATCTTTTTCCTACCATAAAAACTTATCCTTAAAATACCTTCAGTTAATATTGAACCCAAACCATCGGCAATGACAATTATTCAACAAGTAAACTCAAAGCTTATCGACATGTTGCATATATGTATATGCAATGTTCATCGAACTTAGTGTCAACCTTAATTAAAGTAGCGATGAAAAACAAATACAAAGGGTTGTGTATTTTTTTTTCTGCAATGCTAGTATGAAACACTTTTTAAGGTAAGTTATGAAAAAGTTACAACTTTTTTTTATATCTTTTTAACGCGGTTCATATATATGTTACATTATTTGGAATGCTATACAATATATTTAAACACTAAATATTTGCTATTTGATTACATCATTATACAGGTCACAGGATGAATCTCTGCCATTTAGTCAAATAAAAGGTGACTGAAAGGTAACTGGAAAGTGACTGAATGGCATAATTATGCCATTCAGTCACCTTTCCAGACCATTCAGTTATCATTCAGTTGATTGAATGGCAGAGCTTCATCCTGTGGTTGTATTTGCTAGATTAAATGTAAATGAATAATCATTTAACTATTTTTTTCAACATATTATCATTATACATATCTGTTATATTTTGTTTATTTTACTAATTTGATTTTACATGTAATTAAATCTCTTGTTTAATTTGATTTGATATACATACTGTTGTTAAACTCCTTATGTTTCTTACAAAAGCATGCCATCCGTTGTATCTTCTTTCACCTACGGTAATATTCAAGTAAACAACCGTGTATTTGCCCTAATTTTATGTTGTGAAGAATTTAGAATTGTTTACTTGAATAACCTCCATTGAATAATATAGACACTAGCATTTCTCGCCTGAACACGAAATAATTTTTCCACGATATGCGGAAACTTTCAAGATTTATACACTCATTAGTTTAACACACTTTGTATGTCAAGTCAGTCTTTGATATTCTTTTCGATTTTTAGAAAACCTACTCGGATATATACTGTGTCAGAAATTTAAACACGACTACATTTTACGTCCAGCTTTCTAGTTTATATGCAAAGTCTGAAACGCTTGGGGCAGTTTTCTAGTAGAAATCAAAGACGACTTTTGATTTCCAAAACATCTGTAATTTTTGGACAATAAACAAACAGTTTCTGCGTTGTTAAAAGAGATTAAATATAGCTTCAACAAACTTCGATAAGGTATGTCTGTATTTTACATTATTTCTCGCATTTTTTATCGAATATTCTCATGTTTATGAAATTGAAAACTTGCATTTCAAGGCATATAATGTAGTTTTTATGGTAAGTTTTCTTTTATTCAAAATCGACTGTTAATGATTAAGATAATTATGATGATTATTTGATTAACTTAAGAATTGATAAAACATTAAATGTTTTGTTAATTATTTATTATATTTATTTATTCTTCAATTTAAAAATAAATTTGTGAATATATGTTAAAGATGTTTGAATTATAAATTTACAAAAACTCCATTCGCTTAAAAAAAACTTGTTTAACATTTGATGAAGGCTATACATTTCATGCTTATTAATGTGTTTTCAATTTGATACTTTTGATAAACATGTCACATAATTTAATAATCAAGAAAATGGGATTGTTTTCTGACACTTTTAGTTGTTTTTGTAAACTTTTACGAACAAAATACTTTGATTTACCATAGCTAAATGTATTTTTTACCGATATATTTATAATTATTTTTTATATATTTTAGATAATTTATTTCTTCTTTGATTGTACTAATTCAAAATGACATGTTAACTGAAACTTTTTACTTGTTACTGAGCATTATTTGAGTTTATCAGTCTAATAGTAATGGCATAATAGTATACACTCAGTAGGTTGGAATTTACCATTTGTTTCACTAGCTACATTAATCAATAACTACCCAGGGTTAAGTAATCTATAGAAACATTTATTTTATAACAGCAAATATATTATACACAAAAAAATAAACATTATTTTTATGAAAATGATAGTGAAAAACTTTATTCAGATTTAAACAGTCCTATTATTTGGGTTCCTTGGGGGAGGGGGGTTATCATGATAATGAACAATATACATTGTTTTCAAAACCAGCATTCTAGAACTATGATGAAAAGAGAAATAAACATAAATTGGGTATTATTAAATATCTTTACCGTTTCAACAATTATGAGAATAAATTATGTGTAGTCCTCTGTTAAAAACAAACTTCATATGTATGATTTGTTTACATGTGATAAAGCACCATATTTTTGAAAACGGTGATAAATACATATTCTTAAGAATAAGACAAAGAAACACACCATTTGTTTAAATTAACAATTAATCTCTTTTGGAAGTTGTCTTAGAGTATGAATCATCTCTTATCCTTCTCTCCCTAACAACAGATCTCGCATATCTGTAATCAGTATTGCATTATCATACATGTAATAACTGACGCAAAACAAAGCCTGTTTTGACATGATGTTGAGCTAAAACAAATCTAATCTTAGAGATTCATTAACACTTTATTCTACAAGTTCGTGTAATTTTGATTAATCATCAGTATACTCAATGTAAGATTTTGCTTTCATTAATGAGAACAAAAATTGTCAAACATTTAAGAAGAAACTTAACGAGCGAGGTTAAACTTAATATACATCTTAGACTATATGTTCATGTACATCATTTATTTTTGTTTAGCATGTTAGACAGCTGAATTTGGCAAAACTTCTGTCACTTCTTGTCTTCTTCCATGATTTCGTTTAACATTCTGGATGAAAGAATTCCACAACCTTGAAATTCGTTATTAGTAAATAATATATGCAAATTAGTTATAATCGAGCTAAGGACAAATCAGTTTGAAATAGATGTTCTAATTAACGCTGCAAATTCTTGAGGTAATTAACAATTTATACGTATAGTTATGTTTGATTTTTAATGGAAATTTAACGTCTTATTCCAATTTCTGTTTGCACTTGTGCAAACAATGTATCATATGAAAATTTATAAGATACTAGTGCTATAATACTTTAAAAAACTTTTTAAAATTGAATGTATTTTTCAATACTTTTTGCGGGTCTTTTTATCTATCATTTGTTGTCCTTTATCAAACTTTGGCCAAATCTTGTGGTTTGTGGTAAATTCAATGTTTTAGAGACAAATGTTTTATACATAGTCAATGAAATTTTACTTGGATTTCATGTTAAAACAAATGAAACAAAAATTATAGCAAAAACAAAATTTTACGCGAATTTTACGAGGATAAAGCTTAAGTTAACAAAAACTAATCCCTTGCACTTTAAATTACTTTTTTTCTCTGAAATTCCATATGATCTAAAAGACAAAATTTTAACACTATTAAAAGTAACATTCTTAAAATAAGATATGCAACAAAAAAAGGATTTCTTGTTATGCTATCAATGAAGAATTCCCAGCTTCATCCAATCTGTAAAATGCTTTGAAATCATGTTATTATGTATTGTTTTTGTGCAAAATAAAATGTTACAAATTTGTTTTAAAGCAAGATTAATGGAGGTTATCTGTTTCGTTATCTGTTTTGTGCGTTTACACAAATTGACAATTGAGACTTTTAAAAGGACTATATTATGTTTTGCGATGCAAATATTTTAATTCATGAAATCAATTTAGATGCTCAAAAACGTGCTTAACACAAATTAACCGTTACTAACAAAACCCAATTTACACGTAAACACCTCAGCGATGAAAAATGTGCAAACAAAATAAGGCAATATTATCCCAGCTCTATTAGAAATATCCAAAAAAGTTTGAATCTCACAAGGTCAAAAAAGTTCAGCAAAATAAAGGTGGGCGAAGGGAAATTCCGCGATTTTAAAAGAAATATTTCCTTAACTTCAGCACATTCCCGCCCAATAATATTCCCTCGATAAAGAGCCAGCAGAGCTCGGTTGCCTCTTCACACTTCTATTTGGGCCACAAGCAGGTGAGGATATGATAAATATAAAACTTGATAAGATATTTCTAATGATATTATAAAAAAGCTGTCGAGCACGACTATTTGGTTTCAAATGTTATCGCTTATAAATAGGTTAGTATTTCTTCCTCAAGATCTTCAAAGAGCATTTTGTCTGGGAAATCTGTATAGAATCATCTAGTTTTAATAACAGACCCAATCCATATCTATAAATCTTATTTCATAGTTATGAACATATAAGAGTATGTGTGCAAGTTTTGCTTTGTTTTTTTTAACCATACGTAATCAACATAGATATTATATTATGTGTAGTAGAGGATAACATATCTCTTTGTTCATTGTCAAGGTGTGTAATCTGATAATGTAAAAAAATGCATTGTAAAGGATAAAAAAAGTTTAAAAAGAAGATTAAAATAAAATAGAATAACATGTTTGTATGTAGATCTAGCCTTTACAGATGAATACATTATGCTATTGTACAGCACTTTACATTTGTTAGGTAAATATCAAACTTGTGTTGATTTGTCATCATGTTGAATTGGTATGTACAACCTCTAAATGATTTTAAGATTTTACAATTGAAATGAATGGATGAGTCCTAATAGGAAGTTTTAAATGCACAGTTTAACGATAAGACCAAATCCACATTTATTTACATATATTGGATGCTTATTAATAAATACATGTAATTTTAAAGTGTTGCAACTTGATTCTACTATTAAGAACACGAACTGTTCAGACCCATAAAAGTTATTCAATAATGACTAAAACGACAGTTACAAATTATTTCTCTTAGCCAATGAAATACCAGCTTAAGAATCTCTTATACATCTTCTGAGAGTCATTTTTGTCTCAGTATTTATGACTAGAAAATGCAGGAATTGTCGTGAAATGTCAAAAAACAGCAGACTGGAAGACGGCTTTTAACTGTCACTTCAGCCTTTCAGAACAGGTGAACTAATAGGAGTCTAAAATGAGCAGTTGTAATTTTATTTGCAGTTAATAAGAAGCCTTAAAGAGAATCGACTAAATGTTGATACATGTAATTTGATTTTATTAAACTACATGTAGTTTAAGTCAGTAGACAAGTGTAATGCGTTGGTGATTAAATTTAATTTTATATTTAAAAAATTCGAATTACACTCTCAGTTTGAAATCATTGATAGATTGTAGGAGGGAAAACATTTATATTACAATAATTTAATTCTGGTTGTAACGCGCTTTCTGATTGGCTAAAAAATTATTTTATATCGTATAAAGAATGTTGCCTACGTCATAGTAAGACTAACGTCAAAAACGTATCAATACGCCTGACGTTACGTTTGAATTTTGTACAATATTACGTCATTTTAAAGGTTAAATGATCGTTTTTATCTACAATGAAGTGTAAAAAAAAAATTAAATTATAAGCAATGAATTCAATATTCATTAGTTTTATACGATATAAAATGGTTTGAAACAGTTTACGCTTTTTTATAAACCGCTTCGCGGTTTATAAAGCGTAAACTGCCCAAAACCATTTTATATCGTATAAAACAAATAAATATTGAATTCATTCCTTAACTAAAGTGTTGTCTACGAACTTAGACAACAAATTAGAAAAAAAAAATAAAAATCAATTAATCTCCAAGCTAAAACACAAAAGTAACATTGTTCATTGCTTACAAATATTATTCTAAATCATTGTGATCTACTGTATTTTAGTCTTGCAATATCAAGAAATTTGTAAAAATTGTAAACTCTTTCATAACTTAATTAATATCGTTTGTTTGACAAAAAAATCTCTGTTCGGATAAGAGCCTTGCAACACCACTTCAATTGAAGCCTTTTTGTCAAACCAACTTCAAATTCATAAAAAAATTAAACAAAACTAAACAACTTAAATAACTTTCTTGAATTAGAAAAAAAATATTTAAAAAAAATTAAATGTAGTCAACTTGGGTTGTGGCGCACAAATCAAAAACTGGATTGATGAGGCTGGCTGGTCAAACAAAATCATCATCAGATATTTCTTAATTTTTCAGATTAAATTTGTTTAGATATAAACCATCAGTTAGTAATTTTACAAAAACTCATTAAGTTTTAGCTTTGAAATTTGAAAATGTTGCTATCTTTATAGAGAGCTCTCCTTCTTAGGAGATAACTATAGTCTAAAAAAATGGCGACTTCCATTCAGCCTTCTTAAACAAGATAACATATTTTGCGATTTTAAAAGAAAACACTTGAAACGTTTTAGTTTGTTCTAATTATGCATTAAAACATTCAGAATATTTAATGGTGAACTCGTTGTTTATTAATGCATGTCTATTCCGCACAGCACGTCCGAATCGCGCATGCAAAAGTTCTGATTTCATGTTAACCTCGGTGTTGTGTTGGTTCTGGTATTTTTATGCCTGAATTTATTTACCTAACTTGTGTCACGAATGTATTAAAACAGATACAACAGAATTAGTTAACACAAACTATTTTTCATACACTTTATTAGCACTGTAAAATATGTATCATATATAGTTTCAGTTTGCCTTACGAAAAAGGTGAAAATGGTTTTAAATAAATTATTATCAACGATCCCCATTTCCAGTGATTTTAACATCCAAAAAAGTTTTTTATGTTTAAAAAATATGAAAAAAAATCTCTTCAACCTTAGACGCATAATTATGGTGCATTTCAGTTATAAAATTCCATGTACGTAACATAAATGTAGATATGTATTATTATTAATACCGGATACATTCCTACATTCTACTAAGTCCATTCGTTTATCAAAGAAGATTTTTTTAAAGGTAAACCAAAAATGAATAATGGGGTTTTCCTCTTATCAATTAAATTGGTCCAGATATGATAAAGAAACACTTTAGGTGACGTGATTCTTAATCATCCGGCGTGCGTTGACATTTGGACTTTAAGGCGTCTCTTCAAAACCTAACCGACAACCGTGACCTTATTTGGTTTCTAGCATCAGTAGGAAGAGAGGAAGAAATTCAAATCTTGCAAAATTTATGACCCATCTTTCCCATAGGGAATAAAACGTGAGATAGGAACTGTAAATATTCGTGCATGCTTAATGAAATAAATTCAAAAGTCTGGAAATGCGAAACATTTTTCTTCGTATCTAGGCGTTTCCTTGATTTAAAGTGTCGTATATAACTGCACAGACTGCAGACACACGTGATGTATGAAGACCCTGACGAAAACAAAGACATATCTGTATAGCCTGCCCTGGAATAGCACAGCTTTCTGGTTTTGTATCAAGCTTAAGGATAAGGAAATCTTCAGAACTCAGCTGGGACATTGGAATTTAAGGTTTTCAATAGCTAGGGTCATACTCGATTGGTAACCCTGTTCATTCACTGAGGTCTTTCTGAACTTCAGCTGTTATCAAAAACTTCTTTAAAAAAAATGTTGTTTGAAAGAGAACTGTGTTTCTGCAATACTAGGGTAACACACCAAATCAGGAGATGCACAGTTTATATATTGTGTTCAGAATAAATCAATCAATTGATTGATTTGTACCAAAAGTGAAATTGACCAATGGCATGCTAGTGAATTAATGATTACTTTTTATCCAATGGTAACTATGTGCAACAATAATCAATTCATGCTCAAGATTATTCTTATATTACAAACTTTTAAACATTTTAAAGAAAACATTGGTTTTATTCTGAGCATTATGTACAACGTTTTAAGAGCAATCTTACTTGCGAAAAAATATATATTCATTTTTGTATTTATTCTGATAAAAAAAAACGTTTTCAGCCTAAATATTTAAAAAAAAAGTTTTAAAAATATATTTAAAGAAAAAAAATATAAAATTTCCATTTGGTTTCAATGTTCAATATTTATTATCATGTTTGATATATAAGAGCTTAAAAAGCACTACACGTGAATTTATTTTAATTTTTTAAATATATATATTCAACACGCCAATAAAGGCCTCCTTAATTGAACTTGCTGAAAACATACAAAATATTTATTTTAAAAATATGAAACTTGATGGAAAAGATAAATTATCGACAATTTCTTTATTGCAATATTTGCATGGCATAGTCATGTTTATTTTTATCTTCTTTTTAAATAATTTTATCTCCGCGCGATTCATGGGCCAACACACTGAACGACAATATAAATTAAAAAACCAAGGTGAACAGAATAAATCAAGCTTTAAGTGGTATCTCTTTACAGGTCCTACTTCCTCTAATTTGACAATTTTCGTATACCTGTGCTTTCGTCAAGGTAAAGCTTTATTGAGTATTAGGTACATCAAACTTTTCGGCAAAGCCTTTTAAGGCATCTATTCATTGTACACTTGTTATTATTCTATGACTTTTTGTACATGTAAAACGTGGATTTAAAAAAAAAAAACTCCCATGTGGACATGATCTTTTTTATGCATATAATGTTTAGAAATATTGCTTGTTCCAAGTTCATCGATTGAGTTATCTTTCCTGTCAAGTTTCTTCTCAGCGTGCAATATTTAATCCAAGCCATGTGTCGGTTTGCCTCAATTTTCATTCGAATATATTTGTTCATTTTCTTATATTTAGTGGGAAATCTGTATTTTTAATATTCATTTTAACCATAATGCATTAATTAGAGTCTATTATAAAATACTTCACTGTGAGGGTTTTTATACTTTAAAACCTATCAACCACTTACTTATTTGTTTTTATTTCACACTTATGGAAATCCATCGTCAAAATGAATTTAATAATGCATATTTACAAATTAATTGTACCACAAATGTCATTTTCGTTTTCATATATAGCTTATGGGCCGACCGACATGAATTAGTTATATACTAGCATTTTGTCTACCTGAGTTAGAAGCGTGTTAAACACTGCATGTTTACATGATGTCGGCGATCAGGAAGTGAGAGCTGCGCGCTGATTGGCTGAGAATTACCCAATTCGTTACCTTTTTCCGGGTTCTTATAGTGGCATTTAATTCATTGTTAAACTTTGACTCCGTCGCGCGGTCTACTTGAAATATTATCAATGAAATTTTCGCAATGACGACGAGGAGAGGATTTATCGATTTGCATGTAGACTAGAAAAGTTTAACTGATAGTTCGGGCGGAAGCAAGGGGAAGTTAAATCAACTTTAGTGCGAGTGACCGACATCAGAAAGCTTAGGCGCTCGATAAATGCACCACTTACTGAACAGAAACAAGAGGCTTTAAGTTTGTTTTTTTCTGTTTTAAAAATAATCCTCACATATATATCCATTACTAGCAATGCTCACTGCACACAACAGATTTAATAAAATACGGCAATTTTCTTCAATCGGAAAACGACAATGCCACACAAAGCACGTGTAACATAGAAAAAACAAATTAACTGGTGGTGAATGGAAGACAAAAGACAACGTAAACAATTAAGTGCTAGTTAAAAAAAAAATTTTTGTCTTCTTCCATTAAAACTTTTAAGTGCGTTTGTTCTCCATCTTATTACGTCAAGAGTGGGACAATTTATTGTAGATATGACGGAGAGACCGGAGTGAGGAAGGAAGTGTCTTCAGGAAATATCCATGTCCATTAAGGTCAGTCTCTATATAACTTTACAAACAGATAACTTGTCAAATGTAACTTGTCATATTTACGCCAGGTGGGAAGATAAAAATTTGAAGAAAAAATTGTCGGCCCTTCATAGATATTAATCATTTACAAACTTTGCCTACGTTGAATTGCAGTTTATTTTTTTTTAAGACTTTTTAGTATGTTTTCCAATGAATTTAACAAAACAATGTTGCTTGTAGAAAAGAAAATTGCATTTATTAAAAAAAAAAGGCAAAAGAATGCGTACTTTGTATGTGGAATACTAAAACTTTGATTCGTTTTGAAAGTTTTTGACATGCTTACATGTGACTCATTTGAAAAATTGATTTTTTGAAAATGAAAGTATTTTTCATTTTTTGTTGTTGTTAATTGGACCAATTTTTTAAAATGATTACTGAACATGAAAATTGAAAAAATAATAAAACACCTAAACAATTTTTATGAGAATTGCGCAAGTTGCATAGAAACATATTTAACTTTACTTAAATCTCTACGAAGCCCCCCCCCCCTCTCTCTCTCTCTCTCTCTCTCTCTCTCTCTCTCTCTCTCTCTCCTATACGATGCAGTTAAAAACAGAAAGTTGCGAAGAACTTCGACGCAATTTTTTATCCAATACATATCACAATTACAAAAATACATTTATATGCTCTAATTAAGGTGTACCCACATGTAAGTCAAAAGACATCATACCTCTATTGATTTTTAATCGGCGAAATAGATGATAAATCATGTTTAGGTTATTATGAAATAATATAAAATTCCATGCAATTAACTAATGCACGCATAACTGTTAAGGAGGCTTGATGGTGCACAAATTAAGCATGATTAGATCTGCATTTAACTTTAAAATATAATATTTTTTGCCATAGACTATTATTTAGTAAAGAAGAATTCCAAATATGTTAGATCTAAATTTTGGGCAGGTTCCAATACCTTTGTAGAGAGCTCTTCGCTATGAGGAGGTAAATATAGCCTAAAAATGGCCAAGACCACCCATCCCTTTTGAGTCGCTGTTGTCAGCCTCACACGTGTAAATTAAAGGATTTTCCATCAGAGACCTATTTTTCATTTGTGTGAATTTTCCTTGGTCACAATATCCTATTGTTCATAAATAATTCATTGGGTAAACAATAGAAATATTGTAGTTTTGAAAAATGACAAAGGATTTCAGCTGGACTAAAACAGGATGAACTTAACACATTTTCTGAAAATTTCTAAACAGTCTGCAAAAACAAAAACAAACACTGAACGTTATTACAATCATAATACGGTGTCGATTCTTCGCAATTTAGTTATTATTTGACAAATGCGTGGTTTAAGTTTTAAAAATACATGAGTCACCTCCAGTAATCAATTTTAGACGACACGATATTTCATTCTTAGTACATAATGTCACAATTCCCCAACAATATGTAAAGAAAAGACCAGACACTTGTTGCTAATGACGTCATTCTCGGGTGATTCTATCCGTCTTGGGAGATCTAAATAATTATGTTCATAGATATTATATAAAACCCTATTAAACTTAATATGTGGACGATATTTTACTTCTTTACTGATTAAAATATGTTTAGAAGGATGTTGGAAAGAGGTTGAAATGTTTACATTCTTTTATGCTCATCTCTTTGAAAAATTTTGAAACGTTTGCCCAATATGCAGAATGTCGCGTGTTCGAACCACGGCCCTTTCGAACAATCAGTAACACAGCACTGCATTCACTCCTTAGTGGAGGTTTCTAGCTACGTTCAGCGCAAGCACAAAGAGGATCCCTTGTACTCATAAAATGTTGTATAAAGTTTTCTTCTAAATGTAGCAAAACATTGGTGTTGTTGTCTTGAGATAAGTTATTCTAATCGCATGGAGGACGATTCTTGACAACACTTTTATCGAGGTCACTCATGGTCTCTGAACAACTACAAGAAAGAAGGTTTTTTTTAAATATTATCATTAAAACCTATTTCAGGTAATAATCACTCTTTAAGAAAGTCCATAGGGAGATAAAATGGTAGCTTTTATGAAACAATTGATATATGGATGTTAAACAGTATTACACATCCGTTACTTCTTCTAGTGTTTGGAACGATAAACTCAAGGAAAACTTTTTTCTAATTATTTCACTGAAAAATATTCGACTCCTGTTACTTTAAAGATCTGAAAATGTTTAATGTCCAAACGCACGCCTCATAATCATATATCACAAGCTCCAAACGGGTTATTTATCATTGCGGTTTTAAAATTTTTCAAATCGTTGTACATGCTTCAGCGACTTTTTTTTATCGCTATCCGGAAGCAGTGGTGTATTAAATGTCTATCTGAATATAGAGGAAGTTATTACGGACTAGGTAAGTGGGGGTCTCTTCCTTTGAAACTTTTATGGATGTGAATTGTTTTTGTTTTTATTTGTAAATATTCTAAATAATTCGCATGCTTTTGATTTTTCGCAGCATTTCACTTTTTTACACCAAAAACAGAAGAATACTTCTTATTTTTTTCATTTGATATTTTTTTTAGTTACTATTTTGTTTTTTTGTTTTGTTTTTGTTATGATGTTGTTGTTATTGGGGGTGGGGGTGGGGGGTTATTTACTAATTTGCTTCTTTTGTTTTGTTCCGTGCACGTGAAGTCACTAATTTGTTGACTATGACAATCACTGATCTTTAACCTTAGAACGTCAATATCTTGTTGTTTTTTTTTCTAATTTTAAATTGTTTTCACAATTGGGACAATTTTATGTTTCTACTTAATTTTTTTTTTACACCTAATACACAAAAAGACGCTGAAATTATAGTTATGCAAATAAAAAATAATGCCCAAAATATTGATCATTCTCATTTTATTGTATGAAACAAGAATATTTTCCATTAAATACTTTCTAGGTGAACCATTCATTATTTGCCAAAGTTTCTTATGCAAAAATTAACATCAGAAATATTAATTGTATATTGGCGAAATCTTACTTTAACTGTTTAACAATTTATAGATGTAAAAGTTATATTCCTATAGCAGTTTCTAAGTGCTGTGTAGCTTTTGTATTGACTCTAAGGAAGATAAGACAATATTGAAATACACTTACAACATCTAATATGAATACACTCTTTGAGTATTATTCAGAATATACAAAGTATGTTTCAAGTGGGTGCATGTAAAAAAAAAAAAGCAACAAAAATATGAATGACAACATTTCGTTAGTTATCAAAGGACCAAAACAGGATATAATGGTCTATATCAAACTGCAAAAAAGCATGATGAAAAAATATGAATGACAACATTTTGTTAGTTATGAAAAGACTAAAACAGGATATACTAGTAATGGTCTATATCAAAATTTTAAACTTGATTGAAACACATCCTGTTTCTAAATGAAATAAAACATATGCATGGATTGCCTGTTCTGTGTGAGGTTTTTTTTTTCCCGCCAACTTGAAGATTGAAAAAAATATGAATCCTTGATGGAAAATCCAATATTTTTGTCACTGTTTTATAAATAAATTATTGTAGATGGTTTTGGTACAGGTAATGCATATAAATATATTTATGGAAATAAGACTTAATAAGGGGATAAATCATTAAGTAGAGTACAGTCTCTGACTGTTACCAACCTATAAGCGGATTCATGAACAGGTTGTAATTTATGCATTCTCCTGAACTGGAAATAGCGCAGGTTAGAGATGAGGTTTTATAAATCAATCTAGTGAATTTGTTCATAATTGTGGTGAGATATGTCTGTCAGTCCATGTCAGAAGTATTTGTAAATTGATGTTAACTGGTGCAGATAATACACCTTTTTCATGGAAGATTACTTAAAAATCGATGTAAATTATAAGAAAAGGATGTCTAGACTCAGTGTAATAATCGATTGATTTAAATTTTCATAGAATTTACTCCCCAAAGAATACCATGAACTATGCGTCATGTTAAAATGTTTTGTATGTTATTTCGACATAAGCAATGCAGATAATTCATAGGTTTTACTTATTTAAGTATTGAGATCGAATTTATAAGCAAATTCAAGGTAAATCTGGGGAAATATCATTATTATTAATTGTAGGTTGTGAATCAATTAACCGATTATTCAACATTGATTGATTGATTGATTGATTGATTGATTTGAAGGTTCATTCACTGCCCTTAGATAATTGAAAATTAGATAATAACAAATTTAGGGTCGCTGTTTTCAGTGATAAAGTAACTTTCCCATTACCGGTATCCATATGTTCATTTCTACGCCGCGGAAACTAAATTATAACTTTTTGCCATGTGTACAGAAGTTCAGAATTAGATAGTAAATCTTATATAGTAAATTTATTTTTAGCAGAGTCGGCGGTTAGCGCACTTTGTTCGCGAATGCCAGTTTGTCGTTTTGGTGTAACGGTAGATGATGGCACGATAAAGGTCCCTATCCGAAACAGCACGATTAAGACCTTAATCCGAGATCTTGAGTTCCTACCGGTTTATATGTTCGCCTTATGAAGGCCCATATATAAATTGACTGACATAAGGTTCAAATAAGTATTGCATTGTAAAGGCCTTAAGGCAGGTGATTACCTTGAACGCTTAAAAAATGAAGGAAACAAATATGACATTGTATGTTTGTATATCGTTATATGAGAAATGTTCTTGAGAGGATGTAAAATAGCAAAAGAAAGAATTTGTTTATGTAATTCTTTACGTCATGCAGTTAGCTACTTTATCCCAACCTTCACCATAGTGACAATGTGTACTAGAGAACTATAGTACTTATTTGAAATAACGGCGTCGGAAGCAAATTGAAAGTGGAGGGGCTAGACTAATCCTAGGAATCTTTAAAATCCTAAAATCCTAATCCGTGGGGGGAGGTAGTATACCTATGACTCCAACTTCTCAATATTCCAACTTCTCAATATTTCAATCTTTAAAAGGTTGATTTAGGAACAATTATGTTTGCTGCGAGAAAAAAAAGGGAGACTGAACCCTCTGTGATGCTATGTGCTTAATGGTTAACTTTGCAAAAAAAGGGGGGGGGGGGCTTATCCCCACCTAGCCAATCTAGAGCAAATCTAAAGCATTTCTAACCAATCTTCAAAATAATAGCTGTAAAACTTCATAAATTTCAACAAACACAGTTAAATGGGTTTTGATGTACACTGTGTAGTGTTGCAGAAAATAATTGAAGTAAACATGCAAAAGAACACAGGTCAAAGATACCAATATTGAGATATGAAGATATGAAAACTTTAATCCAGAAGAATTGTTCCCTTTTTTAAGGGTGACTGGGTGGTCAACAAAAGTAACCATCTGATTTACCTTAAGTTTATTTTAAATGAATTGTACTATTATTTAGCAAAGAAAAATTTCATTAATTTCAACTTTTAAAGTTTTTATGTTTTCCTGTCTCTTAATGTAAAGCTCTCCTTCTTAAGGAGATTCATATAGTTTTAAAAATGGACCCGACCATTCAGCCGTCTTAAGGCTCAGACAGAATGATATACTATGTCTGCAAGACACAAAGCACTTAGCTGTATAACGTTTGGATTATGCAATACAATGGTACAATATATATCATATATTGAAATAAGAGGACTCGTGTCTTGAGCAGTTGTGCTTAAAGGGGCATGGTTACGATTTTGGTCAAAAACTTATTTTCCGATGTTAATATTTACAATGCTTCAGAGAGACAATTTTAATAGGTAACCGGAATTTGAGTGTCATTAGTTGAGAATTCTTCGCTATGTAAACAAAGTGTTTGTTTACATTTTGAACGCCGAACGAAAAACTTCAGGTTTAAACCTAAAACGAAAGTGTTAAACGTTAGGAATTGTTTATCTATGCCTAAAATAGATAAAAAGAGAGTCAAATAGGCTGGAAAAAGATTTTTTACTGGTAAATTGAACCTATGTAAACAAAAACAGGGCACGAGCCTTGTTTACATGACAAAGAATTGTGAGCCCTGTATCTTGCCTGCAACTCTACGAACGACTCTCAAATTTTATTTGATCATTAGAAATGCATTTTTAAAGCATTGTAAATAATAAAACAGAAAAAAAAGAATTTGACCAAAATCGTGACCATGTCCCTTTAATGCTGCACATGATGACATTATATAAGTTGGTGCTGGAATATATTTTTTTTACCACCTGAAAAACGATCGTGCTTAACTCGGAAATAACTTCCGTAAGGTGATACGAGAGGTGACCTAAATCTATCAGCTTGGTTAAATATAGGTATTACAAATAAATCTGGTTGATATATATATATATATATTAAATATATCAAAGAGAGAAGGGAGGGGGAAATGAGTCTGAAGCTATTATCAGCATGCTCTCTCTGTCATGTTTTAACATATTTAGTGCGACACGGTTAATATTTATGAAGGTGTATTTCAATAATCTTTGTCAAAATGAAAATTTAAAAAAAAATTGCCAAAAATAAATTTGACATCTGCCATTTGATAAAGAAAGAGTGCATATGCCTTATATCGATGGATTTCACTTATAATAAATTCATCATTCTGAAACCATTCCTCGCACATATCTATAAGCTAAAGGTATTACGATTTGTTAGCAAATTGTAAAAGATTTTTTTAAAAAAAGAATGCACCAATCAATGCAAAACACACAAGCTTTACCTAATAAGCTACAAACCTGCCGCTGTGGTACAGTATATTATACACATCGCCAGGTTAATTCCATAACAATTTAAACAGAGTGTCATATTCTGCCACAGGCAGTGAGAAAATGACAAGTGTGGGTGCCGGGACTCCAGAAATTGCAGGAAGTATTTCCTGACACACTTTGGTTTTTTTGTCTTTTGTTTCCTTAAGGAAGTATTTCGTTAAAACCGGGTGTTGCTTGGTCATCGGTTTTTACTTAGAAACATAGTTAATCGTTTGCTATTTATATCACCGCGTAAAAAATGGTTTGTTAGGCCTTTGAATATTAATGTTGTTTTCTCTCATTCTGTTAGATATCTTTCTATATGACTAGTATATTTTTGGTTAGTAAGGTCTTTATGTCTATCTATAAATTGACGAAATGTCAGGGGGTTTTGTCGAATTATCAGGGGATTTTTGGTGTCGACATGTCACATATTTGTGTCGCTCAACTGTCGACAAGTGAGATGTTTAATATTTGTGTCATTCCAAATAAGTTTTTTGTCGATCAACCGTCGACTTGTCAGATATTCGTGTGATTTACTGTGGACTTGTCAGATATTCGTGCCAATAACTGTCGACTTGTCAGATATTCGTGTCAATAACTGTCGACTTGTCAGGTATTCGTGTCAATAACTGTCGACTTGTCAGGTATTAATTGTATGTCACTCAAATGTCGACAAGTAAGATATATCTATCGAACAGACATATCGAAAAATGCTTCTGTCGATCATCTATCGATTTGTCAGATAATTCTTTGGATCAACTATCAGCATGTATTTAATTATGATTGATTATATAGATAAGATTCTGTCCTTATAAGACTTCCTTCAAATACTGAGTACAGAACAATATTTGTTTGAATCTATGAAACCTTAAAAGCTTTCCTAAATATAATTTTAAAGCCGGAAGATACTCTAGCGTGAAAGTCTAAAGGGAGGCTTTAAATGCAGCTCTTATAAAGGACTCCTATTATTTATGGAAAGATGTAATTAAACCAATGTGGCTATTCAATTATACAGATTTAACAAAAAAAAATCATTTTATTTGCAAAGAAAAGTACAACAAGAAATTGCGTTAAGGGTCGTTAAATGAACCCAATTTTTATTTTGTTTTTAATGAAAAGTTAAACAAATAAAGGTAAATTTAAAAAATCACTGAATAAATATGAAATAATTTTGCAAAACTGGGATCAAATACCGCCTACTTGCAATACAAAAACAATACTAATAACATCTTCAAGAAGATACATGTCAATATCCTGGTATGTACAATGTATATGATATAAACTACATGCATGCATAATGGGGTGCAGGCGAGAAGGTAAATAAAGTTCATGGAAAAACTTGCGTCTAGCAACAAGATCAGAAAAGATAAGAATGAGATATACTGTAAGCCAACTTTTATTCGCGGCGACTTTATTTCGCGATTAAATGACGATAAGCTGGTTCGCGACAGCTAATGTTCGCGACCAAGCCTTACCCAGACCTTTATTGTTAAAAAAATTATGGACAAAGGATTAGTTCGCGGCGAGAAATATTCGCGACGACAAGGTTCTCGCAAACCTCGCGAATATTTCTCGCACGCGAATAAAAGTTGGTTTACAGTAGTCACATCTCCCAGGTTCTGGTGTGATGTTTGCTGGACATGTGAAACGAGATATTACATTTAAAATCTTGAAACATCATTTATGGAAATATGTAATATGCTAGTAAATGTCAAATCAATATGACTGATACATGTATGTTATTCAGCGACCATTTAGCCTACCGTTTCTTAACAATTACCAAAATTGATATTAAATGCACCTTATAATATTAACCTGAACTCCTGAAAATGACCAAAAAAAGACAATTAAATTACGTTTGGCGTGCTTGTCATGCTCTTTATTAAATTTATTGTGCAATATGCAACAGACAAATGTATGCGCAGATTACAATTATTTGGTAGCATAAAAAATATGATAAACAGCATTGGAAATACCATCGTGATCCAATGAGCCTCGAAACAACAGTAACCCCCCCCCCCCCCCCCCTGCCGGAGACGGCATTCTATGCAAAATTATGCAATGTCCTTATCACCAAATACATTCACATGGAATGATCGGCGCTGCTACTCTGTCCCTTTGGAGTAACTCCTAGTCATGACGCTGAAATTATAAAATGAAAAAGCAGAAACAGCCCAAAATATAACTACTGTATACAGGGTTATTTTAACTCTTAATTATTTCCCCACTTCTTTGCTTGCAAACGGTTTGGTCCCGTCTTAGATTCGCTCAGACATAGTTGCGCAGTTTAAAGAGAGATAATATAATACATTAGAATTTGCCCAGTCTTAAATTCGCCCGCTGACAACGAGGACAAAAGAGGCGAAAATAAAATTGGGACCAATATTTTCCTGTATACAGTATATGGTGGGGGATTTGCGATGTTTCTTGCAGCAGTGAAGAAAAAAAGGAAGAGTTAATAGCGCATGCTCACCAATTTACATGATGTTCTAGAATGTTCTGAAATTGATAAATGGGGACCATCTAGACTGTTTAAAATTTTACCGGCTTTTAAGTGTTATTGCCCTTTCCTCATCAATTATTAACAATTGTTGCGCAAAATAGTCTTGTTTATCCAAATGTGATACGCCCTATTATACTTATTAAAGTAAACAGTTGTATCAATTTAAATTGTCGCATCTTCCTTTGTTTAGCATAACCTTAGGAACAGTTGCCTTTGTTGGCTGCAGAAATCTGTTTTGTTAAACTGAGGATTCTTTTTGTGTAGATCCCAATGTTTACCTCGTGGTCCAGCTACCCACTGAGACAGCAGACGACCACTGCCCTACCACAGCCTGTGGTTCCCGCCAGTTTAGGTGAGTTCAAAGTTCAGATCTGTTGAAAAAGGAAAATAACCTTTAAACAAAGGAATCATTTTCCAGTTTTCCACGATTTGCCAAATTCATTTCCGTCGATCGCGGGACTATTCTAATATCTTCATCTTTTATTCTGGCCTTTGAATAATGGTACAAGATGTACCTGTCTAATTACTTTTAACAACTTGAATCAATGTAGTAAATCTAGCATTAGTATTTAAAGTAAAACTATTATCAGATAAGAACTCATGCAGGAGGTTTTTTCTTACATATAGAGGGAAATGGTTTATTGTTCTTTTTTCGATTTTTATCTTTTTATCTTCATAAGAAAATGTTTTTGCCAGTTCAATATTAAGTAGTTTCAGATTTCTTTTTAAAACATTTAGATATTTGACTTTGGACTAAGTTTTGCATCATGGTAAAGGGATATTGCAGTCTTATGAGAGGGGAGAAGTTTTGGAACTTGTGCTATCAATTCAATTAAAAAAATTATATTTAAAAACATTGTACAATAAAAATCACATCATGATAAAAATCGTCAATATAATTTGCCAAACAGTTTTTTGATAATATGTGTCCGTATACTTGTGTGTTTAACTGAAATTTTTTTAGTTTTTAAGTTAAAAATGAAAACGTTATCCGTAACTATCATTGCTTATACTTTTGCCCCATGTTATTTTCGCTTCTACTGACGGTTTTGCCTCGTCTTGAATTCGCCCCAATAATATTACATGGTAAAAGAGATATAAAATGAGACATTGGAATTCCCCAAATAGTAATCTGCTTACTGACAAAACGAGCGAAATGAACGAAAATAAATCAGGGGCGAATACCCGTGATAAGGTATATGCACTGTATAAGCAAATCTGTTTCAGGCAACAATTGACCTTGATTTTGGCTGTTGCTTTGTCATCTTCTTGGGCGGTATTTCTACTGGCATACCCCCTCTGACTCCTACTATCATTAGTACGATGAAACGCATGTTCAGACGAGCGCCGCTCATCCTATCGTATTGGCTCACGTTCAATCGTTCGATCATCTGGTTTTTCTTGCGATCTTATCGCCATATCTTACAACACTCGCGTTCATTGCACGACAGTCGGATATAGACGCAAAATATATTTCGCAAGTTTCAATGCGTTTACATTGCACAGCGGTCGCTTTAATTAATTAAGGTACTTCACTACACCGAGACTTATACTTTTTAAGACACTACGTCACAAGATGGTGATTTAAATGTTTTGTTAAACTGTTTGTATCAATCGATTCAGATGTGTATAGTCATAGCTCAGTGGTTAAAGTATCAGGCTTGTAAACCGCAGGTCATGAGTTCGAATCCAGATGGGGCTTTTGTTTATGCTTACTGAATGAAATTTTTGAAAATACCATTTTTTATCTAAAATTGCACATTTTTTCGCCTATTTGATATATATACTTCTTATCCATTATGCTATCTATCATAATCAAGTAATTTTCTGCTGATCTGAGAAACTATTTCAAGGTGTAGTGAGGCACCTTAGCAACAGTTTACGAATCTGGTCCGGTAGTAAAAGAACGAAAACTGTTTATGATCTTTGCTCTGCGTTTGGCTTTATAGATGTTTTTTAGTCGAGATCTCTAAAATCGTGATGAAATAATGTAATTAACTTGAAACTATATTTTGGTAGCATGATCATTTTTCTGGTGATTTTTTGATACGTAAGATGTCCTTGTTTGAAAATAAGTGGCAAAAACGTTCTCGGAAGTTTCGGGCGTCATTTGGAACATTAACTGGTCCGGCTGATGCAAACAAGTTGCATGTTTTCTCTCTTGTTTAGAGTCCGACGAAAACGCTAATTTTAAAACGAAGATACATTAACAATTAAGTATTATGCATATACAAGAATTTTTTTTAAAAAGTAGAAGTTAATCTCAGATTTCAACAGATAAATATTGGGGGGGGGGGTAATCCATACCATACCCCAAGTGTTCTCTTTTTAAGTGTCGGTCGAAAATCGCTTTTATAAAAACAAGTTTAAAAAGATATAAGTTATTTTATCAATCCAAATAAAAAACATAAGCAAAAAAATAAGTGGCAATTGGCATCGGATTTGTTTTATTTTCAATAGATAAATATGAGGAGGGATGTAATCAATGCCCCGAGTGCCTGTATTTAAAACATGTTTTTTTTCATTTTGTACCAAATATTTAAGCCCCAATATTAAAGGTTGCTACACATCCTATCAAAGAACACTATTATTATGAAGCATCAATGAAAGAATTTATATCTTGAATATCATTAACCTGTCGGTACCTTTTATTTACCAGATCTTGACTTTAAACCAAAGTGAAATTGAATTATAATTAAGACCATAAACTAAGGAGTAAAAAATTGATAAGTGCTGTAAATGTAAGACAAGACAATGCGGGGAGGGGTGTGGGGGGGGGGGGGGCATGTTTCAGAACTAAATAAAAAATAATATTCTGTAATATGACAAAAACTGATTGGAACTTTTATCAAAATCAGATTATTATACAAAATCTATGTTACCTACATGTACATTTCTCGTGGATTTTGTTTAATATCAAAATATAGTTTATTTCAACAATTCATTTGAAATTTCTGCGACAGTCATTGGTACGAATACCTTGTTCGTTGGAAGAAACATACTTTTACAACAAATTATCTTTTCCTTTAAAACATCTTTTTACCGCCCTTTTGTGATGTCAAAATGATAAATAGAATGTCAGGAAAAAAATTGCCAAATGAGAAGAAGCTTCAATCATAATATTTTATAACTTCGGATTACATAAATGGGTTTAAACCTTTTGTTGATTTTGAACGAAGATAGTTGCATAAATTTAGCAAACATCCCGTTTAAATTGAAAGTAAAACACAACACATATTAACCAACTCTTTAATTAGTTTGTTTTGATCAACGGAAGCTCGGTAGAATAATATCAGTGGAATTGATATATCAGCTGTTAGGTGCCTTTCCCAAACCTTTTTGTTGTCACGGACGTCTTCAAATGTTAATGAAATGGCGACACACCCTGTTGTGCCTATAATGTAGAAACTTAAAAACAGAACACCTACTTAAATGTTAATCAGTTCAAGATCGCTGTTTAAATATACGTTCAAGTTTATCTCAGAAGAATTATATAATAATTTGAGGAAAGATTGGTTTTGAAATGTGTGAAAAATATCCTTTTTTTTAATAATTTTTTTTCTCGAAACATTTTGCTTTTTATAACATTGGTGGAAATGCATTTTTTTTGGCCTGGCACTTAATTTGAATCTTAGACTAATGACACAAATTTAAAACAAATATATCTTTCAAAATTTGCGCCTCAGAAAAGAAATTTTTATTTCCCTGAAAATTGTTTAAAATTTTGATTTAGAAAAAGTATTATTTTTGATAATTTGATTTTTTTTTTTTCAGAGAAACTTCATTTAAGATAACAAGTCTTTCTGTCAGATTGTAATTAAAGCAATATAATATAAATATCACTCATCACTTAACGCGTCTTTCGCCAAAAAATGTCGGGATGAAAAAAAAAAAAACCAAACTTTCTTTTGTGGTTTTGAACCAATCTACAGTGAGCGGGGTAGGGCATTGACCAGATTCAGTATATGACAAACATGTGAATCAAAAACCTTTACCGGATTATTGTCATAGCTCTAAGCATGAGTGAACCAATCAATCTTATAGTCTCTAACGGCAACAGTCCCTGCTATTCTTATTCGCCGGGCTCTCATTCAAGTCAACTTCAATTACTTCCCTCTTGGTGTAAGTTTACAGAGATGTTCCGGGGCTTTAATTATCAAGATAACAATTGACTGCCTAAGTTGGGTACAAAGTGTAGCAAATCCTACAGGGAAGAGATAAGTAAGGCAAATTTCTTCGTGCGCACCTTTGTTTGTAGGAGGGAACACATGATTGCGTTGGCATAACAGATGATATTGCATGTCATTCTTATGCAGCATTTTAGTTAAACTTCACTGATTATTATTTCCGAAGCTAGTTTTAATTTGTAATATGTAGGTAATAAGAAGGATTTTTAATTTACTTAAACTTTAACCTAATTAAAAGTTGTAATTTATGCTGTTTTAATTTACTTTAATTTTTGTCAGAAGGGATTGTACTTTTTAACATATATAGAAAATATTAAAAAGAAACGGATATAACGTAAACGATTTATATGAGTCAGCTCCCACTCAAACACCGAACACGAATGAACCTTACATACGATACGAACCCCAATCGCAACTTCTCAGGTCTTTCCGGTAGGCTCGGAAAAACAGTGTGTCCGAGATTCAGAAGTTGCGATTGTACGAACCCGTGTCTCCTTTTTAGCTCACCTGAGCTGAACTTTTTACATTTTGGACTTCTTCTGTTAAACCGCTTATTCAATTTCACAAAGCACCCTTATAGTAAAGCAAATAAAAATTGCAGAAATGAAAGACCGATCTTTATTAAAAGCGGAGAAAACCTCGAAAATGTAGAGCAAGGGGTGCAATTTTCAAAAATCTTCTTAAGATCTACTGAGTCAAAGTCAACGTAATTTAACATAAATATTCCTTATGGAAAGGAAAACATTTTTCATCCATACACTAACATTAACTCATTTTACCCATAGGAATTTTTGAAAAAATATCAAAACATTTTGTTTTAATATAAAAGTACATATGTACAGAAATACTTATTTTAATGAAGGATATTTAAAGAACTGGGTACGCTTAATATTACATATCGGTCCTGTCGAAATGAAAAAAAAATCAAAAACATAATATCTTTAATATGTTCGCCGGAATAATTCATGTAGGACACCCCATGTATGAAAAAAACTTTAGTTTTCGTTTGGTAATTGTAAACTCCGAATCCGGACCTTCTATACGGATTTTGTTAAATATATCTGTATTTTTAATGTTTGATCTGATATTTTATTAAGGCCGCATTCGAGTACATACACCAAAATTTCAGAATCGCACAATTTTAGACTTAAGAATATAAACACGAAAAAAATTATGTACAAAACTGCGTCCACATTGGTTTTTTGTTTTTGTTTTTGGGGGGGTTTTTTTTGGTGTTTTTTTTTAATTATTTGCTATTTTCAAGATGAACAAGAAAAGGATGTTTTCATTGGTCAGCTAAGGCTTAAGATGAGTTTCTTTAATATGACAATGCCTATACAAATAGTCAAGGAAAGGTTGTGGCTAAATGGAAGCAAAAGCTCTTATCGTGGTGCCCTCAACATTATGCGTGAAACGTTAGACTATTTTTTCTCGAAATTATATTTTGCTGCACAATTTACTTTACCAAAAATTCAATGAGTGATTATCCACAAGATTAAGTGCCATGAATTTATATTAAAAAAATATAGATATCGATGACAAATAAAGGTCTATGAAAATATGTCACCAACATCTAGCATGAGATGTCATCTGGCTCTTGAAAATCGCTGTTAGATATATACCTGTTCATTTAAAGATATCCAAATTTTAAGTGGCTATGACATCATGCAAATGGGTTGTTTAAAAAGTACACTCATGTACTTATTACATTTTTAAGTACAACTGTAAAAGTTTTAATCAGAAAAAAGCTGTGCATGCTTCTTTTCCCGTTACATTGTATCGAAAAATAGGGGAAAAATTACGTGTGCCTATATATACATATATATAAGTTCTTTCCTATTCACAAGTGTGACGATCTCTTTCACAACTGACTACTCCAGAGGTCAGAGGTCACCACAAGCCCGAACCTATTGGGATGTTATGTGTATACACACAATAGTGCTTCCGAAAAATTTATCGCCTAGCTTTTCCTCCTTCCTAATCTATGGTTTCCGATCGGTTATAGATAGCTGTATCTCTGAGGTCTCATTCTATTGGTTTCAGTCAGCACGGCAGGTAAACCATGCTCTTCAATGAAGCTGTTTTTCATTTTATTCAAGGTAAATGACGACATTTAAAACAGCCTCGCTGGGCTTGTTTTTTTAGTTTTAAAGATAGTCGGTGCATGTTTTTTAAAACATCCCTTTTAGTTTTAACCCAGTATCTTTTTTTTTTTTTCAAACCGTTGTATATTTAGGGCACTGAAGTTGATATATATTAAGCTGTTTGTTTTTACATTGTCGTTTTGTCATATGGTGATTCTGGTTGTAGCCAAGCATCCCCAGCAATGGACGAAGGAGGAGGTAGCGGCTTGGTTACGGTGGTGCGGGGAAGAGTACTCGATCGAAACAGTGCCCGCCGACAAGTTCGATATGAACGGTAAGGATAATACTGTTTCTTCACTTTTCTGTTATCAGAGAAACTGAAACTTTAAAAAAAAAATTCAAATTTCAAAACAAACCATCACTTTGAAATAAAAGCAATATTTGGACGTACAGTTTAATCAGAAAAATGTAAAAAATGTCAGTTTGTTGGGGGGGGGGGGGGGGGGGGTTCTGTGAATCAGAAAATTATGAATTGTGTTAATGCGATTTTTTGCGAGACAATATTTCAACATTCAGCTACGTGTAACTAAAAATGATTGATTGATTTTACTATAGAAATGATTATGATAAGACATTTTTAGTATTAACCGGATATTATTTTGTACGTTAGAAGGTGACCCAGTCCACATATTCAGAGGAAGTACCACAATGTAGTTGCATTCTGATAAGGATGTGAAAAAGTTATTTTTAACGTCACCAGTGGGTCACAAGTATATAACTTACTGAGAAATGTGTTCCTTTGAGAGGGAAAAACCCAGGCGTTTTGATTTAGTTTCACTTTTAGTAAATAAGAACCATAGACAGTCGGTAAAAATAATTAAAAAATGAAAATATTATTTTTCCTTAATAGAATTTAATTTAGGTCTCCCTGAAGTAACTGCTTTTATAGTTGTCGTATAGAACAGTTCATTAAAACAACTTGGTTTAATTTTGCTGAAACACTCGCAATATTTTCAATCAAGAAATAAATAGAAAAATTAAAATATGCCCTCTTTAAACAAATTTTGCTTTCCCTCCCTAGTTGGTTTTATTTAAAATTTTACGTGACCAAGAATGCAGAATTAAATTCAGACAACCTAATTGTACAGTATTTCTGAATTTTTAATTTGCAAAAGCTTTAATTCAATGTAAGGTCAATATTTAAGTATCTTCATATATATATATATATATATATATATATATATATATATATATATATATATATATATATATATATATATATATATATATATATATATAAAATATGTGAATGAGATGATTTTATTATTCCCTGCCACTTAAAAATGAGGCCCATGCATTGATGAGTAAATCAGACCGAATAAAGTGGTCGTATGACGTCATATCTAGACAGCTTCGTAATGTATCAGAAAAGACGGGTTAATGATGAGATAATAGAAATAAAGGTTAAAAACAATTTGTAATATCAACTTCAACACCTGAGATGTCAAGAATATGACTGTATTTTTACCAACTTTTATAAAATATCTTTGGAAAATATTTATTTAATTCATTTTCTACATGTAATGCACGTACGTTTTTAATTGTTTTGAAGATAGGGGACTAAGAAGCGTTAAGGAAGTGTAGGGGCAATAATAAGGAACTCCGCGTACTTAAACGCGCTTTTAGACGCTTTACAAGTACATTTTTTAAAATAAATTGTCAACACTTAAAACAGAACACTACATGTAGCGAACGTTATAAACGACTATGCTGTAAGGAATGAAGACTGCGCCTTAATAGTGATGCCTCTAAGTACAAGAACATATAAACCTTTCAAGGTTTTATACTCAGGCAGTTCCGCATGTGTTCACGGTAGAATTACACTTTTCAGGAAAAGCCCTTTGCCTTTTAAAAAGAAGCGATTTTATGGAAAGAGTGCCGAAGAACGGAGACCTTCTGTACAACGCATTGAACAAACTCGTCCACAAAAATTCAGGTAGGTTTTATTTGAAACTGATACAAATTTAACTTTAAAAACACACCACACAACATATAAAATAACTTCTGTCTTTATAGTCAAGAATTCAGCATTTTTGCATCGTCTATGGACAGATTTGATACAAATGGTAAATTACATACTTCTCTGTATGTTTATCGCTAGTTGGATGTGCGAAATTCTGTTTTGATGTATTCCTACGCACTTTGTTGATTGCAGGGGTATACGACAACCAGTCGCAATCTGGGACTTCTTACCAAAACATTCCAACTGCACCGTCGTCATTTCAGATTCCTCAACAGTTCTCGTCGCCAGGTAATTAAAAATGTTTTCAAAATAATGATTATTTAAAATGTTAAAATTGACTTTAAAAGATCGTTATCTCCTCTAGTCATATTCAAACCACGCTGGGGGTAAACTCTCTGTTTTTAATACAGAAATCTGAAATTCAATACATTTATAATGTGTTAATCAAATAATTTCAAAATATTCAATTTTCTTTGCTAATATTATCTTGATATTGTTATTTCTCTCTCTCTCCCTCTCTCTCTCTCTCTCTCTCTCTCTCTCTCTCTGAGTTGAGAGATATTATTTAAGTAGTAAGTATTTAGTACTTGAACAGCATTCATATGATGTCCTAATGTTTAAAATTTACATATAATGCTATATATTTCACTATAATCAGATATTGATGGCGTTGATATTCAAGATATTAAATCATTAACTTAAAGGTCCCTTTTAAAGACAACAAATAAAGTTTCATGATCTCTTAATTCAGAATTTGTTTTCTAAATAAAAAAAAAGGGGGGGGGGGGACAAAACAAGACATTTTTACATCCCGACCAATGGACGACGAAATTGATGCTTATTTTTCAACAAAATCGATTCTGTGATCGCATCTTGAATCATGATCCAGGTAGTGTACGACACTTCCCCTGCACCAGGAAACGGATCACAGGAAAAGGTTCCGTTGACGATCTTTATGGTCATGTTAAAACTTAATCATCCGGATACTTCAGGAAAACGCTAGGGAGTGATAATGATCGAGAAAATGTCAAACATCTCTGCGTTTCCGCGTTGGTCTTTGAGAGAAGCCGGAAATAGGACCAGTCAAATGTTTCTAATATGACACCAACCTGCTGCCAGTGAATTATGTTATTGATCCGTAGATCTGTTGGGCTTAGAATCGAGATGTGTTTCCGTGTTATTCGTTTCTTTTTATCCAGGGAGCAGGTAACATGGCACCTTTTGTCGATCAAAACAAGGAACAGCTCTGCGATTTTTCACTGCAATGTTGCCTTTAGACTTGCAAAAGAACGCTTTTGATTGTCATGTTTAAGCGCATCTCTATAGTCGGGTATTAAAAATTCATAAAAATGACAAACGCTTGAAGAATGCAAACAACAAATGCATACAAATAATAAATGTCAATTTAAACGGATATCCTTATGAGATTGGTAGTTAGACGTTACAGGGAAAATTTAAAATTAGGAAAAGATAAGAATAGAACCCTCTGTAAAAATGTTACTGATAAGTGTAGGTAAACGGAAGTAAGTCTTAATATGAAAACCGGTACACAAGGGTATATTTATCAAATATTGCCTTACATTTGTGAATGCTGTAAGGGAAGTTTAATATAAGATTACGCAGTTGTGTCGGAAATACTAACGGCAATTGCATATATTGTGTACACACACTCGTCAGTAATACTAACGCGTTTCATATTATGTCTGTCTGGATACAATGTACCCTGAGAATACTTCAAACACTTATGACCTCTTTAAACCTCAACTCGGAATATAATTTGGTTTTTTTATACGCTCTCAACAGTGCCTGCATTGTAAACTAGAACGATGAATTCTGTTTTTTCTCTCATGATCGTAAAAAATGAAAATATTAATGATCTTGATAATCTTTCAGATCAGAGCAATGGTGGCCTAGTCCTCCTGTCGCGGTCCAATGCACAGACGACGCCTGTCTACACGACTAAGGTCAAGCCATTTGTGCCCATCCTCCCACACCCCGCCAATCATATCACAAAGCAAGAAATACTCCCGGTTACCACAGTACCAGGTAGTTGTAAGAATTAAGATACATTTTAAGATGAAAAATGTATGGTTTTCTGAAGAAAATCATTTTCGAAAGAATTGAAACTTTTTTTTGGGGGGGGGGGTGGGTGTTATCTTCTTTTTGTTGTTGTTGTGCTATGTCAATTATAAAGCCGTTTCATCTAAAAATTTAAATACACCCCCCCCCCCAAAAAAAAATATCAAAAAATTGGCGCAAGCGTCAAAAGAATAGCGGTAAAAAATTTCTTTTACGTAACAAGAACTGTTTAAAATGAATTGAATTACATGGAAAATGAAATCACAGACATTTTGACTTAGTTGTTTAATATATTAGCCTAGTATATGATTATACACATAATTGTGTTTATCTCTCTATATTATACATATACATGTTAAGAAATCTTAATTTTTATAAAAAATAAAGATTTATTGAAAATAAGAATTAAAGGATGAAAATGAGATATAAACATTAATACTTTTTACTTTTTATTTGTTTTTATATTTTTAACATTTTGAAATAATTTGTATGTTTGTCCTTCGGCCGATCACAGTTGTGTCCGTAAGAGGCATCGGCAGACTTCACTATTTTCTGCACAAATTTCGCTTCGCTCTACTTTCGTGTAACTCTTTTATTGATATTAATTCTAGTGGTTTTCAAAAATTCTCTTTCGTTTGATTTATTCGTTTTACGAAACAAGTATATGTTTTCTTGGATTATGTTAGAGTGACATAGAATCATTGGTTTCTTGTTGTAGGAATACTGAGTCCTGCGCCGAGTCCCTCCGATACCGGAAGCGGATCTGACGTAGATTCCTGTCCAGAATACGACGGTAAAATACATTCATGTGCACTTAATCTTAGTTGCATATCTGTAATATTACAGAAAAACTTGAATTGACATGCTGAAGAGCTTCACCACCCCCCACCCCCCCCCCCCCCCCCCCATAAAACAGAAATGCAATTTAGGACGCACAATAAATTGCGATAGTTTTGGACTTTTTAACCGAATTTACTAAACATTTTGTACAAGTATTCCATTTCAATTTTTTTTTCAAACATTCTGCTATAGACGCCGTTCCATAACTTAGCTCTGAACTTCTCTTATGATAATAAACATTGTTATACTTTCATGTTAAATACTAAAATCTGATTGGTTAAGACGCAGTTCATAATCCTTTCTATTACCCTCAGCGTTAGCAACGCACTTAGCAACAGGTAACATTAAAAATTGTTACATGCGCGAAAATTATGCGCGTACGGTTCGCTGTAGAATTCACGTTATTCCTATATAAAAGAAGTGAAATTTTCTTAAAAATTAAGACATTCAGTATAACAAAATAAATAGTGCCTGTTTGGGAGGGTAACAGTTGAAATTGACACCCCTCAAAAACCTTCGTCAACCTCCGCTTCGCGTCAGTTGACAATGGTTTTCTCGGGGTGTCAATTTCAACTGTTACCCTCCCAAACAGGCACTATTTATATACTATCATCATCCCCGTAAAGTGAGGTAGACAAGTGTAGTTTGTGTGCAGAATCTCGATCCGCAAGTGAATTTTTCAGGTCGGAGAGCTATGAGAATAAATTTTAAAAAACAGCCTGAGTCAAGTAAAGTGATTGTATTAGTATTATACTGTCCGTAGTTTTTTGGGGGTTTAAACATTTCCACAGAATGCGAGAAAAATTAAGATAATCAGTCCAAAACTATCGCTTTTTTATTTTTATTTTTGAGGTGGGGGTTATCGGAATAACTGTCGCTGAATACAATTAACACAGATTTTCCGGTAGAGTTTCAGATATACATCTACAGCTAATCCATTCTCATGACATGCATTTAAATTTCGTGTCTTGAAACTTTCAATAAAAATGTCAGAATTCATAATTTTTTCTTTATGGCCACAGATCGCTTGGTATGTAGAAATCCGATGCAACCGTCGCAGCTAAACTACATGAATCAGCTTCGGCCGACCATGCCTACAGGATCAGAACTCGTCCCATTCCTACGGAGCAAGGAGTCAGGTATGAGTAAGTTAAACCTTAACTTTATCTTTCCCTGTATAACTACTAATTGTCTGAAATAAGTACAAATGTAGGTATCTTTTGTTGTTAAATTAAGGGAGGGATTTAATGATTACACTTTTGAGTAAAGCTCGCCTTGTTAAGATTATTTGGAAAGGTGGTGGTCAAGGATTTGTGTCTTTCTATCAGTAATAGTTGGTTTTATTTCAACATATTTAAATTCTCAAGTGCCTTTGCCTTACCACGTATCGTTTTGTACTATATAAACCATAACTTCAAATGACGCATATTAGGGCGCCAGCGGGGCTTGCTTATTTAAATTCAAATATTTAATCTTAAAATGGCTTAAAATTGTATAAATATAAGTAATAAGGAATCATTCTTTTAATATTATGAGGTAATAATTTCGGTCGGGGCGTGATCAAATCTATCATAAAGCCCTTGGGGCTTCATTGGATTTGATCACGCCCCGACCAAAATTATCACTTCATAATACTCAAAAAATGATTCCTTATTACTTAATTATTCTCTTAAACTATTCAAATATAGTTGTCAAGAATAAGAAAAGTCCAATACCTTAACTCTGTAACCTTTAATCAATATGATTATGTTTTTCAATCAAATGTATAATGTTTCATTTACTACAAAGATTACAGCTCTTGATTTTGCATTTAGCCCACCCAATTTTATTTTAAAAAGAATTTTTTTATTTGGGGATTACGTCATTATCTTTGTTCATTCATAGATTGCCGGTTACTGTGGGAATTCATCTATCAACTTCTGCAGAATCCCTGCTACAAAGAATACGTGTGTTGGGAAAAACTTGATGATTACGTGTTCAGGATCAACAACCCGACAGGGCTTGCGCAACTCTGGGGTCACCAGAAAAACCGCACGAATATGACGTATGAGAAACTATCTCGAGCACTCCGCTACTACTATAGAATGAATATCATTAAAAAGGTCTCCGGTAAAAGACTTACCTACAAGTAAGTATTAATAGCTAAAAGTTGATATACTACATATTGTTTTATCTAAAGGATTAAAACTGTTTATTTTTCCCATTGGAGAACCTTAATATAATTATTTAATTATCAACTTTTTATATCAGATGTCTAATATTATTTCTTTCGAACAAGTGCTAATTTATTAACATAAGATTTTCAAAGAAATTATTAAAATACAATACCTTATTTTCATGGGATATTTTTTATAAACGCCTCAGTTGAAATATACAAATAACAAAAGAAAGATCAACTCCCTTCTTGTATGGATTTTATGAATAATTTAACGGGTACAAAAATGCTCCTATTTAACTCTCTCTCTCTCTCTCTCTCTCTCTCTCTCTCTCTCTCTCTCCATTAATTATTTTTACTTAAGATCTATGTAAGAATCAAAATTCGAAGGCCACGCATTGTCACGGATTTCCTCATACTTTGCAAGTGATAGACTTTGATGAGTAAAAAAGGTTAACACCATTTATCTGTCGCTATGTGGTCCCGTTGCCATGGTAACAGAGGGTAAAGATGTAAAAATTGCATTTTAAAGCTAATTTGAGAACATATTGTTAGTAATGTGCACAACTTAGGGCATCTAAGGTAGAATATATTATTAAACAAAACTGTCATTTTTCAAGAAAAAAAAACGTTTATGGAGAAACTCGTATGTTTAAATTCTTTCAATGGTAACTAAAGAGAAATTTCAAAATATGATTTCTTCATTTAATTTGAATAAGAAATGCAATTGAAAAAAATCTGGCATTTGCTTAAAAAATATTGCTGTTGCTATGGACTATTTTCTGTGTGATTTTCCACGGAACTTTTATTTCCTTACCAACATCAGCTCTGTGTTGTAATAAAAAGTTTTTGTGGTATACAATAAAAACTTAGGCATATTTCTACAAGTTCCAACAAAAACAATTGCTAAAAATTTTCTAAAATCAGGAATTACAGCATATCAAAATCATCTCAGTTTTTTTTAGTTTTTTTCAGTTTCTTGGCTTTGTTGCCATAGCAACAGGTGTAAATTTTCATAAATTGATGAATAATGCATGGACATTGATAATGATATATAAACTAAATAATTGACCGTTTCAGCTTATTTAAAAAATACATACGACCAATTTCAAAAATTTCAAACGGATTCCATGGTAACATTTCAAAAGTATTGGTTTCTCCATCAGTTTTCTTCTATGAAATAAGAATTGACAATAGAACAAAGATTGTTAAATCTCTTTGATAGTTTTATATAGTGGGCAAAACCTTCTAATATGGCTTTAAAGTATGTAAGTTTTGCTATTTTTCCATCTCTAGCCTCGGTTAACATGACAACGGTTACTCCCAGCACCCAACTATAAATGTCTTTTTGCGTTTTACACCTAGGTGTGTCCATATATGAAATATAAAGAAAATCGGTTATTATGCGTGGCCAGACCCTTTTATAAATCATTGATTCTTACATAGAATTGATCTTAACAATATAGGTTTATGCAACCGCCTGCGAACATTCAGAAAGGCCAACGGGGAGCAAAGCCTCATAGTCGCTCCCATCTTCTAACGACCTGCAAGGATGAGGAAGCTGACGATTTTGACAGCGAAATGCGCTCCGATGACACGCTCTCGTCGGAACTGTCTCAAACATCGATAGAAACTAAGCCCATTAAACTGGAAATTCCCGAGAGTCACGATCCGTTGCGGAGAGATACCCGAGACAAACTGACCAGGAGCATGTCGTACCCAGGAATGGTACATTTATCGTCTGTTTGTCACTCTACGGACATCAACGACCAGCCTTTTGATTTCACTATGACAACGCTCAAGCGCAAAGAAAAATCAGTTGACGATAGTGTTTCTTCCGCTCGGGCATGTGCACAACTCACTTTTCCATTGCCAGTGGGCCTAAATTCCCCGGAGTCAACAAACAGTTGACCAATGTTTATTATGCCAAAAACTGAGAAAGTGCATGTAAGTAGTGTTTTAGGCGTTCACTGGTCTGCTATCGTAGACATACAACGCACTATGTTGTTTGGCAAGGTGTGAATATACCCCCGGTGGACTGCGTTTGAGCATCCCAGTGCCTATGATAAGGGAATAAATGCACTCCTTCGTCCTCAAGGGAATGAACTGTTTTTGCATGTCCGTTTGTCCGTCCGTTACAGGGTCAAAGGCCGCGGATTCCAATTCGATGGCAGGGTCGAGACTCCTCTACAGAACATCATGTGAAAATGCATTGTAAAAATTAAATTCTATGTGGTTAAATACAAAAATATCCCAATATTTGGATGGGAGGGTGTTTTATTATAAACTGGTATTTTAATTTTTTTTAATGTGCATGTAGCAATATACAGACAGTAATATCTTAGACAATCTACAAGATTTCTTACGTAAGTTCCCCCCGCTTATCCAAAATATAAATGATTCAGTAAAATAAGTTAAGTTTTGTCTGTCGTGTTTCTTATAATGGTTCAGAGGAAACTCTGATTAAAAGATTGATTAATTAAAGGATAAGAATGGTTAAGAAGCTATTGTTATTTGTTGTTTAGTTAGTAACTATAAATTTTGTTTTTGTTTATATCTGTTTATATAATGGAATGCGTTAATTTTTTTTTCTTGAAATATTGTTTGTTTTGGTGTTTTTTTTATTTGTTGTTTTTTTTTATTAATGTTAATTTTGCGATGGTTGGGTGGGGGAATGTTTTCCCTGTTCCTTTAAAAAGTATCAGCAATTACAGTTAACTTTCACCGTATTTTTGAATCACAGAATTCTGAAAGTTTATTTAATGGTTACGTAATATTGGTTTCTTTGTGTTTATTTTTTGTGGGTTTTTTTTTTTTCATATGTTGTGTATGAGTCTTGATTTGATAAAACTTGGATATTTAGTTAAACAATGGAAATACTGATATTGTATCTACTTACATCCTAGACGCAATCTTTAAAACTCATGGACGTACATTTTAATTTTAAAAACGCATTTGTCTGTAAGGCTAAATTGTTATAATTATAGATATTGTTTAAAATAAAAGTATGCAAGAATATTCTTATCTAGTAAATAGATGTTGATTATTGTATGATTGATTGATGTTAAAGAGAAATTATGCCATGATGTTCTTTGTGTGTTTTGTTTTATTTATGCGAACACCGCTCTGTTCAGAAATCCTGCGCATGCGTTACTGCAGCCCGAAAGACTACTCTTCTGGATAAATTGGAGCCTTTTACTGCCTATCCTTTTGGCTGTATATTCTAAACGCCATTGTATTAAGCATTTACTAGTATCTGGTATATGAATTAAGTCGGTTCTTCACATAAGGGACTGTAAATTTATAAATTTTGTATCTACTGCCACCACATGACAAATGTCATGTTGTAAATTTTGTAGTTACTTCCACCCGGTAAATTCAAAATTTACAACATGACAGAACTTACACACAATTTGAGTTCAAATCGTTAAAGTATATAGAACGGAATAAAGTGTTAAGCCATTTTTGGGAGTTGATTACCGTCTTCCTTGGAAGACGGTATAAAGAGTTGAAATAATTTACAGTCTCCGGGTTGTGCACTTCCTTTCCTTTGTGATTGGTAGAACGTACATTATGTGAAAATTTACATTTATTTCATTGGTTGAAATATTGTTCGGCGTAAGGGAGATAATTTTCTGATGATCTTTTTCATGTACGACTTAACAAATTTCGTAGATTTCAAATCTTAAAAAGTGAGAAAACGAAAAAGCAATACAAAATTGCTATGAATTAAATTCAGCCTTTTGGTTTTCAGGTCCAACTAGTTGAAAGTAATATTCTATAATATCTATTGAAATTATTTGTTTTTCTTTTAGCATTGTTTATTCAAATATTTATACAAAATAAAAAAAATTGATGCGGTATGTCTAATATAGGCAAAGTTATTTGCACCTTAGATAGATAAATGCAGTGGGATAACTTTGATTTCATAAAAATAATACGAGTCTACGACCCTACCTAAGATCTCTTTTATCGTATAGTCGATCACAACTTACAAGCTCGGGTACGCAGTTCTCAATTTTAGACACGAAGGCTTAAATGACACATGGCATAAAATGTTTCACTCGCCATGCTATGTAGAGGAAGGTGACATTTATACAAAAAGAATTAAACTGTCTTTGATAACTAATTGCTGTTTAGGGTTTGTTCTAAAGACGGTAAGTTTTTTTAAAAAAAGATATACTTGTTATAATCAACTCTCCTATGCAGTTACTCTGGCAAACCGAAAGTGAAACAGTGTTTGGACCTAAGCACAAATCATCACCGCTGACAAGATATATTTCTTGAAAATAATCGATAAATTCGATGTTATGTATCTTGAAGCATTTGTTTTTAAGAAACTTATTTATGAATACCTTGAAAATGGTCAAATGTTAAATAGTACGAACAATTTAGATATTTTTTGCAGTCGTATTTATTCATACGCCAGAGTTCAATAAAGCCTCGTTTAACCATCGGCTGTCTCCGTAAATCTCCGACAAGCAGAAAGTCATTAATTCTATATTTAGAGGTCGGTCGCGTCATCAAGCTATCACGTGACCTGGTGTACACATTCTCTTGCTTGTTGGAGATTAACGGAGACAGCCGAGCATCTGGTTGAACATGTTGAACGAGACTAGAGTTCGTTATTTTTTTTTTTTTATAATTTATTTCTTTTTCAAGGAACAAACATACAGAGAAGACATTCAGTCACACACACATACACACCCACACTTATGAAAAAACACCTAAATGTATTATTTAGTGGTTACTTGCCTACATAAAAAGAAAAAAAAAGACAGTTTAAGTGACAAAACAGAAATAGAAAAAAATAGTCATAATGAAAATAGATTAGATGTCAGCATCAAAGATACATTTCCAACTTTCCCATAATTTTTCAAAATATTGTAATTTAAAAGTTTGTACTGCAGCGTATCTTTCAATATTGTATTTTAGTTTTAGATGACAAAGGAAACCAATTAAACATGGAATCTTATTTGACATAAGACAACAAAATATATATTGTTTCATATAAAGAATTATAAAATTAATGACTTTGTTATGAAACGACAATGGAAGTTGGCCAAGTATAATATTAGACATATTAAATTCGACTCTTTCAGAGGTCTTTCTGTAAATGTATAAACTAAGTTCACTCCACAGGGTATGTATTTTCTCACAAGAAATAAAAACATGTATAATAGTTTCAACATTACTTTTACAGAACCCACATATGTCAGTAGTTTTGACATTAATTTTTTTAAGGTAGAAGCCAACTGGAAGAATTTTGTGTAAAATTCTAAATTGAAGCCATTGTACAGAAGAATCTTTGGTAGTATTAAAACAAATCTTAAAAATGTCACATATAGTAAGATCTTCAACATTATAATCCGTTAGATCTGTTTTCCATTTGGTTACAGCAATTGGAACAACTACATTTTCATACAAAACATTATAAATAATTTTTGTACACTTTTCATGGGGTATAACCGTTTGGAAAAAAAATGGTATACATGGATTAGGATTTCTTTTAACAGAAGTCCTGTCAATATTAGACATTTTGAAAAACTTAAAAATTGCTGTTTTTACACTATTGTATTGCATTGTACATAGAACCTTGAGACTGTATTTACATTTAAATTCCTCAATATCTAAAAAATTACAATTTTCATCATAAAAATCTTGAATAACCTTTACACCGGTCTTGTACCAGGCTTTAATAAAAACATATTTATTTGCTATGTGTATATTTGAGTTATACCACACTGGAGTATTTAAAAAATTATCTTTTACCTTTGGGTGATTCTTATAGGTAGTAATAAAACATAACCATGAATTTAACACATCTTTCCAAAAAACATTGTTTACCTTGTGTAAGCATTCAATTACAAAACTATCACCAAAATCAAACAATTTTTAGAGTTCGTTATTGCTTCGATCCATACATTAATCATTACACAACACGATTCATACGGTTTTTTTCTCAAAATTCTTGTCGGAGTAGTCCGAGAATTCACATTATAAAAATGTGCGAAATTCAAAGACAGATTATAAACTACTTGCCTAGCAAAGTAACATATCAATCATTTTAAAATTAATAATAATCGATAAAATCAACTCCCGTCAGTACTTTGATTTGTTTTCTAAAATTACTTTCAATTGAACCCTCATATAACCTTTATAACCTTGTTTGTGGCCCACGTGACCCAACCATGTGCATGTATATCATACATGTAAATACGAAGCTTCAAGATAATGATTTGGACAACTTTTTGCCTGCTTACCTGCAAAGAAACTATAGCCCAAAAAATAAAAGAATTCACAAACTGCATTGACGTGAAAATTTGCGTTTTGAACCGATTTTTAAAAAAATATTAATAAAACTGTGTCGTGTATTCATGATAAATGTCAAGGCGGCAGTTTTGCACCCGTCTTAGGTGCATGTTCCGAATATTCAATTATGTCATAAGACAGACAATTGCTTATAAAGTTTAAGGCTTTAACCAATTAAACTGTTGTTAAATCTTGCCTTTCAAGTAAAATATTTATTTTTTTAAAGATAAATTCCAATGAATATTTTTTTTAAACTCTCTATATGATACTTAGAATTTCTTACCGAAATTAAATTCTTCTTATTAGGACCCCGATCTGCGGGCGCCCTATTGTGATGGTGATCAGTCTGTCTTTCCATCCGTCCTTCCGAGAGCGCTTGTATGGAACATATCTTCTCTCCCATTGGCCAAATCTGGCCAAAACTTCCTCCAACAGAGTGCCTTTGGGTAAAGGGTGTGCAGTAACTTTGAACCCTATTTTTAGATCTAAGGTTAAGGTCAAAGCAGCATAATATGTAAAATCCTTGTCCGGGGCATATTTTCTCTCCTCTTGGTCCAATCTTGCTCATACTTTACTCAAAGGGTGGCTTTGATCAAAGGGTATGCAGTGAACTTGAATGATGTTTGTAGATTGAGTGTCAAGGTCATATCGTATCACCACAAAAGCCTTTTTATAAGAGCATAATTATATATGTATTCTCCACTTAGCCTTTTTGGCTAATATCTTACTTAAATAGAGCTTTTTAGTTATGGCATGCAGTGATCTTGAACCAATTCAATGTGATGGTCAAAGCGGATCTCTTTATTATCAGTTTTAGACCGTAGGTTATTTTTCATTTATTTTCTTAAATCTTGCTCAGATTGAACAAAAATGCCTGTATGTAAGGGGTAATGAGATTGAATAAGAAGTTCAGCTGAAAAAACTCTCTCAGATTTAGGTCATGGTCAAAGCAAAATTCTTTGAAATTCTTTATTCATCCCCTTGTCTATTATTTCAGTGGGGCCCTTTGAGATGGTCGCCATCTCAATAATGTCTAGTTTAATAATATAAATTCAAGAAGGATTTCATCTTCGCAAGGCAATGGTTTACGATCCACTCTGCTCATCTACAACACTGTTATAGTGGAGCAGAGTGGACCGTTTGTTGCAACTGTTGCAACCACTATTGAAATAAATTATTTCAATAGTGGTTGGGAATGTATAACATTAAAAAAAAAATCACTTTACAACCACTATTGAAATAACACCTCTATTGAAATAAATTATTATATTATTATAGATATGTAATTTCTTTACAGACACCATTGAAGAACAACTAACTACTTTTAAATTTATTTTTTCAATCGTAGGTGAGAATGAATGTCTTTTTAAATATTACTTTTTAATCACTATCGTAACACATTTGGAAAGAAAAAAGTTGTTTATAATTTTTGCAAACTATTGTGAAATGAAAGAAATCTGAAGAACAATTTCAAATACACAATTTAGGTAATATAGACTTGCATATTTTACGGTAATAATAACCAAGACTATAAAATTAATGTAATGTTCACGATGTTCACTGCTGTGCAGAAATAAATAACCAATTCCCGAAATCAACATGCATATAAGACTGTTTTTATCTAACAAACAATTTCAAATACACGACAAGATGTAATTATAATCGGGTCGATTATAAAGTCACCGAAACGAACGAAGCCATCATTGGGAGTAGGGATGACCCAAATGGATCAAACTTTACAGACAAAAAGATTTAGAACTTGATTATTTTTATTTCTGAAGTTTCATGATGTTCCCCAGGGGTCCTTTACTATACATCAGGTGAACCAACATGACCCAAGGAACAAGAATATATATGGTTAAGGGGTGGGGGTCTTAACCGTTTTCAAGATATTTTGACACTTCCTATTTGAGGGAGGTCAGGACCTCCCCGGGGCCAATGACCTACATACCATGTGATGCCCCGTGACACAAAGAACAAGAATATATATGGTTGAGGGATGGGGATCTTAACCGTTTTTAAGATATTCGGGCACTTCCTGTTTGAGGGGGTCCAGGACCACCCCCAAGGCCCATGACCTACATACCATTTGATGCCCCTCAACACATGGAACAAGAACATTTATGATTTAGGGGTGGGAATCTCGGCCGTTTTCAAGATATTCGGGCACTTCCTGTTTGAGGGGGTTCAGGACCACCCCCAGGGCCCATGACCTACATACCATTTGATGCCCCTTAACACATGGAACAAGAACATTTATGATTTAGGGGTGGGAATCTCGGCCGTTTTCAAGATATTCGGGCACTTCCTGTTTGAGGGGGTTCAGGACCACCCCCAGGGCCCATGACCTACATACCATTTGATGCCCCTTAACACATGGAACAAGAATATTTATGGTTTTGGGGTGGGGTTCTTAACTGTTTTCAAGATATTCGGGCACTTCCTGTTTGAGGGGGTCAGGACCACCCCCGGGGCCCATGACCTACATACCATTTGATGCTTCTTGACACAAGGAACAAAAATACAAGAATATATATGGTTTAGGGGTCAGGATCTTAACCATTTTCAAAATATTCGGGCACTCCCTGTTTGAGGGGGTCAGAACCACCCCCGGGGCCCATTTGATGCCCCTTACAAATGGAACAATAATATATATGGTTTAGGAGTCAGGATTTTAACAGTATTTGAGAATGGTCCAATTCCTGGGGGGTGGGGGTGGGTGGGGATGACCCCAGGGGTCAGATCTAATAAACCCTATATATTGCCTGTAACAGTCGATATATGATTCTGAAAATCCTATATTATTATCTTTGTCCGTTTTCAAGTTAAAATTATTTACAATAGAGTCTACAATTTTAGGTATAAGGTTCAATGTTAGACCCCACGATCATTTGATCCCCCAGAAAAGTGGTTGGCCAAGCCAAATGAGAAAAATAAAACCGGCATGCACATCTAGATATGCAGGCCTATCGTATCCTAAAGTTTTGTACAATTCTGTTCAGCCATCTATGAGAAACACGACGGACAAGTTCAGAGCGGGAAAGAAGATGAACCGTACAAAAATTATAGCTCTCCAAACTTCGTTTGGGGGACTTTATTAAGGTATTAAAGTCTTGCATATTTTACGGTAATAATAATCTAGACTATGAAATTAATGTTCTTATGTTAGGATTATCACTGTTCTGCAGAAATAACAACTTTTCGCAGATTAACATATAGAATTGTTTCCATTTCTTTACCTTTCTCTTTCTATAGATATATCATGTTCAATTAAATTGTAAATAATTTGTACCAGAGTGAGCACCTTGTAAATTTTCAGAACTTCTATTCAAACCCCTGTATATTAAAAATCATTTATAGATAAATTCATTTTATTATAAATATCACTATTGAGCTAAATTATTTCAATGGTGGTTGTGGGTGTACTTAATTACAACTACTTTTGAAATATATCATTTCAATAGTGCTTAATGATAAATTTTATTTCGACCACTATTGAAATAAATTATTTCAATAGTGGTTGTAAATGTACTTCATTACGACTACTATTGAAATATATTATTTCAATAGTGGTTAATAATGAATTTCATTATTACCACTATTGAAATACATGTAAATTACTTCAATAGTGGTTGGTTATGAAGTTTATTATAAGAAATAAATTGCAACCACTATTGAAATACAAACACCATTAAAATATAAAATATATATTCTCTCTCTCTCTCTCTCTCTCTCTCTCTCTCTCTCTCTCTCTCTCTCTCTCTCTCTCTCTCTCTCTATATATATATATATATATATATATATATATATATATATATATTCGCAATTAATTATACGATATACTAAAAACTAAACTGAACGGAAATAACATTATGCTATCGGGCAAATTGTTATAGTTTTTAGAATAAACTGCGATGATTTGGTATAAGCTGATGACGCGTGTTTCTTTAAATTAGATGGTCTGATTATTACTTCAAATAAGTGCTGGGTTATGCCGGGCATTGAAGGCATTGACATTGTATCATTTACGCACACGTGTGCGTGGGCTCTTTAACCTTTTAAATGAGAACTTGACGTATCAAACTTGTGATTCTTATATGATATTTAAAATTCCCTTTAGTGTTTCTCAAACTATTACACAAAATAAGTATATTCGAAACAGAATATAATTAGTGTAAAGGATGATTGAATAAAATTTTCAGAAATTAAGACATTATAAATATAAAAGGGACAAGAGAGAGAGAGAGAGAGAGAGAGAGAGAGAGAGAGAGAGAGAGAGAGAGAGAGAGAGAGAGAGAGAGAATGATATAAATTGATACTTGTCACTTGTTACAGAGACGGTTATATCTGCCACAAGATTGTACAAGAAGTCTGCTGTTGCGTTTGCGAAAATGCTTTTCCAGGGAAACGTACAAAACGGTTTGAGTATGGCGGCCTAAGAGGACAATAAAGAGTTCGTTTTCTGTAAGGCTGCATGGTTCTGCCCCGAGGTTAATATCAAAGTTGTTTAATCCGTCGTTTCACCAGTCATTGTAAAAGTCGGAGCGATCATTGCAGGAACATGCTGCATGTGAAAACAGATTTGTGACATATGAACCGCAGAGCGAACACATTTAAAGAACACAGGAATCGGCTGTAGAAACAAGTAGTTTACACGTGAACTTAAGACGTATAGTGTCGTCAGCATATGACCATATTGTATGCGGATTTGAACACTGGAAAACGAGGTTAAAAATTCGAATATCAGGATCAGTCGACGTACGGGCATAACACTGATAAAATAAGCTGTTGACAGTTGATTTTACGATAGATTTCCAAGAGTGCTTGGAAGGGGACGAACCACTTTGGAGCCAGTCACAAAAATGATGTGTTAAATTATAGTTTTGAAGAATACTTAAAATGTCTTGAATAAAGCCTTGTTGAGTTGGGGTGAGATCTGATAAAAAAGAGAACAGTCTTAGTATGAAGATTTGCTTTGTGAGACATCGTGGGTCCATGTCCATACGACACAGTCTTCTAAAGAAAAGGAGCTCCCTCGCATCAGTTTCTGCCATAATTGGAGTGAGATTTAGGAGCTGTTAGCACATATCGGATATTGTTTGTTTTTGGTAGGTTCAAGATAACTTTACATATGCCATGTTGTAATGTATTCAGACGTCGAACGTCCTCTTGTGTGATGGCATTGCATAGTTCACAACCATATAACATGGACGTACGGACGAACGACTGTTTTATATAAGTGAGACATAGTGAGGGGGTTGACATTAGTAATGCTGATTATTGTCATAGGCCGTAAAAAGATTTCCATCCTTTTTTACAGGCAGTAGCAATTCGGCCCCCGAGTTTTGCTTTAATGTTTAGCGCAATGCCTTGATGGTTATATGCTTTGCCAAATGGAATCAGAGAGTTCCCAAGATGTATGGTTTTTTCAGTTGGTTGTTTGTTTCTTTTTTGCTACAATTGTTAGGATACATGATTTATCGGCATTGAATTTTAAACGCCATTTACAAGACTACGTGCAGGCTGTGTTCATCATTGCTTGCATAGCTTTCGGGGATGTTGCAATGCATGAAATGTCATCTGCTAACGCAGGACTGTGGTATTTAGAATCTAAAATGCAACCTGAAGTGGTAACGTTACAGTTTTCCAAGTCAATCAGTAAGTCATTAATGAAGACAAGGTATAGAAATGTTGACAAAACTTCACCATCGGGATTTTGTTAATAGGTTGACAATGACAGCACTAGATGTATTCGTATAACAGTCATCAATGATTTGCCCCGTATTCTAGGAATATGTTACTTATACATTAGACTTTATCTCCAGAGAGTGTCGAATGCTTTGCTTGTGTCAAGAATACTTATAAAGGTATTGCTACCCAATGGAATAAAGTCTCGTGCAGATTGGAAGATGCGGTAATATTTACATTTTCTAGCGTCTTTGCCTGTCAGATAACACTACGTATCGATTTTGTACTATATAGCCAATAACTTCAAAAGACATATAATTGGGGCTTCAGCGGGTTTTGCTTATTTATATTTAAAAATTTAATCGTACCTGAACTTTATTTATTTTACAACGATTGATAAGCAAGTTCTACAACTTATATTAATATCTCTCGTTGGCACGGATGTTAGCGCGAGGGGGGTCATTGGTGTGGGAAGAAGCCGGAGTACCCGGAGAGAACCCACGTGTCCAAGCGGGCGACCACCATACCCTATCACATACCACCACTGTCGATCAAGGGGATCGAACTCGGGTCGCAGCGGTGACAAGCGAGTGCATTGTCCACTACGCTACTTGGACACCTCGTACATTTAATTTAATTTAATACAATTTAATACAATTTAATCGTACAATAACCTCTTTGCCTTCCTTCCTGTACCACATTTGACGCAATCTTCTCTCTTAGCAGATCAAAATTTCAACCAACTTTGTATTATAATCTATAATATCCTGAGATGATTATATTTTGGGTATCGAGTATTTCGTATAGTTCAGTTTCAGTACAACTGTCGTAAGTTGCGAGCGCCTCGGGTGTCGCCTTGTGCCATGCCGGGAGCTTGTTTTGTGATATACGTAAAAACTGTACATAATTATACTGTGTATATCAAGACATAACCTTACACAGATAGGGAGGTGATCAGAGGTAATAGATATAGAACCTATTTTCAAAATTTCATAATACTTCTGACAGTCAAGCATGTTTTATTTTCAAAATCTTTCCGAAAAGAAAAAAACAAATTAGGTAAACCTTGATTTCTTTGGGAAATACATTAAAAATTTATCGAATAATCATTTTCTTATATTTCCCTATTAATGTCTCACCTGCCAGGTGGGATACAAAAAGAACAAAATAAAGGATACATGATCGCAACTTTTCAATCGACTCTCTCTCTCTCTCTCTCTCTCTCTCTCTCTCTCTCTCTCTCTCTCTCTCTCTCTCTCTCTCTCTCTCAGAACTATGTTGCAAGTCTATGCCCCCTACAAAAATCAAATTTCGTAAATTTGCTTAGTAAACTTACACCCCCTTCACCACTACTACCAATCCACCCCTAGCAAATCTGAACATCCCTCGGACCCCCCCCCCCCCCCCCCCCCCCCAATCCTTGTAGAAAAAATCTGGATTCGCGCATAAAAATGTTCCTTTAATAAAGTCAAGGGTACGTTTTCTCCGAGTTACGGTTTCTTCGGGGTACGATTTCTCCTATATCTCTATGCACGCCACCTAGCATTAATTCAGTGCAAGACTGCAGGTTCTGCATCGGTAATCGTTTGTTTTGTATCGATTATTGTTGATTTTGCAAAAGAGGCTGTTGAGTTTCTTTTAAGCCGGTCTGTTTCGTATTCAAGCATGTTTTGAAAAATAAGTTGTTCGTCTTTTTTACCTTTCCCGCCGCCCATACAAGTCATTTCTTAAATATTTTATACTTAAAATTTATGTTCATTAAACCGCCTGTCAATTCAGAAAAGTCACGGAGAGCAAAGCCCCATAGTCGCTTCCATCTTCTAACGGAGATATGAATGGATGGGTAGTTATTGTTAATTGTTTAAATGGATACATGTATTAATTTGTTTTATTTAAATATTTTAAATGTGTTCATTAGGACTGGCTTGGCTTACCAAATAGGTGTGCACTATGTTCACTTTTGTAAATCAATCGAAGTGCTGTAGCATTTTAATGTACACATAGTGTACACTTTTCTACATGGGGGTTGTTATTTTGTTTGGTTTTATTTTTATGTTGTTCCTATATTTGATGCAATGATTTGGTAGGGGCATTTTTTCTGTTCTTTTTAAGAACTACCAGCAATTACTATTAACTTTCACCTTGATATTCTTTAATCACAGAATTCTGAAAGTATAAACGTATTTAGGTTCCTGTATTTTATCTTTTTTTTTAAGTTTTCATTTAAAGTTGTTTATGAGTCTTGATTATTTAAAACTTCGATATTAAGTTAAATGGGGAAAATATATTTTGTCAACCCAGAGTGTAGACACAAATTTTAGAGTTCTCTGTAAGACCACACTAATTAAATTGTAGATATTGTCTGAAATAAAATTGCGTACGAATGTTCTTCTCTCGTAGATAGAATTTTGATTTTTTGTTTAATTCATGTTATTTAAAGATAACTGATGTCACGATAAACGTTCTGTGTTGTGATTTTTATGCAAAGACCGGTCAGGTCAGAAATCCTACGCATGCGCATGCGTCTGCGGTCTGGATAAAATATTTCTCTCTCTCTCTCTCTTTCATTGAAAACCAGATATTCAAGTTTACCTTCAATATTTAAAAGTAAAATTGCTCAAAAAATAACAGAAGCACCGCCCTATTTCAATTTTGGAAAACGCCGTACAACTATATTACACACAAAACTCCGTCATAATTCTTTGCTTAATATTGATCTTTGATGGTGTAATTTAATGTCTAGCTCTCTCTGTTTTTTGTGGAAAGGTAGAAGACATTAATCATTTCTTTTTTTAGGTCCATAGTATACCAAGATCGGGAAGGACTTTTTTGTTATTTTTTCAGATTTGATAGTCCCTACCCTTGATACTCACATTTTACTCTAAAGGGTAGCACATCCAGTGTTGATATATATATATATATAAATATATATATATATATATATATATATATATATATATATATATATATATATATATATATATATATATATATATATATATATATATATACACACACACACACACACACACACACACACACACACACGCAAAAATTATTTTTAAATACATGTTTGGAGAGGGACAAATTAAGTATTAATAACTTTGTAAAAATTTATTAAAATAAAATATGTTCAACTTATTTTTTTTTTTTTGCAATGCTAGCTCCATCATATCTGCATAAAGCAACAATTTTTTTTTCTTGAGCACTATAAAATGTGTCAAATTAAATATTGATTGTAGCTTCTACAATCGTCTTTCTCAGAGAGAGAGAGAGAGAGAGAGAGAGAGAGAGAGAGATGGCTCTAAAGCGTCTCTAAGTTCAGCTTTCTTTTACACTTTCAGCATATTATAATGATCTGAATTCTTTGATAAGGGGGGGGGGGGGGGGGCGTTGAGTGTTCTTGACACTTTTATCTCATAATCTATAAACGACAAGTTTCCTGCATATTTCCTTCTTCATATTGAGTTTTATAGCATGACAGCAACTGCCATTTTGACAAACCAACTGATCAAACGCTCTAAATATAGATTAAATTTAAATAGTCTTAAACTTCTTTTTCTTCCCGAATGGATGATTAACCGAGTTTCCAGAACAAAATATTAAACTGTCACCAACAGATTTCAATGAAACATAAAAACCGTTAAAGATCAAATTCTTTCCTATTTAATCATCGTTATTGGGGGAGCATATTCTTTTTTGAGTTAAGTCGGTTTTTTTCTTCTTCATCTCAAAATGTCAGACGCTCTAACACCTACGTGAGTCGGCTAAAAAATAAAAATGAATTATATAAGGAAACCATTTTTATTTAAAAAAAAAAAATTATAGATTCCAATCGGGAAGTAAAAATATATTCAAATATCGATAGTTTTCTAGATCATACTATAGAGAAAAATGACATTTAGTGCCATGCTGGAATCTTATTAAACCCGGGTTTTAGTGAATTGCAGATAAGGAATGGAATACGATTGGTAAAATCGAGATGTTTGTAATTTTAACTTGCTATTAAACATTTCTCGTTATAACACTCAGAAGTTTAGGTTCACGATAATAACTAAATTTTGCGTCCATGAAAATTTGCGTACATAAATTGCAATCTCGGGTGGCATAGTAGAACATTTTTACACAACGACAAAGTTGTAAACATTATTTTGTTTTTCAAAAGCAACTAGTACTTTTTTGTTTCTTACGATTGTGTTATTTATTTTTCAGTTTTGGTTATGATTTTTTTCCCCACAAAACAAGAAAAACAATTCACTTCAGTATTAAAACATTCAAAGTCAAAGGGGCATGGTCACGATTTTATTTTTCTTCCGATTTTAATACGTGCAATGCTTCAGTAAGGCATTTTCAAAAGGCAACCAAAATTTGAGTGTTATTTGTTGAGTTATAAGCGAGTTACAGAGCCTGAAATTCTTTGCTATGTAAAGAAAGCGTTTGTTTACATTTTAAATGTTAAGGTGAAAATTCCAGTTTTAAGACCTAAAATGAATGTGTTGAACGTTAGAAATATACTTTAAATATATATGTGATAGTTTAAGCCAACTCTTGGCAAGGCATTATTCCTCTTATTTGGTCCGAAGGTGTTATTGTGCCCATTTCTAAAAAAAAAAAAGGAGATCTAGCTAGATAATTATTGAGGAATTACCCTTCTGAGTTGAAAATATTTACTACTAAGGTTATACCTAGTAATAGACTGGTGAAATGATCTAACAAAATTCTGTTATTAAAACTGATGCACAATCTGGGTTCAGACCAGTGGTTGTTACTGTATAGGATACAGTTCTTGCACTTCAAAGTATTTGATTGATAAACATCTTTCAAATATCAAAAAACTATATTGTTGTTTTGTAAACTATCGTAAGGCATTTGACAATATTCATAGAAATTATTTCTTTGTGATGAAAAGCTTATAAAAAAAAAGGGTCGGGGGAATGTTTATTAAAAGTATATCATCCTTACACAGGAATGCCAGGAGTTGTGTTAAATAGTAAATACAAAAACAATTTTGTTGACCTTTTTCAATGTACGACAAGGAGTACTACAGGGCGAGACGTTGTCGCCTTTACTTTTTTCGTTATATCTTAAGGAGGCTATGTGGTCAACAAATTTACCATCAGATCTACCTTAAATTTCAGAAAATATGTTTTAAGCTATAAACTATTTTTGGTAAAAAAAAAAAAAACCCACATACTTTAGCTTTAAATTTGAATGCTTTCCGATATCTTTATTTAGAGCTTTTCTTCTTTAGAAGATTCATTTAGTCTAAAACTGGCCACTACAATCGAGCCCTCTTAATGAACTTGAAAACTTCTTCCAGCAGATCTAAATTGCCAAAATGTTTGTCTTCAAGAAATATCATAATTTTGATGTTTTATGCAGATGATATGATTTTAGGTCTGATTTTCCCGATGGTTTACAAAAAAAAATGATACTACGCCTTGAAATACTTTCATGTATTGTAATGATTGAAAATTATATGTTAGAAAAACTAAACTAGTAGTATTTAGGAAATCTGGAAGACTGGAAGTTATATACCAACTGGTGCTAAAATGCCACCTTGGCACTGGCATAATTATCCGGCACAATGTTTCTTATAGTTGACCTTTCTTAGCATTAAGCTTCAAACCGACCTTGGCTTAGTAGTTTACACACAATGTAATGTTAGAGGGACCTAGACACGATTTGGGGTCAAAACTGCAAGTTCTATTTTTCCATTTTTGGGAGTTGATTTTAATCAACTCTCCTATGCAGTTACTCTGGCAAACCGAAAGTGAAACAGTGTTTGGACCTAAGCACAAATCATCACCGCTGACAAGACTTAGTTCTCGGAAATAATCGATAAATTCGCTGTAATGAATTCAGAAGCATTGTTTTTCAAGGAAACTTATTTGTGATACCTTGAAAATAGTCAGATATTAAATGGTAGAAAACAATTTAGACATTTTTTGTAGTGGTTTGTATTCCTACGTTAGAGTTTACCATAGTATCGTTCAACCAGACGATCGGTGGTATCCGTAAATCTTCGACAAGCAGAGAATTTCTCTTGCATGTCGGAGAGTAACGGAGACAGTCGAGCTTGTGGTTGAACGAAGCTAGAGTTCAATATTACTTGGATCCATACAATTTTTCAGAAATATTTCGATTACTGATACGTAGGTTGATGGAATTAATAAAGTATCTTTAAATATTACACGACATGATTCATATGGGGTTTTCTCGAAATTCTTTTCGGAAGAGTCCGAGTATTCATATTATAAAAAATATGCGTAAATCAAATACATATAAGAAACCACTTGCCATGCAAAATAACATTATCGTTGATTCTAAAATAAATAATAATCGATAAAATTAACTCCAGTCAGTACTTCAGTACTTTTATTAAAGTTAAGATTTGTTGATGTATTTTAAATGCTTTGTCAAAATCTGAAAGTCAATTATTTATTTACAATCAAGATACAGAGTTTTAATTTCTATTATTAACATATCTGTTTCATTGTTATTCATGTATGTTTCAATCAAATTTTGCTTTTTCTGTTGATAATATTATTCATAAAATTAATACATTTAATCGGCTCATCTTCTTTACCACAAATCATGTTGCCTTACTTTTCATTATTTGTAAACAAATATAAGACTCGAGCTCTGTTTATATAACATGATAATGTTTATATAACATAATAATGTTTATATAACATAATAATGTTTATATAACATAATAATGGATTCTTACCTCTGTATCTCTCTTATAATTTGGCTTTTTACATTCAAATTTGGTCAATCATTCAAAATCCAGGGGTAAAACATTTTATACATACATAAAAATAAAAAATAAAATTTTGATATCATATCGTATCTAGCAAACTTTAAGGTTCCTTTCATTTATTAGCATTATATTTACAATGCAATGTATTATAATATATAAGTTTTGGAGCTCCTATATTTACGAATTTCAATACACAATGTATGCGTGCTGTTAAGGTTTCTTTACAGAGAAAACCATTTCATGGTGTAATTATCTGCTATATACAATAAGTCATATGGTGAATGTAACATTATTTGGTATAACTTAGCAGATTATCAAATCAATATATAACAAGAAATCAATAAGTCAACTTGACAGAATGACATCTATCTTTTTTATTCTCTAATGACAATGATATAAAATTGATCTGCAAACATCAAGAGACTATTCACTCTGAAGTTAAGTTCATCTACTCCAGATCCAGTGATAAGTTTTACTTTGGGGGTGGAGGAGGAGGAGGGGCAATATTTGAAGCTCCCGGTGGCATCCCTGGGGGTAACCCAGGGGGAGGAACAGGGGGAGGGGGAGGAGCTGGCATGTTTGGGGGAGGTCCTGGGGGAGGGACCCCACCAGGGGGCATGGGAGGTGGAGGCATGCCCTGACCCATAGTGGGCATTCCATGTTGAGGTGGCATGGGAGGAGGTCCCCCTCCTGCTTGTCCCATTGGGGGTGGTGGGGGCATCCTTGGGGGAGGGGGCATGCGGGGTGGGGGAGGAAGCTGTTGGGGGACAGAGGCAGAGCTTGCTGGAATTGGCACTTCTTTCTTTCCCTCTGTTGGAGGAGGCGGAAGTGACATCGGGGTCTTGGATTCTATCTTGAAAGCAAACTGCAGGAAAAACTGAAGAAGAGAAAAAGAGAAGAACATTATTATAAACCAATCTATAATCATTATTGAAGGGGCATGGTCACGATTTTGGTCGAATTTTATTTTTCTGTTTTTATTATTTGCAATGCTTTAGAAATGCATTTCTAATGATCAAATGATATTTGGGTGCCAGTCGTTGAGTTTTAAGCAAGGTACAGGGCTCACAATTCTTCGTCATGTAAATAAGGCTCGTGCCCTATTATTGTTTACATAGGTTCAATATACCTGTAAAAAATCTTTTTAAAGCTGGTTTGTCTATCTTATTATTCATTTAAAGCATAAATAAAGAGTTCTTAATGATTAACACATTTATTTTAGGTCAAAAACCGGAATTTTCACTTCAACATTCGAAATGTAAACAAACATATTGTTTACATTGTAAGCTCTGTAACTCGCTTATAACTCATCAAATGACACTCAAATTTTGGTTCCCTATTAAGAATGCCTTACTAAAGCATTGTAAACATTAAAATAATAAAAAAAAAAAAAAATTGACCAAAATCGTGACCATGCCCCATTAAACATTTCATTTTCCTCATATGTTTACTGCCTTTTGAGCAACAACAAAATATTGAATCAAATCAATATCTGTATTTAAAGAATGAATTACCAAATATTTAATTTGGTCTTCAACTTCAAAACATATCAAATAATTTTTCAAAAATTACTTTTTTCATCTGATTATGGAAATACAGAATATTTTGTATAATATATTCTTAAAGTTTATGAATATTAAAGAACTATTTTATTCTGTTGGTGTTTTGATTAGTCTTTTCCTATATATTTATATTTTTTCTTAGTACATGTAACATAAATGCCTATCACGCTGCTATTGTAGAATCACTTAAAGTAGTGGCCAATACTCATGAATTGCCAGTTTTTCAAAGGTTCAAGGTGACATACTTTGGTGGATTTAAGGTAGTAAACAACAGATTAGCGAAAAGTTTTCCTACAAGTATTTTTTAGATAATTCATTATTTTGTTTTTTGAAAAGAAACCTGTAAAGATTGAAAATTTGAAAAAAAAACTTTGCCCACATTGCCTCAAACCCACCGTTTCAACCTCATTTCAATTGAGTATAAAATGGAATAGTCATTGCTAGTCATTTGCTCTGCAAATAAGTTACTTTTAAGATATTACAATATATTCCTATGTTGAACTTTGACCCTCCATTGTGGCCCCACCCTACACCCGGGGATCATTATTTTCACAACTTCAAATCTACACTACCTGGGGATGCTTCCACACAAGTTTTAGCTTTCCTGGCTTAATGGTTCTTTAGCAGAAGATTTTTGAAAATTTCTCAAAATTTTTCATTAATTTCCAATTATCTCCCCTTAGAAAAGGGTGTGACCCTTAATTTTCACAACTTTGAATCCCATTTGCCTAAGGATGATTTGTGCCAAGTTTTGTTGAAATTGGCGCTGTAGTTCTTGAGAAGATGTTGAAAATGTGAAAAGTTTACGGACAGACGGATGGACAGACAGACAGACAGGCGGACGACAAACAAAATGTGATCAGAAAAGCTCACTTGAGCTTTCAGCTCAGGTGAGCTAAAACCTGAGGATTTCCTGGGTGAGAAAGACTGAGAAATCCTTGTAAATTGTGCTACCACTAATTCTAAAGATTCCAAAGTAAAATGTTACTTATTTCCTTCTTTAAAAAAAAACCACAATATTAAAGCCCTTAATTTTTTTTTTTAAATCAACCCCCGCCCTTAAAAAGATACTGAACACCAGCAGAATTTTTCTGGTTTAAACAAAAGCATCATCTATAGGAACAGAAAATTTTGAAAAAAAGGTCCAAAATAGATGGATAAAAGATTAACTCACATGAAAAGAGAGTACATGTGAAATTTAAGTCATTTTACATGTACTTCACATGAAAGATTTTTTCCTACATTTCATATAATTATATCCTAAGCGATTAGTATTCAAATTCTCATACCATTAATTTTTTATTAGTATTTTCTGGTGAATTAACCAACTATCTCAGAAAGTTGTAGACTTTTACCTATTTACACCAGCAGAATTAAGCTCTCTTGAATGTAATTATGTTAAAAATATTCAAAGTAAATAAAATAATTTCTTATAGGCAAACAAAAAAACAAACCAAACTGCATCATGAGAATGTTTGGAAAAGGGAACCATTTGGTTTTGTCCCCCAAAGGATTAGGTTAATTCAACCTGCATGTTATGCAGCTATTGTAAACAAAGCAAACTTCAGAAATATTAGTGAACATAACGTACACAGGTTTATTTTTGATTTGCGAAAACATTATGACATTTATTTAGAGCGATGTCAAAGTTGTAACACAGTTAAAGCTGCCTCGATGTCAGGGGCACATTTTAATATGAAGCGAATAACACGGTGTCCTTTTGTGTCCTTTTTTTTTAAAACAAATTTTGTACATTATATTTTTTTTAAAATTGAAATATGGCTTAATTGACCAGAAAACTACTGCAATGTCTTTTATTATACACATACTTAGCGTAAACATCATTTAAAAGGGTTCACCAACTTTGATATAAAATAAGACCAAGCAGCTTGCACATGTCACAAACCAGAGGCCCATGGGCCACATTGCTCACCCAAGCAACACTAGACATAATAAAATCAAGTTTATGAAGTCATATCTAAAATATAGGGACAAAGAATGAGTGGAATTGATCCTGTTTTAAAAAAATTTCAAAATTTTATGTAAGGCACCTTTTGTATCTGTTATATCAAATATTGACCATTGCCATTCTCAAAATGATCTTAAACAACTGTTCATATCAATAACAAATGAAAAGCTGTCAATGTGACAGCAACCCGGATTTTCTTTTACATGAACTGTATCCATAATCCATGTCAACCCGTATCCAGTGAAATGGAGAACCCTAATGGCTATATGTAATATTTTGCCAAAAAATGATTGAGTTCAAAAGCTGGTATTTTATAAATAATCAGAAATCAAAATCCTAGCAATATGCACATCTCTGATATATGTACAATTAATCTGCAAAAGTTGAAAACTGTAGGAGGAGTTATCCATACAATGAGGGTACCCTTTTGGCAGCCGCACGCCCGCCTGCCCACCCGCCCGCCATTTTCACCATTTAAATAACCGGATTTTTCCGTTGGAAAACCAACCTACATCAAATTTTAAACCCCTTGTGTGGCCCCACCGTACCCCTGGGGATCATAATTTCTACAAACTGGAATCTACACTACCTGAGGATGCTTCTACACAAGTTACAGCTTTTCTTGCAAATTGGTTCTTGAGAAGAAGATTTTTAAAGAATTTTCTCTATATATTCCTATGTAAAATTCAACCCTCAATTGTGGCCCCACCATTCCCCCGGGGATCACAATTTCTACAAACTGTAATCTACACTACCTGAGGATGCTCCCACACAAGTTACAGCATTCTGCCCAATTGGAGGTTTTTAAAGGTAAAACCCGTTTACGAGATATCTATACTTACATGCATCAACTTTTTGCATTTTCCCCGAGCTGACTACGATCATGCCTGAACTTTTGAGACCACCCCTGTGGTATCACCTAATGTTTACCCATAATGCACAAGCATACTTCCCTTTCAGTTTTGTTCGGGCATTCGAGAAGAAAAGCTGCTTGCTTTTTCTTCGATTAAATTTTTTGAAGCCCCGGTCTTAAAAAATCAGATTCATTTAAAATTTGCGTAAAATGTAATAGAGAAATGACCATTTTGGATGACCACTCGGAGTGCTATAGACACAGAGTTTTCAATGAAGCGTTTCCATGCGAAGTTTGCAGTAAGTGGTCAGAGGAAAAACGGACGTTAATCAGAAAGATGATTGAGCGAAAGAAAACAGAAGCGGGGAGAAAGTCAGCTACATTGCCAAATCCAGAAGTTCCCTCTGTGGGGAATAATGGCAATCGTTCTGATAGTCAAGTTTTCTCTGCGGGAAATGTAGCTGCATCAGAAAATCTCTCTCTGACAGAAACGAGTCAAAATCATGGCGACTTGACACAGGGTTCAGTCCCTCTTAATTAGGTAATTTTCTGCCTTTCATGTTGGGAAATTTCGAAGCCCAATGGCAACATAATCAAGAGAATTGCATGAAAAGGTTGATTGACGCTAGAATTAAAGAGCTTGTCAAGTATTCAAGTAAACAATCGACTAGTGCTATATCTTCTGACGTTCGTTTAGACCGGGCGTGTAACAGGTTCGATAGATTTTGACCGTCAGATGATCAACGCTCCAAAGATTCAGATGACGATGATCTGGTAAGCAACAAAGGTGAAACTGATCAAGTCTTACGCAATTCACTTGATTATGTTATTGAAATTCACGATGACAATCGTTCAGAGTTTGATAACTCTGTCTTGGGTTCAGTACATACGTATGACACAGACTCTAATGGTTCATGCATGGTAGACTGGAAAAATTTTGTTAAAAAAGTGTCTACAGAACTGAACATCAACTCAGTTGATGCCTCTGAAACTCAGAGTCGAGACTTCAAATCCTACATGTCAAATCGTTTGATTGGGACAAAATCATCTACCTCGCAACAGTCTTTGCCTTTGGATGGGTACATTTTGAAAACATTAACAGATGTTGATGAAGAATTCCAATGAAAAGGTACAATTCGGACTTATAAAGCATCAGATGATGAAAAATACAGAGTCACTTCCTCCGACTTAGACAAATACTGCCTAACGCCGCGCCTTGATGACAACAGGGAGGAAAGGAAACAAAAATTCCTACCGTTTCCGCAACCCTATGTTGCATTCAAGCAACATGAGTTATGGAAGATAGATCAAGGATATTGACTTAGAGAGGCATATGTCAACTCTTTAAGAAGAAGTCAAGATCCTTGATGATAACGTATTTAATGAGGACAAAACAGATGCCCTACAAGCACTGGTGCAGGTGTTCAAGTCAATGGCTGATGTTACTTCCCGCATATAAGTGGGTGCAGTTGCAGCCCGTTGAGCCATTCACACTGAGGATTTGGCTTTTAAAAACAAAGCAACTGAAAACAAACTACTTGTACAAACAACTCTGAATCCTAAACTCTTTTGTGGGAAGTATTTTGACATTCTTCACTCAAGTGCAGAAAGTTTGCGCAATGCTTAAGAAACACAGCACCTGAGGGGTTCAAAGCAGCAAGAAGACTTTTTAAAGAATATTCTCTATATATTCCTATGTAAAAATTCAACCTCCAGTCAAGCCCTACCGTACCCCCAGGGATCATGATTTCTACAAACTGGAATCTACACTACCTGAGAATGCTTCCACACTATTACAACTGATCTGCCCAATTGGTTCTTGAGAAGAAGATTTTAAAATATTTTTCTCTATATATTCCTATGTAAAAATTCAACCCCCAATTGTGGCCCCACCATTCCCCCAGGAACATTATTTGAACAAACTTGAATCTACACTACCTGAGGATGATTCCATGCAAAATACAGCTTTTCTGGCCTGTTGGTTTTTGAGAAGAAGATTTTTTTTTAAAAACCAACAAATTTTTAATACGGTAATTTTAATTAGCTCCCTTTGAAAGAGGGCGTGGCCCTTCATTTAAACAAACTTGAATATCCTTCACCTAAGGATGCTTTGTGCCAAGTTTTGTTGAAATTGGCCCAGTGGTTCTGGAGAAGTAGTGTCGAAAATGTAAAAAGTTTACAGACAGACGGACAGACGGGCAGATAGACGGACAGACAGCCAGACGCAGGACAAAAAGTGATCAGAAAAGCTCACTTGAGCTTTCAGTTCAGGTGAGCTACAAATTGTTAAGTTTGATTAAGAACTTCAAGGTCTTTTTTGATTAAAAAAAAAAAGTTAAATATGACTAATATTTGTCTACAGACAATGGATCCAGACAGATCCGTGTAGCAAGCGGATATTTGGATGACTCAAGTGACCTAACAATCATAACTGTCTGATGCTTTTTGAAAAGCTCTACATACAGCTCTTATTTCCTTCATTATCATTCATGATTCACTGCTTATCAACAATCAATAGACATGTTACAAACACTTTCTGCATTACATCTTTGTAAGACAAGGTGAGTTCAAGGTCTGATATCATTGGATATTGTATAGACTGTGGTACATGTTCTCCATTAAATCCTAAGATTAACTTATGTACACATTTGATATTCAGGGGTTGTCTAAGTGAGAAAATTTTCCACTAAAAAACACACTCCATGTTTTAGTTATCATATAATAGTACTGTATACAGGGAATAATTTGCCCCTGTATTATTTTTGCCCCTTTCGTCCTTGTTTTTTTGGAACCTTGGATCCTACGATCAAAAGTCTTAAAGTTTCTAAAGTATTTTGTAAAAATATACACACATAGCTTAACCTAAATTCAAAACAATTTTTGGGGGTCTATATGCTTCATTTGGCGCTATGGTGTATTAAATATGCAAGTGTAGAAGGGCAAAAATTACATGGGCGGAAATACCCCTGCATACAGTTATCATTTTGGAAAATTGTCTTAAAAATAGGTGAACTGAATTCAATAATGATCGAGTCTTCTCTTTCGAGGATTGAAATGCTACTGGCCTCCCATTACCTACCTGTTTGGTTTCTCTATTCCAGTGCGACCAAAGCTTTTTTGGATCCTTGTCCACTTCACGGCTTGGTACCTAGTCAACAAAATTATCAAATTATATTACATGCGTTTATGACATCTCACAAAAAGACAACTTGTTCGCAAAAATTCATCAATGCAACGACTTCTACAATGGACAACAGCTCTTTGAAAGGACAAGTCTGGAATAGTCAACTCATAAATACGACAACATGCTGGCACTTATTGAAAGTGAAAAATAAAATGCGATATGGAAAACATGTTGTTTTTAATTTCACTACGTTCACGGTCAGATAATTTTTCGTGAACATTAAGCAACCGTGAATATTGAGCTGTGCATTCACCATCTCTGTGTGGGCCTCCTTTACAGATGTTAATAATAGATTGTGCATTATTGGGGCCTAAGTTTCCACTTGCTAATCTCAGTTAAAATACTTTCACAAAATCAAACAAAATAATAAGCACGAATATTGCATGTGTATGATTTTATACAATTAATGTACCTGGTAATTAAACAACTAATTAGTCAAAAAATTACGTTTCCCCATTATTTTCGGGCCCTAAATGTCTCATAAGAGTTTTTTATTCAAAAATTTGTTAATGCCTTTAAATTTAATCTTACTTTTGTTATTTGAACATTGTAGGGATGACAATCTCTAACCTGTTAACCAATCACCTGGTCGGAATGATGGTAACTGGTTACAAAATCAGTAATCGATTGGTCAAATAAAATAAGATTGTATGATTTAACGCAATTTCAAAATAAATTTGAATTTTTGCCTTAGTTATGAGACTAATATCCAATCTAGTTAAATTAGAGACCATTATAAGACCACAGGGCTGACCTCATTGAGGAAAATTGGTCAGATGGTATTCGTTTTGAGAAGTTGAACTGACTGAGAAATTATGACAGGTGGTCAATAGAATTATTCCATGACTGTTTTCTCATTTTCTAAGATTTCTTTTAGAAAAATTATCATTGGATATAAATCTAATATTATATTATGACTTACACATAAACAGAATATTCTAATCATGCTTTTTGTGTTATTTATAACGATTCTTAAAAACAATAATAACATGTCAAAAATCTGTGAATTTTAATAAAAATATCCAGTTAATCACTTGGAACTAATTGCGATTAACCAATTACCATTCTCCAATTGATTGCCATTCATCGAGTATTGTAATTGTATCATTTTTTTAAATTTCATTTCTGACTCACATTTGAACAGTCATTTATTTAATAACATTCCTTATACCGGTAATATTAATTACACGTACATTTAATTCTCACCAATACCAGCAATCAATAGCTTGACATTTCCAAAATTACAAATTCATCATAGCAAGGCATGATGATATAAAATTCAAAATAAATTGTTTACGAAGAATATATGAATTCCCAGCTTGGAAGGGGGGGGGGGGGGGGGCCAAGCAAGCCTATACTTTGGAGTTTACCGTTTAAAGATCAATGGCTGATGAGATTAAAGTGAAACCTCATATATTTACATTAACTTTCTTTCCCCCTTTTAAATTGCATTGATTGATTTAAGTGATATTTACGCATAACACAGAAGACAGGATCACCAAATCTGGTGCGTATGAATACATTCAATCTTCCTTTAGTAATTCTCGAAGAATATGAATGACTCTCCTTGCAACTTCAAACCGAATCACGATCTGATATAATATGATATTATATACCAAAAATAAAGTCATCAAATTACAGAATGAAAAATAAAATTGTGTTACTAGAATTTAAAGCGCTGTACACTGTTTTTGTCAGCATAATTGGCTGTCTCAATGGCTCTTCTGTTAATTGCAGATTACTTGTGGAATAAGGCAGATAATTTTAAAAATAAATCATTATTGCAGAAAGGGAATAAATGTCAAAAAACATAAATATAAGCATTGAATCATTTTTTTTTGGTCAGACTGAAAGGTACATGCCGATTGGTCGAACTTCAGGGGACCATGACTAAACTTCGAGAGATCAAGAGTTCGAGAGATCGAAAGTTTAAAAAAATTCGAAAATTTTTGTTCCAATCATTTTGGTTCTAAAATTAAAGTAGCGAGAAATCTATATTTATAACATGGAAGGATAGTCTGACATGATTTCAATCGTATTTTCTTCTACATTACTTCAATGTAAACAATACAGAACTTACTTGTGTGGTTATTAAGTGTATTTTTTCACGTTAAAAAAACTTTTAAGCATATTATGTTTTCTTAATCATTACGTTAGAATATTTTAACAAGTGAAAGCTGTCAATGTGACAGCAAACCAGGTTTTCTTTTAGGTAAACTGTATCCATAATCCATGTCAACCCTTATCCAGTGAAATGGAGTACCCTACATGTATATGCAACATTTTGCCAAAAAATGACTAAGTTCAAAACCTGGTATTTTTTCCATAAATCATCAGAAATCAAAATCCTAGCAATATGCACGCCTCTGATATATGTACAATTGATCTGCAAAAGAACAACTTCCTATCTTGAGAACTGTAGGAGGAGTTATCCGTACAATGAGGGTTCCCTATATGCAATATTTTGCCAAAAAATGACTAAGTTCAAAACCTGGTATTTTTTCGATAAATTATCGGCAATCAAAATCCTAGCAATATGCACACCTCTGATATATGTTCAATTGATCTGCAAAAGAACAACGTCCTATCTTGAAAACTGTAGGAGGAGTTATCCGTACAATGAGTGTACCCTTTTGGCAGCCGCCCGCCCATCCGCCCGCCAGCCCGCCATTTTCACCATTTTAATAACCGGATTTTTCAGTTGGAAAACCCGGTTAATAAAGAGCATTTACCGTAACTTTCATAGGTTGTTGAAATTAATAGATCACTTATAAATTACCTATCGAAGCAAGGGGTAGTGTCACTTACGTAATCAACCAATTAACACTACCACGCTAGCCCCCCAGGAGTTCACTCAACCACCCAGGTAAGGTCCACCCGGAGCTATAATTAACGCTTGATCGACCGCGTGTGTACACAGTAACCACTTCGAGTTATCAAGAGTGAAAAACAAAGAAATATGTATAACGGGACCCAGGTTTTACTTCGAGAGATCAAGAACTTCGAGAGATCTGAGTTCGAGAGATCAAGAGTAAATTTGCTAAGTTATATAGAGAAAAAAATTGGGACCGTGAGTTCACTTTGAGAGATCAAGAACTTCGGGCCATCCAGTGTCACCTGTATTAAGATTAAAGAGAGAAAGAAAATAATTGTAATTATTTGGAATGAAAAGAGAGATAATATTTTGGATAAGAGAAAAGAATACCATTGTTATAGGATGACACTAGAAATTTAAAATAATAAATGGTATGTGTATGAAATAATGTGTTAAAATTTATTTGGCATACCTTAAAGGCAATAGTCTCATATGGCTCAGCCGCAAACAACAGATATTGCCATTTCCTGTCAGGTGGCTCCACCTTCTGCTCATAAGCTGCCATAAATCTGTGTCGTGGAGCTATTCCCTCCACAATCTCTGGGTAATCAATCTATCCACAAAGAAAGACAACTCTAATTCATGCAACTCATTTATTTTACAACACTCTCTTGAGCCTCCCTTCCCCTTTAAGAGCCTCCTTGGACATTTTCTAATCCAATGAGAATAACAACCTAGCTCTCACCCCAAAAATTCATTAAGACTTTCAGCAACAACATTTTAAATTTCTTAACAAACTTGTAAAGCATTCAATAATCATTTTCATGGTACACAAACTCTACCACAATCAGCATCCTCTCATAGCCACACCTTTTTTTATCAATTTTCTAGGCACCAAAGGTGCTCAAAAGAACAAATATGGTAATACTGATGTATTCATGACCTAAATGTAAATTAATCAGGCCAAAATAAAATATTTGTATGTTTGGAATTGCCTTCTGCCTCATTGAAATACCCGCCACTGAAAAAATTTTATTAGCAAAAAATAAAAAACTTTTTTTTATATGGAGATTTTATTTTTAACCAGTTTTTACCAGTTTTAAATTACTTTAACTTCGATTTTTAAAAAATAAAAAAATTCTTTCCCTCCCTGGGTCTAGAGACCCACAGGCTGCAATTAAAAACAAACATTTTTTAAAAGCATGGCCTCATATCCTGCTTTCCAGTAAATCTTTAAATTAATTTAATCCTGAACTGACATGTAAATCAAATAAATGTAACATTTTACAAAGGATTTTTAATCCTCCTGTTTCTCACTGATACATGAATGAAAGATAAATATAAGGCATATGTAAAAGGAAGTTTAAATGCACATACCATGCACCTATAGAAAGTAAATGTGTCTTAGATTTACCTGAAACAGTAAGCTCTGCTGACCATTGTCAGGGTCCCTCTGTTTGGTCACTAAAAAAAAAAACGATCTCAATGAAGACAAAAGGAAATTAATAATCAGCATGAGTTCAGTTAAACCACCATAGTTAAACCACAACAATTAATATATACATGTGTATCTTTCAAGTGAAATTTCCAATGGTCTGCATGTGGCACACATCATGAGAATTTTTTAAATATCAGTAAAAGGATTTATAAAATGATTAAGGTATCCCACTCCTCAATGCTCTTGTATCAAGAATTTCTTGAGAATAGGTATATCATTTAATATTTATTCGTTTGATGAGATATCGGCGCTTCTGATTGGTTGAAAAATTTCTTTGATACCTGCATCAATAAAATTTTTCTCAACTGCTCTGATCTAACACTATTTATAGGATGGGAATTTCCAAGATAAACACTGTCAACAAAATGTAAAGTTGTGTCTTTTTTATTGTCAGCAAACAAAATACAACTTTATAAACATAAAAACTTGCAAGTCTAACCTTCAAAAATAAACAAAACACAATATCTTATTCACGAAATAGAAAATTAAGCGTCTTCTCACGATTTCGTCTGCTTGAGATCAATCAACATTACTGCGAGGCTGGCTGTTCCTTTTCCAGAATAATTATAACGACAATTAGGCCCATACACTTTCACGGTAACACTGCTGTTCAAATTTGGTAACCATTTTTAAATTTACACAGTACCCTACATGATCGGTCATCAGAAATTCAGAATAAGCATCGTTATGAGTGCAATGCATCAACTCCTTCGGCGCATTCCAAGCGGCAGATACTAGTATACCATTTAAGTACATCACTGGCTATCTAGTTACCACAACGTTTACAAAAGTCGCTTATACATACTATTCTTTGTCGACATATCAACTATTCAGTATCATTTTGACATAATAAAACATGGGGGTCAGTATTTTAGATATATTAGATATATGGCTTCAAAGGTAAAATTCTCGCAAAATTTGGCATACAAAGATTTAGACACTTTCTATATATTTGCATGATATTATGCTTAACATCTATCATTCTCTCAAAATTTAGTTTTGTACAAGTCACACAGGACCTATAGAACATGTCAGAATCCTATTAAATGTTAAAAATGCGAATAATGAATAACGTATGATAACAAGAAGAGTATATTGAAAATTCGTAAAATTACTTGTTTCTGTCATTTTCGTCTAAAAACCTTCCACATGAGAAAATAGTTCTACCAAAAACTTGTTTGTTTCTTGAATTCAAATGGATTTCCTTTATAAATGTTGTGTATTTATGAAATAATGATCTTTCTGGGAGGATTAAATTAATAAAATAATATTTATTTAAAATATAATGATCATCTGCACAATGAAATCAAAACATGAGAAGTGAGATACCATAAATTTTTTTTCACAAATACATGTACATGACATATTCTGACTGACCCTTGTAACCAGGCCTTCCTATTTTCACGAATTTCTTGATATCGACCCTTGCTTTCTCGGGGGCAGGCTGGGCTGGTGCTTCTTTGGCTTCTTTGGCTGCTCGACGGGCCCTTGGAAAATGAAGTTATTTGTTGCAAAAACATGTATCTTACACCAAAAAAATTAATATCTAGTTTTTCCTGCCCAAGATTTCAAAATATAGAGTGCAGGCAGGCATATTAGTTATATTGTAAGATTTGAGTTATTTCAATTTACAATACAGCAACAAAACCAATAAATGCTATAGTATTTGACACAGTATGTTGGTGCCTGAAAAAACAATCTTTTATTTTTTTGGCTTGCCTTACACAGAAATTGTAATACACTATCTTATAATGTATAGTAATACTATTATATCTTATGTGTCTTTTGTCTCTACATGTAACATCACAAAAGGTTTTATTTCATTGTGTGGATATAAAATAAGTTTTCATCATTTCATTACATTTACATTTTCATTTCAATGAAAAGAAAATTTCAAAAAAAATTCTGACTGAGAGAAAATTGACTATAGTTTGGTTACTCACAAGTTAGCCTGATGTTTTTTTCCTTGGGTGTGAGCCAGGTAGCTACCCTACAGAATGGAAAAATTCATCGGTTATACTAGAAAAAAATTTAGATATCAAATATTTTTTATCGCATTGTCATAGTATGTAGTAATTTATATAAATACTAAAACAGGCAGTGTTTATTATCTAATTGACATCTAATTATTTTACCTCATTATTGTGGAGAGTCAGGCACAGCTTACATTCATAAGACCCCAAATGATTTTTCATAAAATAAGGATCCTGAAAGATAATTCAAAGTACATGTAAGTATCAACTAAGAGATTAATAATATCAAATTTCAAAAAAAAAATTAGCAGTTTCAATATTTACACTATTCAAAGAGAGACAATTCAGTAATAAATCAAAAACACAACTATTTTAATTAAAATGCAAGAAAATTTTAATAATAAACTGCTAAATTTAACATCAAGGTTAAACTCAAAATTTAATCAGTGTCAAGGACACAAATTACACTGACCTTGTTGAGGTCGATGGTCTCCAAGGCCAGCTGTCTCAGCCTCTCCCTCCGGTCTCTGTTCGACTCCGAGGCCGAGGCTACACCCCCCACTCCCGTCTTACCGCCAGCACGGTGCTGGAAATCCATGTTCGCTTCTTTTCTTTTTTTACACAACTATCAAATTTCCATCAACAACAATATACCTACAAGATGACAACATTAAAAGGTTAGAAATCAAGGTTCATATGAATATATATAATCATCAGCATGACATCGGCTCAGCTACACTTCTAAGTCTTATAAACAGGTAAGGTAACAGTGACATCACGTTATCATGTAAATACAAAGCCAAAAGGTATGTGTTTCATGTAGTCAAAGGACTGTCCACAATTTCATGCAGTGACTGCAAAACGAGAAGTTTTCAAAAACAGTCAACATTTCATTCATATCAAGCCAATGTTCTGGCTCTTTTATCTGTTTAAAACTTTTTTAGTGTGTGATACAAAAGTGATAACAGATTACGAGTCAGAACAAGAGGCCCAGGGTCCACATCACTCACCTGTGCAACAATAGCCAGAACTCTGATTGAATGAGCATAATAGTATCAAATTCAAAATATCTTAGATATTAGCAATGTGGTCCATCGGCCTCTTGTTTCTTTTAAAATCATGTTTTTTCAAGTTAAGCTCCTGCACTTGCTTGAACTCTATTTTTAGGAATTTAAGTAAATAAACTTCCTTTTGCTCTTGTTTCATTCAGAATCCTTTGACACTGCTGATTCACTAAAAGTGCTGGTTGGAGAAAATCATTTCAGAAATAAACAGCAAGTTAAAACTAAGTTTAGGCTTTACAGGATTGAATAACATGACCAACCAAGTTCATAACCCAGTAAACTTTTAAACATTGCTGTTTATTACTTATATTTACATTTGAGAACAGCAAATTGTTCAAAATTTTTAACATAACTGGTTTTTTATGTTTACAATGATGCAACCACCAAACAATAAGTGCATGAAGTAATCAATTTGACATCATGTATATCTTGCATTGCTTCATTGATGATATTAATTCAATTTTTATGGATTTTGTCAATCAAATTAATATATTCAAGTTTAATTAAGAAATAAAGTACAAGTTATCGTGAATGTTGCAGAATAACCTCCGAGGTTGAGAAATGTTGTTTTAAAATATAAAAGCCGAGGCTGATCTCTTTAAAGTAACATTTGGCAATACACATCATTTTGACTGGAACTAACAAGTGAAATTGACATGGTTTTAAAAACTTTTTATGGTGTGAAGTTGTACTTTCATGATCAGTGCGAGACAAATAGGTATTTCTGATCTGATAATTTACTGATGACGTTCGTGGTATATTGGAGAATAATGTCCGTGGCATCTCTTTGATCTCAGCAATAATTGTAGTAGAATGTAACTCAAATGCATATTGATGCTACAATTAAAATTGTTCAAATTGCTTACTCTCAATACCTGGATTGAATTTATCAACAGACATCCAATCCTACCCAAGGCTATGAAAGAATACCAAGTACTCATGTCAAACACGTCAGAGTTTAGAAAATCTTTCACAATGCACCATAGTTTCAAAGAAGTGAAACATGGTGGATTTTTCATTTATTCCAGCATATATTGCGGTAATGTAGTGAATATTACCATCGGGTTCGGAATTCCATAAATAACAACATAAATATATATCCATTGTAAACAAAGTTCAGTTGTTACCTGTACCTTGCCCGAGTTGGACGTAGATTTTATCCGTCAGACTTTAGAGGTTTTTAACAACTCATAACTCATATTTGTGAGTATCATTGACAAATATATAACGTCACAACATTGGTGTCAGAAGTGGTTGTATATGTCTGATTATTTTTCAGATTGAATACCCCGCACATTAGTTCTTGCATTTTGGCGCCATAATTAATTTTTTTTCTGTCTTCCAAATTCGATCTAGGAAGATCTGATATTTATTCATTTCAATTAAAGTATTGGTATATTTTTGAAAGAACTGTATTACTTTTCTTGTTTATTTTGATTTTTTTTCCTATTGTTTTTCTTTTCTTATATTTTTTTTTTTCGAGTATACACTTACATGTTGTTTAAGATCTACAACTTGACTATTTCGTCGGATTGTCTGATGATTTAGTTCATACAGGTATATTAAGATCAGTACTAGATAGGTGTATACAGGAGTAAAAGATCAAGATCATGGCTACTCCTATTGAGGTAAACAAAGCAGCAATGGAAGAGAACACAGAAGAGCCCAACATGAAAGTATCAGATTTATTGAAAATGATTGAGAGGTTGGAAAAAGAGCTGATTGAGAAAGAAGAAATGATTAGAGAGAGAGAGAATGTTATTAGAGAAAGAGAGAATATTATTAGAGAAAGAGAGGGAGAATTGAAAGAAAGAGACCGTACATTAGATAAGAAAGAAAAGGAAATAGCACTGATGTACAAAAGCAGAGGAAAGAGAGATGCATTTGTGGATGATGTGCATGATATGGGTGAAAGGAGAGAGAATGATCTTAAAGAAATAATATATGATAGACAGTTAGATGATCAATTAGGCAGATTTGAAGAGCAGAAAGAGAAAATACTAAACAAGAGTGACCAGTGTCATATCATGAGGCATCAACTTCAGGAGATCAAACAGAAGACACATGAAACTCTTGAAGAATTTGCGGAGAAGATAGATAAAATATTCACCGAGGCTTACCCATACAGCTGTCCAGAGTTTTTTAGGAGCACTATTACCATTGATGCATTCTTAAGGGGTTGTATAGAGAAAAGAGCTGCAATAGTTACACTTGATAAAGATCCTAAAACACTTGACGAAGCAGTTCAATACATCAATACCGCAATTACTAACCAATTATTGATCATGGAACCAAAGAAAGCTGGCAGAAGAGTCACATTTGAATATAAAGATGAAATACTACTCAGCACAGATACCAAAAGAGAGAGTGAATGTTTCAAGTGTGGGGAGATAGGGCCTTTTGCGAGAAACTGCTCAAAACAAGACCATACATTTTCCAGATCTAGATCACGATCACAAAGCAGATCACCCCCGCAATCATCATCAAAGTCCCAGGGAGATTTAAACTCTCTCGAGCTGAGGAAATAGGCCATTCGTCAGCTCGACTTAACAAACCAAGGCCACAACCACATACCCGATTTAAATATTAGATTTAATTATAACCACATACCAGTATGAGATAGAATGATTGTCCAGTTTAATAAAAATTAAAACAACAAAGATGCAAATATAACGTGTTTCTAAACGTCAAGAATACAACCTGACATAATGTTAATGAATAATCAGGAAATACTTAAAATTAATTTATGTGATTTAAGTTCTGCAGTCAAGGATGTCGGATACTCTGATATCATTGTCTGATTTTATTAAGATCTTGAAACTTAATGTAGTTTAGTAATTAATAACTACAATTCACAAAATCCTAGTAGAAAGTATGGAGAAGGAAAAAATACTTGAAATCTTTTAATTTAGATAATCAAACCAATGTAGGGTTTTAATTTAAACAAATATATTTTAGGACTGAACAATCAATGTTCATTACTTTTAAATACATGTATTAGTTTTTAATAAGGCCAATATTTTTATGCCTCTTGATAACAGTGTTATCTGTTTTTATTTAATCTTTGCATATATGAAACATCATACTTTTGGAGTGCTTTATTTACAGTCGGATTGTCTGATTGTGAATAGCTATCTAATAGTGTGTTACTTAGTAATTTATTAGAAATAATACATGTATATGTTTTAAAGTTTTACACACCAGTCCTTTTAAATATGATGGGGAGGAATGTAGTGAATATTACCATCGGGTTCGGACTTCCATAAATAACAACATAAATATATTGTAAACATTGTAAAACATTGTAAACAAAGTTCAGTTGTTACCTGTACCTTGCCCGAGTTGGACGTAGATTTTATCCGTCAGACTTTAGAGGTTTTTGACAACTCATAACTCATATTTGTGAGTATCATTGCTAAATATATACCGTCACAACAGTAATACAAAGAGTGCATTCATGTTTTGCTTTGTTTTTACAAACAATTGAAAATTAAAACGAAAATATATGTATCTTTGCTTGTGTTCAAAAACCAGAATAACTACCATGAAGCTGAAAGAAAATCTAGAGTATGAGGGGCTTATTTAAAAATATATACTGGCAATATGGAGCTGAATTTATAGTAAGTTTCCTTCTTCAATACAAAGAGGAAATCGCTGAGGTAATTCGAACGAAGCATAGGTTTAAATCATCTGAGTGACAAATCTACATAATCTAATTACGATATTTATATATAACGTTACATATTGTGATGAAACAAATAGATATATACAACACTAGCAATGTACAAATCAAACATTGAATATATAAACAATACTTACAACAAATAGGAGAAAAACGTACGAACAACGCGACAATCCAAGCCGAATCGGAATGCCTCTGCAATTATTCATAACAGCAAATGTGTTTCTCGTTTCGGCCTTGGTAAATTTCGCTCCGATGTTGTTTCAACCGCAATCCAATTTCTTGGTTTATCTTTTATTCCCTAATACTGTGTTGAATGATTCGATTATTATTTTTTTTTTATCAAGCTGACACTTGAAAATAAATGTATAACATCAGAGGGGATTAATTTTGGTACTGTTTTAATTTTCACGAGGATTTCGTTGATTTATAATTAAATATCAAATTGCTTAGATATATTTTTTGATTTATCGATAGATCTATGTTTTCTCAAAATAAATCTGAAAGGCACAACAACCAAAGAAATTATAGGTGAACTATTGAGTCTTCCTCAAAAACTGTTGATTTTGGACGATATATAAAACTGTTCCGGATAATTATTCCAGTGCCAAGGTGGCATTTTTGCACCCGCTTAGATGCAGTTTCGGAAAAACCCATGTATACCAAATGATAGACCATTGTCTATAGAGTATATAACCACTTTTGTTTTTAGTGTGTTTCACCTGACAGGTGAGATATTTACCTTTAAAAATTAATATCCCATCGGAAAATGATAATTCCCATAGGAGAATTGACTCTCCTACAGGAAATACTGACAATCCTATAGGATTTTTTAAAAGTCCTGTAGGAATTATATTTCCTATAGGAGAATGGTAATTCCTGTAGGAATTTGATTCAGACATGTAGTTTTCTTATAGGATATTAAGTTTTCCTATCGGATTTTATCAAATCCTATCGGAATTGAAGTTCCTATAGGAATTTCTTGTATTCCGATAGGAAATTTCAAATTACCTGGAGGAATATTGATTTTCCTATAGGAAACATTATTTTCCTGTAGGAATTTATTTTTGAAAGGTAAATATCTTACCTGACAGGTGTGATACACTGATAACAAAGGGGGTTGTTAACTCTTTAAAGGGGCATGGTCACGATTTTGGTCAATTTTTTTTTCCTGATTTTAATGTTTACAGTGCATCAGTAAGGCATCTTTAATAGGCAACCAAAATTTAAGTGCAATTTGTTGACTTATAAGCGAGTTACAAAGCTTACAATTCTTTGCTATGTAAACAAGGCATTTGTTTACATTTTAAATGTTGAAGTGAAAATTCCAATTTTAGACCTAAAGTGAATGTCGTAAACGTTAGGATCTGTTTATTAATGCTTAAAATGAATAAGATGATAGACAAATCAGCTTGAAAAAAAGATTGTTATTGGTATTTTGAACCTATGTAAACAAAAACAGGGCACGAGCCTTGTTTACATGACAAAGAATTGCGAGCACTGTATCTTGCTTATAACCGAACAACTGCCTCTTAAATTTCATTTAATCATTAAGTCTGTATTCCTAAAGTGTTGTAAATAATAAAAACAGTAAAAAAGAATTTGACTAAAATCGTGACCATGCCCCTTTAAGCAATGGTCTATCATATGGCATATTTGAATTTTTCGATATATACAGCTTAAGCGGGTGCAAAAATGCCACCTTGGCACTGGCATAATTATCCGGCACAGTGTTATACTCAAAATCTGACATAGCATTTGACATCATCTGGCGTTGAAATATTTTTCAATTAAAAAACAAATCTGCATCCAGCTAACGTTGCATGTTGTTCCGATATTTGATGCATTTTTATAGTTTTTGAGACAGAAAAAAATATTACTTGTTCTTCTTTTGAAGAGATTTGATGGTTCTTCATTTAAAAACAGTTATAAATAATTAACACGTGATACTTGTTTTAAAATATTTATATAAAAATGGCTGATTTGTGCATGTTGACATAAAAATTGCTGGTCTATGCATTTTGACATAAAAATTTGCTGATCTGTGCGCATGCATTTTAATATCTATAAGGAAAAGTCCTGGCTCCACCGTCACCAAAATTTTCAAATCCCTCAACTCGTTCCTCAACTCAAATCCTTTAACGAAAAGTACATAAATTTGAGGTCAAACCTCAGATTTGAGGCTGAGAATTGACTTGAGGAAAGTTGGTGATGGCGGGGCCTGATTGGTGATTTCAAAACCTTCACTGTGACGCCAAAAATATATTATGGTTACATTGATATTATTGTTAAAACGGGCTTGGCCCCTGTGGGATATATGCTGATAAATATAGAAATATATAAACATATAAGAAGATGAATAATTAACATAAACTTGATCCAAGTATCAGATCAATTCAATATATATGTCAATTGCTCTTTCCCTCTTTTTTCAAAACCTATATTAGAAGCAAAAATAGTTTTTGAAGCCATATGTATGTACAAGAAAGCCATGCTGCAGTATTCTCTTTTGAAAAGTGGACAGGCATAGCCTACACCCTAGGCTATAAGCTATGCCTGTCCACTTGCCTGTCCACTTCTGTTCACAATACAAGCTTCATGTCTGCAGCTCTACGGTAAAACTCAGGTTGACAGACTTTAGAATTATCCCTTTTGCGTTTTACCATCAAATATTTAAATTATCTAGTGTCTTTGTCTGTTATAACACCACGAATCGATTTTATAACATTTCGTTAATAACTAGTTTAATATTTAATCGTACAATTACTGAAAATTATGATATATGAATATAAGTAATAAGGCATCATTCTTTGAATATTATAAGGGGATCAAATACGGTTGGGCGTGGTCAAATATCTATCATAAAGCCCTTCGGGCTTTAATGGACGTGATCAAATCTATCATAAAGCCCTTCGGGCTTTATTGGATTTGATCATCCTGACCGTATAAGATCACCTCATAATACCAAAAGAATGATTCATTTTTCCTCATTTTTTTCTTAAATAAAATATCAAGGACGAAGTTGTTTTTGGTAGAAGTTTTCAAGACGTTCAGCTTCCCTGATCCCTGACTCGCGAGCCCCATGTGTGGTCGAAAAGAAATGAGGATGGGTCGCCTCCCCGGCAAACAGAACAACGGGTGCCTCTTCAACGTACAGGGGCTCCCCTAGACAAGCAATGTCTTCGGGGGAGGACATCTGGGACAAAAAACTATAGGAACCACGGGTAAACTCATTGGTTTGCCACGCGGATCTAAGAATTTCCGTGGGCGCTGGGATCTTCGGGTCACCTCGAAACTGACGGATTAGTGTCACGCATTGGGTCATAACCTCTTGGTCGGTCAGAGTCTCTAAATGTTCGGCCGCTTTTCCATGAATCCAGCCACACAAAGTAGAGTCATTATTAAGAATTTCAATAAATCCAAATAAACTTTTATACCATTGCGAGGTTCTGCTGGCAGTGTTTCTTGTTTTCCAGGCAAATTGCATACGTCCCTCTCCGCGTTGCCAAAATGGCTCTTTCCATTTTGGAAATATTTTATTGAGAGTTCCATAACCAATGGCATCAATAGATTTGACTTTTTTTGTTGGTAGCGGGGGCTCGAACATATCAGAGTGACAAGATTTTAGAACTCCTAAAGAGCACGTGACTATTGCGTGGTTTGCTTCAAAAGTTCTTTTTCCAGAGGGAGTTTGGCAAGAGACGGTAACAGTTTTAGTGTTAAGGTAACTTATCTTTTCAACTTTTGTATTGAAACGAAGCGTATTTGGTGGCAAGTCTTGTGCTATAACATCTATGATACTACGGAAACCTTTTGGTAATATGACATTCTTGCCATCTATCTCCCGGTAACAACCTATATATTTCAGGGACACCTTTTCGAGATCTTCTGCGGAATACAATGATAGATAATTCAGCATACAGTTCAACAGAGCTCGGATGTCACTCTGTTGGTCAGGGGCAAATTGTCCAAGCCTCTCTTGTAAACGATCTTCCATATACCTCCCTACGTCAGCGGAGGGATCCGTGTTCTCTGACACAATGTCTTCCAGCTCTTTTTCCACTTCATGGAAGATCTTCCAGACCCTGTCAGTCAGAGATTGGTCTATCCTCCTGCCATCTTCGGTGTATACACATCCTCCCATTCTGGCAGTGAAAAAAGTTATTAGAATTATTTGTTAATTATACCGATACATGTAAAAAGAACTTTGTATTCATAATCAAAAACCGTGTCATTTTAAAACATGTTTAATAAAAAAAAACAACTAGTAAGCACTTTTATTTTGAACGTCCAGGAGCAAGTCTGCTGTCTAACATAACTTGTTTTTAGTATTTATTATTATTCTTTACTTAATTATTAATTAAATACCAAATTCATTATACAACCCGATCATCCACTTTTCTATCGCTTTTTTTAACTTATGCTTATTGAAACTTGTATAATACTATGCTGTATTATAATATCATGTATAATTAGACCCTTGATATTGCGATTTAACGCAAATTACACAATTTTGTACCTCATGTACCGTTGTACTTGTATATAAATGGTTTGAGCAAATAAACGAAGTGAAATCAAAGCAGCAAAAAATTGTTAACATGCATGGGCGAGGGAAGGTAAAATAATCCTATCAGTTACATGTAACATGTGTCTTGAAAATTTATAATCTTAAAAACATGATAATATAATTGATCGGAAAGCAGCATTCTGTGTACAAATCCCAAATACATGTATGTTTAATGCATCATCGATGCACTTAGTGAAAAGTGGTAGAAATAATGCACTTTCATACATTTTCTGCTCGATTTGTCCGATAACAATTGAAGTGGAGAGATGAATGTACAAATCAGACAAAGAAAATGCAGGGAAGCGCAATTGTTGTTGGTTTAGATAATATATATTAATTAACGTTCACTAACACGATTTTTTAGACTCGCATATCGTCTGCACTGAACGCATGTTGTTACCTGTACCTAAGCCGTTTATATATCATTTACTAACAGATTTAAATATTATTCTGTATACTTCTATATACCACACCTGTCTAGTAAGACGAATGGACTGAGTAAGTTGTGCTCTGTTGCTAAGCTATACACTGCGTTTCCATGGGTTCCATGAATAAAATTAGCGCCGAGTTCGATCAAAGCGGACCTGCCATTGTGGTCACCAATATCATACGTGTGTACCCGTCCACCAAGTCTGACAAAAACACAACTTTGGTAATAGGCAGCAATTTCATCAATCAAATCAATATTAACATTACGGTACTTTTTTAAAAAATATTACAGTATTTATGCAATAACGTTATTAACTCGATCAAACTCTACTCGTTGTATCATTACAAGCAAAACAATCTAAAGCATGAATAGATTGTATCAAAATAATAATAGGAGAGAAATAATACTCTACTTATATTGCATTATGACCATCAAAGAAATATAAAACATAAATCGATTGCATAGAATTGACAATCAGAGAGAGAGAGAGAGAGAGAGGGAGAGAGAGAGAGAGAGAGAGAGAGAGAGAGAAAGAGAGAGAGAGACCTATCACTGGCTTCCAGAATCTGAACGTCGGTGAACCCGGCGTTGAAGAGATGCTGTGCCGCTGAGAGACCGGCCATCCCCGCCCCAACAACAATTACACTGGCTCTGATGGAGGACATAGTATTTATAGTGGCTCTCCTATATCCTAGAAACAGAATTATCAAGAGAGAAATATACAAGATATGTTGTCGATACAAGTCTAATGCAAAGGTACGTTCAAGACTGTACAGTGACCAAGCATGTGACCGCAAGATACTACCTATGACGCTTATCTTGTTAGTGCTGAATCGTATCGGTCTCGGTATTGAACGCACCCCTGGAAATATATATGAAACATGCACCCAAATATATACACACCTTTATATATTTACATTTTCCAGTGTCTTTGCCTGTGATAACACTACGTATCGATTTTGTACTATAAAACCCATAATACAAATGACGCCAAATTGAGGCGCCAGCTTGGTTTGTTTATTTACATTTTTATATTTAATCGTACGATGGCTTAAAATTATATAAAAATAAGTAATAAGGAATCATTCTTTGAATATTATGAGGTGATAATTTCGGTCGGGGCGTGATCAAATCTATCATAAAGCCCTTCGGGCTTTATTGGATTTGATCACGCCCCGACCGAAATTATCACCTCATAATACTCAAAGAATGATTCCTTATTCCTTATATATGTACATATACTTACATGTAAAACGGTCCAACAACGCAGGCTACAACACTGTTTTGTTGTTACATAATAAAAATACGGCAAGCATATGGTGCTCCAACAGGGCCTTTTTTCTTAAGTAAAGACAATAATGCACGGTAGCTTTTACGGAGACACTTGCAACTTCATTGCTAATATAAGGTTGTTAGAGTGCAAAAAATGCAAAGGCGATCATAAGAGCGAAATGAGTTATCGCTTTTTCATTCGAGATGCTAGTGTGTAAATTTGCGAAAGTGAAAGTGCGGAGTTGAAAATGCAAATAAGCGGAAGTGAAGTGTGAATAAGCAAAAGTGTAAGAATTGTTTGCTCTATCGCTCTTTTTATTTCCTCAACATTTTGCCTGCATTGTACTCACGCGACATTTGACGTTGTAGATTAAAAAGTTGTGAACACAGTACTTGTTGTATTTATTCAGCAGCTGCTCTGGACTTGTATGTTCAGAAGACAGAGCGTCTTTTGTTATCAAAGAAAAAAGTCATTCATCACAAATCAATTCCCATAACGAGGTTATCAAACTGTCAACTGCAAGCTATGCACTTGCCAACACCTCACAGTTGTAATACTGCCACACGCTTAGAATCATTTTAACAAGAGCTTGGACTTTGGGTAGTTGTGTTAACCAGCAATGCGACGTACATGTATGCCTATCTATTTTATTGCTGGCCATTCAGTCATGGCTCTTTGAAATCAACAAGATTTGTCTGGTTTTGAGCTTAGACTACCCAGTCTGTGTATATTTCATTTGCGACCAGCATCATATTTAACTTGTTTTGACGCAAGAAAAAGGTATATAGTTACGTTCTACCGAAAGTCCAAGGTCTTGTTGAAATGGCCTGTGGACACTTCCAGACCTCACTGGACCGCTTACATCAACAACTCTCGGAAGACTTGAATATCGGAGATAGATGTACCAGCTGCAAGCCTTGAAACTTCCTTCCACATATCATCGACAGAGCAACTCAGCAACAGTTGACAAAGTTTTGTGGGGTGTTGCTGTGCCTCCACTTGAATCACTGGCAGAGCAACTGTGCAACAGTTTACAAAGTTCGGTTAAAGAGTTTTTGCAAGGTGCTGCTGTGTTCTGTAAAGATGGCCTATGTAAGGATATCGGCTGCTAATACCATCAAACAGAAGTACAACAGACGGCGAGCGTCCGCGCCTGTGACAGCCCATCATACGGTGGTCAAGGTACGTCATCAGATGCACAAAGCAGAGGGGCTCGGTAGTCTGATAATGGAGTTCTTAACTATTTGTTCCCAAAGACAAAATTGAATAAAATTAGTAATCTTATGTGTATTTCTTTGTATTGCAATTAAAAAAAACATTCACTGAAAACCCCTGCTTCAATCCTGTTTCAAAGCGTATTCAATGTACAATTTTTAATTTAGTAATACATTGAATACACTTTTTTGACATGCATTGAAAGGGTGGTTTTTAGTGAATTATTTATATTGTTATACACGGAAATACACACAAGATTACCAATTTTAATCAAAAGGTCTTCGGGAACAGATAATAAAGAGCTCCACTACCCGACTATCGAGCCCATGCATGTGGCACAAAGTGCATCACATTTACATGTAACTGTTATTTCAATTCGTTTTCCAGTTGTCTTATTTTAGTTTTTGTTTCGTGTTTCTTCGCTTTTTTTACCCAATTCCTTCATTATTTGCCAGATTAATAAGGAAGAGATAATTTCTCCAACTGGCTTAGTTTTGCATCAGTCTAATAATAGCTTCATTTCATTCATTGTTTGAATTAAACCTAATATACAATATTAACGTTAAAAATGTGATTACATTGCAGTTATGTGAAGGTTTGGTAAGGGGGGGTTGGAGGTGGATAAAAAATATCACTTATCAATCATTAAAAAGGAATAAAAAATATTGTTCAGTAAATGAAAATTATTGCAGAGAAATCTGCACCAACAATTAAACATTAATATTATGATTATAGTCCAAGTTCTTCATTTTACAAAATTACATCGACATCAAAAAAGAATTGCACCGGAAACACAATTAACACATCCGTAAAACAAATCAATACAAAAAAAAAATTAAAATATTCGAATTCCATTATCTAATGAAATAAAAAAAAATTGCAAACGGGGAAACTGATTTGGAATGATATTACTGACCTGCTCGCCATCAACAGATATTCAATTAAGAACCACTATTTATAGAACAAGGAAAAACGTTTACAATAGACAAAAGCATTTTAATTTGAAAATGCAATTGAAAAAAACACAACTAATGCGGAAAAATTAATAATTTACTCGATTTCCCTAGGTTTTGTTGCCCAAAATAGAAGTATAGATAAAAAAAAAATAGATTGAGCCAAAGGTGTCAGTGAATAAACGTCTTCGTAGAATAAAAGACTCTCTTTAATACAATAAAAATAGGACAGACAGACGAAAGAGACGTATGAATGTGATAAAACGTGAGTATGTTTCATCACAGCAAGGATTTCAAATCGAACGTTCCTGGTGGAAAACATACAAAAGAATGAGAGTGAAAGAGGATTGGTGCTTGCCACCAGTTCTATATCATATTTTTTGTCTTGAAATATCTTCTTTCTTTTTTTGGCTTGAAATTTTATCCTTATGGTTTTTATTTATCTTAAATGTACGTGAATAAGTGCACTTAAAATAAGGTGTTGTCTCCCTCATTAACTAATTGGTGTAATAATAAATAATGAGATCATCTGTAACCATGGCACAATTATTTATATTTTTTTTTTCATGAATGATATATTATAAATAGTGCCTGTTTGGGAGGGCAACAGTTGAAATTGACACCCCGAGAAAATCGCGAAGCGGAAGTTGACAATGGTTTTCGAGACACACAGATTTCCGTATTTAACATATTTAACATGAATGTATAATAACATTAACTAGTCAGTAAGGAAAACAGTTAGTTATTTAACGTAATTCATTGTAGTTTGCACCTTACGTGATCGTGCACTTTTGCACGATGTGATCCATGAATGTTTAATTTTAACTATATCGTGCTCTTTGCACGATGCGATCTACATGTATGACTGGCGTACAAATCCCATTACTAGTATGTAACACAGCACTCCGCATCTAAATTGTACGCTAAACTCAAATGCACTCTAAAGCTGCGATGCGCACATATAAAGTGTAATATAAAATATATTACATCTTTTGCAAATTAACTTATATATTCTAATGTCCATGTTATCATAATAACCAATAACCCAATGGAATGGCTAGTGCAGACAAAAACAAATAAACTGCGGGACATTTTATGGTGCGACTGGTTGCACGTTTTAATTAAGCTACCAGCAAGCATCACAGAGTATACCTATAGATATATTTCTGCTTTTTACTATCCTCTGTCAATAATTCATGAGAGTAAAACTCCTTTTATTACAAAAACCTGCAGTGTGTAGGCCTAGTTTTCACAGTATATGAACTTCACAATAGAGATCATCAGATAACTTTGTTCAATCAATATATCGTGCACTGAACACAAAATAAAGGCCACATTTTTTGTAAGCTCTAGAGTAGCTGCGAAACCAATGTGGAGTATTTTGAATTAAATATGCACACATGCTTTTTTATTACCGTTGAATTTATGTGCATATCCATCACTGATTTCTTTTTTAAAACACGGAAGTAGATTCATGTACCTATTGCAAAACTGCAGTTATAAAAATTGATTATGCAGATATATCAATATTCATATACATGTAGTTGAGTTTAAAAGGCCAAATTATGATGTGAACAATAGTTCGTGGCCATGCTATTTAAGGATAAATGATGTCATTAGTACGTATTATACGAGATTTTAGAGAATGATACATGCATTTTATTACATAATAGTAGCCAAATGCTTTACTCTTTTAAATAACCTTCCAAATTGAGAGAGACAAATTCAAGTGCAGTTCGACAGTGACCTTTAGCATGGTAACTTTATAAAGTATTAAGTTTGTGTTAAAAATTTCACTTTACTTGTGTGGACTTGCATGTAACTGCACGTTTGGGATAAAATACTGTAAACGTACTCTATTTAACAAACAAAATATTTAGCAAAACTTTTTTTTCGTCAATTAGATTTAGTTTAACAGCTCGTTTAGGTTTAACTACACGACATTTAGCAATGAATTAGATATAGCGAAAGCTGCTGTCCACTAAAACGCCCCCCCCCCCAAAAAAAAAACAAACAAAACAAAACAACAACAACAACAACAACACGAACAGCCAATATTTTTTTTATCATAAATATGCATTCACAATGCAAAAAATATATCAGTTAGAATCTTTTTTCTCTTTAAGTCTGACGTTTAATGATTGATAACAGATTACGAGTCAGAACAAGAGGCCCAGGGTCCACATCTCTCACTTGAGCAACAATAGCCAGAACTCTGATTGAATGATTGATCATAATAGTATCAAATTCAAAATATCTTAAATATTAGCAATGTGGCCCCTCGGCCTCTTGTTTCTTTTAAAATCATGTTTTTTCAAGTTAAGCTCCTGCACATGCTTGAACTCTATTTATTGGAATTTAAGTAAATGAACTTTGTTTTGCTCTTGTTTCAGAGTCCTTTGACACTGCTGATTCACTTAAAGTGCTGGTTGGAGAAAATCATTTCAGAAATAAACAGCAAGTTAAAAAGTTCACCAGGATAAGAACTTGGTTGGTATTAATTGTGATCAACTAAATTTAGGCTTTACAGGATTGAATAACATGACCAACCAAGTTCATATCCCAGTAAACTTTTTAACATTGCATGCTGTTTATTACTTATATTTACATTGGAGAACAGCAAATTGTTAAGAATTTTTAACATAACTTGTTTTTTATGTTTACAATAATGCAACCACCAAACGATAAGTGCAGTAATCAATTTGACGTCATGTATATCTTGCATTGCATAAACTCAGGTTTCATTGATGATACAAAATTCATTTTGGAATGGAATTTGTCAATCAAATTAATATATTCAAGTTGAATGTAAGTCAAATGCATTGATGATACAATTAAAATTGTCCAAATTGCTTACTTTCAATACCTGGATTGAATTTTATCAACATACTCCCAATCCTACCAAAGGCCCAAAGGCTTTGAAAGAATACCAAGTACTCATGTCAAACACGTCAGAGTTTAGAAAATCTTTCACAATGCACCATAGTTTCAAAGAAGTGAAACACGGTGGATTAATCATTTATTCCATTTATTTTGCGGTAATACTAAGAGTGCATTCATGTTTTGTTTTTGTTTTAAACAAACAATTGAAAATTGAAAATACATGAATATGTATGCCTGTGTTCAAAAACCAGAATATTAAACTACCATAGAAGGAACCCTAGCTTAAAAAAAATCTAGAGTATGAGGGGCTTATTTAAAAAATATACTGGCAATTGACAATATGGAGCTGAATTTATAGTAAGTTACCTTCTTCAATATGAAAAGGAAATCGCTGAGGTAATTCGATTTAACAGTTTAAATCATGGGAATGACAAATCTACATATTCTAATCGCTATATTTATTTATACATATTGTGATGAAACAAATAGGTATATACAACACTAGCAATGTTCAAATCAAACATTGAATATATAAACAATACTTACAACAAATTAGAGAAAAACGTACGAATAACGCGACAATCCAAGCCGAATCGGAATACCTCTGTAATTATTAATAACAGCAAATGTGTTTCTCGTTTCGGCCTTGGTAAATTTCGCTCCGATGTTGTTTCAACCGCAATCCAATTTCTTGGTTTATCTAATATTCCCTAATACTGTGTTGAACGATTCGATTATTATTTTTTTTATAAAGCTGACACTTGAAATTAAATGTATATCATCAGAGGGGATTAATTTTGGTACTGTTTTAATTTTCACGAGGATTTCTTCGATTCAAGGTCAAACAGGTATAGAGATATAGTCAATCTTCCTGAATTAATTGATTTTTTTTCTTGTGATAATTTATAATCAAATATCAAATTGCTTAGATATATTTTTTGAAAATTTATCAACAACCAAAGAAATTATAGATGAACTATATATATAGAGAGTCGTCCTTATAAACTGTTGATTTTGGACGATATATTCAAAATCTGACATAGCACGTACTTAATTGACATCATCTGGCGTTGAAATTTTTTTCAAGTAAAAAAAAAATCTGCATCTAGCTAACGTTGCATGTTGCTCCGATATTTGATTCATTTTATAGTTTTTGAGACAGAAAAAAGTATTACTGGTTCTTCTTTTGAAGAGTTTTGATGGTTCTTCATTAAAAACAGTTATAAATAACACGTTATACTTGTTTTAAAATATTTATATACAAATGTCCGATTTGTGCATGTTGACATAAAAATTGCTGGTCTGTGCATTTTGACATAAAAATTTGCTGATCTGTGCGCATGCATTTTAATATCTAATATAAAGAAAAGTCCTGATTGATGATTTCAAAACCTTTACTGTGACGCCAAAAATATAGGCTATATGCTGATATAAATATAGAAATATATTTATAAAAAGATGAATAATTTACATGCACTTGTACCAAGTATCAGATCAATCAATATATACACATGTACATGTATGTCAATTTTACTTTCCCTCTTTTTTAAAACCTACATTAGAAGCAAAAATAGTTTTTGAAGCCATATGTATATGTACAAGAAAGCCATGCTGCAGTATTCTCTTTTGAGAAGTGGACATGCATAGCCTACACCCTAGGCTATAGGCTATGCCTGTCCACTTCTCTCAAGAGAATACAAGCTGCAGGTCTGCAGCTCTACGGTAAAACTCAGGTTGACAGACTTTAGAATTATCCCTTTTGTGTTTTACCATCAAATATTTAAATGATCTAGTGTCTTTGTCTGTCTTTGTCTGTTATAACACCACGAATCGATTTTATAACATTTCGTTAATAACTTGTTTAATATTAAATCGTACAATTACTGAAAATTATAATATATAAATATAAGTAATAAGGAATCATTCTTTGATATTATGAGGGGATCAAATACGGTTGGATGTATCAAAAATCTATCATGAGGCCCCCGGGCTTTATTGGACGTGATCAAATCTATCATAAAGCCCTTCGGGCTTTACTGGATTTGATCATACCGACCGTATAATATCACCTCATAATACCAATTGCAAAAGAATGATTCATTTTTCCTCATTTTTTCTTAAATAAAATATCAATGACGAAGTTGTTTTTGGTAGAAGTTTTCAAGACGTTCAGCTTCCCTGATCCCTGACTCACGAGCCCCATGTGTGGTCGAAAAGAAATGAGGATGGGTCGCCTCCCCGGCAAACAGAACAACGGGTGCCTCTTCCACGTACAGGGGCTCCCCTAGACAAGCAATGTCTTCGGGGGAGGACATCTGGGACAAAAAACTATAGGAACCACGGGTAAACTCATTGGTTTGCCACGCGGATCTAAGAATTTCCGTGGGCGCTGGGATCTTCGGGTCACCTCGAAACTGACGGATTAGTGTCACGCATTGGGTCATAACCTCTTGGTCGGTCAGAGTCTCTAAATGTTCGGCCGCTTTTCCGTGAATCCAGCCACACAAAGTGCAGTCGTTATTAAGAATTTCATCAAATCCAAATAAACTTTTATACCATTGCGAGGTTCTGCTGGTAGTGTTTCTTGTTTTCCAGGCAAATTTCATACGCCCCTCTCCGCGTTGCCAAAATGGCTCTTTCCATTTTAGAAATATCTTATTGACAGTTCCATAACCAATGGCGTCAATAGATTTGACTTTTTTTGTTGGAAGCGGGGGCTCGAACATCTCCGAGTGACAAGATTTTAGAACTCCTAAAGAGCACGTGACTACTGCGTGGTTTGCTTCAAAAGTTCTTTTTCCAGAGGGAGTTTGGCAAGTGATTGTAACAGTTTTAGTGTTATGGTAACTTATTTTATCAACCTTCGTATTGAAACGAAGCGTATTTGGTGGCAAGTCTTGTGCTATAACATCTATGATACTACGGAAACCGTTTGGTAATATAACATTCTTGCCATCTAGCTCCCGGTAACAACCTATATATTTCAGGGACACCTTTTCGATATCTTCTCCGGTATGAAATGATAGATAATTCAGCATACAGTTCAACAGAGCTCGGGTGTCACTCTTTTGGTCAGGGGCAAATTCTCCAAGCCTCTCTTGTAAACGATCTTCCATATATCTCCCTACGTCAGCGGAGGGATCCGTGTTCTCTGACACAATGTCTTCCAGCTCTTTCTCCACTTCACGGAAGATCTTCCAGACCCTGTCAGTCAGAGATTGGTCTATCCTCCTGCCATCTTCGGTGTATACACATCCTCCCATTCTGCCAGTGAAAAGTTATTCGAATGATTTGTTAATTATACTGATACATGTATAACTTTGTATTCATAATAAAAAACCGTGTCATTCTAAAACATGTTTAATTAAAAAAAAACAAAAAACTAGTAAGCACTTTTATTTTGAACGTCCAGGAGCAAGTCTGCTGTCCAACCTAACTTGTTTTAGTATTTATTACTGTTCTTTACTTAATTATTAATTAAATACCAAATTCATTATACAACCCGATCATCCATTTTTATATCGCCTTTCTATAACTTATGCTTATTGAAACTTGTATATTACTATGTTGTATTATAATATCATGTATAATTAGACCCTTGATATTGCGATTTAACGCAAATTACCCAATTTTGTACCTCATGTACCGTTGTATATAAATGGTTTGAGCAAATAAACGAAGTAAAATCAAAGCAGCAAAAAATTGTTAACGGAAGGTAAAATAATCCTATCAGTTACATGTAACATGTGTCTTGAAAATTTATATTCTTAAAAACATGATTATATAATTGATCGGAAAGCAGCATTCTGTGTACAAATCCCAAATACATGTATGTTTAATGCATCATCGATGCACTTAGTGAAAAGTGGTAGAAATAATGCACTCTTAAGCATTTTCTGCTCGATGTGCCCGATAACAATTGAAGTGGAGAGATAAATGTACAAATAAGACAAAGAAAATGCAGGGAGGCGCAATCTGTTGTTCGTTTAGATAATAGATATTAACGTACATTTCATGACACGATTGTTTAGCCTCACATATCGTCTGCACTGAACGCATGTTGTTACTTGTATCACTAAGCCGTTTATATCATTTACTAACAGATTGAAATTTTATTCTGTATACTCCTTTTATATACCACACCTGTCTAGTAAGACGAAAGGATCGAGTAAGTTGTGCTCTGTTGCTAAGCTATACACTGCGTTTCCATTGGTTCCGTGGATAAAATTAGCGCCGAGTTCGATCAGAGCGGACCTGCCCTTGTGGTCACCAATATCATACGTGTGTACCCGTCCACCAAGTCTAACAAAAACACAGACTTGGTAATAGATAACAATTTCATCAATCAAATCAATATTCACATTATAGAACTTTTTAAAAATATTACAGAATTTATATAATAACGTTATTAACTCGATCAACGTTGCATCATTACAAGCAAAACAATCTAAAACATGAATAGACTGTATCAAAATAATACTAGGAGAGAAATAATTAATACTCTACTTATATTGCATCATGACCATCACAGCAATATAAAACATAATTCGATTGCATAGAATTGATAATTAGAGAGAGAGAGAGAGAGAGAGAGAGAGAGAGAGAGAGACCTATTACTGGCTTCCAGAATCTGAACGTCGGTGAACCCGGCGTTGAAGAGATGCTGTGCCGCTGAGAGACCGGCCATGCCCGCCCCAACAACAATTACACTGGCTCTGATGGAGGACATAGTATAGTGGCTTTCCTATATCCTAAACAGAATTATCAAGAGAGAAATATACAAGTTATGTTGTCGATACAAATCAAATGCAAAGGTACGTTCAAGACTGTACAGTGACCAAGCATGTGACCGCAAGATACTACCTATGACGCTTATCTTGCTAGTGCTGAATCGTATCGGTCTCGTTATTGAACGCACCCTTGGAAATAATTGAGACTTATTATGAGGCATGCACCCATATGCATAAATATATACACCCTTATATGTGTACCATATACTTACATGTAAAACGGTCCAACTACGCAGGCTACAACACTGTTTTGTTGTTACATAATAAATACGGCAAACATATGGTGCTCCAACAGGGCCTCTTTTCTAATGTACTGTTGTTTTTACGGAGACACTTGCAACTTCATTGCTAATTAAAAGGTTGTTAGAGTGCAAAAAATGCAAAGGCGATCATAAGAGCGAAATGAGTTATCGCTTTTTCATTCGAGATGCTAGTGTGTAAATTTGCGAAAGTGAAAGTGTGAATTAGCGGAAGTGAAGTGTAAATAAGCAGAAGTGTAAGAATGGTTTGCTCTATCGCTCTTTTTATTTCCTCAACATTTTGCCTGCATTGTACTCACGCGACATTTGACGTTGTGGATTAAAAATAAACACACGGAGGGATCGAGATGTTGTTCTTTTTTAAGTTTAAATGTGAACAAAAGGCGATTCTTTTCAGTTCCTTCAAGAGCCTGATAATTTCCTTTGTACATTGAAAATTCACTAGTTGATTTAAAAGACATTGAATACAGCTCGAGGACTGTATATACGGTCTTTCTACTGTATGTACTGTATGTTTTAGGTACTTACGTATACCCCCTTTGAATAATATTTAGAGTTATGAACGAAGTCGATTTTTCCCAACACCCGGCACCAATAAATAATATGGTGAAAATGGAAGACTCAGTGAGGCTTTGTCATCAGCACTAAGAACATATGTTTTAAAGATATCGACTTATGGCCGAATATCTGTGTCTTACGTCCTATCTGGAGATACTTGTGATAGCTGTTTTGTATACAAGCTGTTCTCAGCTTATAAATAGACGTTACATGTATGCGCTGAGAAAGTTAAAATGCTTTAAAACCTGCCCATGCATGCGTTAGCAATAAGTTACTACATGTACATCTAGAACATGTGTACCTGTGTATCCTTTATGTGCATGGCACAAAGCCTGTCTATAGTGTCCTTATAACGGCTTCTCTTTGATTTTTGATAAACAATAAAGCGTGCACGTTTGCAGCAGTCATCGTTGGTTTGTGGGTTTCGTTTTTTTTTTTTATAAATTTAAAATTTCATGAACAATTTAAGCTATAATTAAGGTGGAATAACACATCATCACAAAATGGCTGACCGCTAATCGAAACGAAATTTCGTTTTATCAAAAGTTTCCTGTTAATTTGAGTGACTTTTTCCAGGTGTGTTATTCCACCTTAACACGACTTGTATAAAATCGTGTTAGTGCGACTTCAGTGAACAATGTTTTTGTAAATAAGGTAAGATTTGTGAACACAAGAGCTGTTATATTTATTCAGCAGCTGCTCCGGACTTGTATGTTCAGAAGACAGAGCATCTTTTGTTATCAAAGAAAAAAAATCATGCAACACAAATCAATTCCCATAACGAGGTTATCAAACTGTCAACTGCAAGCTATGCACTTGTCAACACCTCACAGTTGTAATACTGCCACACGTTTAGAACCATTTTAACAAGAGCTTGGACTTTGGGTAGTTGTGTCAACCAGCAATGTGATGTACATGTATGCCTATGATATCTATGCTGGCCATTCAGTCATGGCTTTTTGAAATCAACAAGATTTGTCTGGTTTTTGAGCTTAGACTGCCCAGTCTATGTATATTTGATTTGCAACCAGCATCAGGCCAAAAAAAAATATGTGTGTTTCCGGTTTCCCGACCGACCCTATTTTTTTATGCGCCGACCCTAACACTTTTTATTCCAAATTCAGATTACCAACCGTAATTGGTTTAAACAATAGAGTCTTAACAAATCACAGTTTAAAAAACGCTTGTAACAATTCAATAGAAAACACCACTTATCAAAGCGTTTTAAAGATTTCTAAGTGCAGATGGACAGTATGGATGAAAGTTATCCTTGGTTATTTTAACTAAATTATCAATGCAATAAATAGTTTCATAGGGCAGTGATGTGTTAAAAATTAATATAAAGATGTACAAGAAAAAAGCAGAGGCAAAGTTTTTTTTTTTTTATTTCTGGTTGTGGAGACTGCAGACATCGTAAGTCTTTGAATAGGCCCAGCAACCATTCACATTATAAATATGATTTTAAAATGCTGCAGTTCAATTGCAAATGGAATTTTTAAAATTAGTCTTAAACCATTAACTATGTATTCATTTTTTTGTTGAAATTATTGAAAAGATTTAATTCTAAGGCTCTCGTCTGATCAACCAGAATTTTCTCTGTTTCTGAATTCAACACTTACAGTTACGATATTAATATTTACTGTTATGTCAGTTGACCAGGAAAATAGAACTAATAACCAGTATATGATATATTTGTGGTAATGAGTATTATACTCTGTTGATTTATATAGTGGCTGTCATATTTATATTTTCTATTGACATGAAAATAAAATCTTTGTATACATTCCAAATAAACTTTAGATTTAAGAAAGCTTTAATTCTGTAACAGTTGTCACTATCCACGATTGCTCCACCTGTAAAATACATTTTCTTATTGTTTAGAAAAATCATATGCTAGGAAAGGGGAAAACTTAAAAGCTCATTTAAAAAAAAAGAAAAAAAAGGCCGACCTACCTACCCTATTTTAAAATTTGATGAAATAGGAAACACACATATTTTTTTTGGCCTCATATTAACTTGTTTTGACGCAAGAAAAAGATATATAGCTACGTCCTACCGAAAATCCAAGGTCTTGTTGAAATGGTTCTAGAGATTGAACCTTAATATAAAATTAACGCTACAAAGCCGTCAAAATTACTGTGTGGGGTGTTTTTGCTTCTGTATCACACACTTCAGATTAAGTATAGTATTGGAATGACACAGATCAGTTTCCTTTATTCAATTTCCTCATGAATTAATAATCCAGGGTACTTTGTCTTCTCATTATCATGTAAATCCGCTCCCATTAATCACAATATTTCTGCCTTAAATTTTCAATTGAATAATCAATCATAAAAATATATTCTTTAAAAAAAAAACCCTTTTTACCATTTTCATAAGTCCATTTGCACTATATCGTTTTGTTGGCTAATCATTTTTCGAGTTTCCAAATGTAAAGTTCTTTAAATGGGGTACATTGATTTCATTGCATCTGTTTGTTCTACTATGTATAAACACACACTATACCGTACCAACATCAATTTACGACATGTTGATGGTATATAAATGTGATGGAGCTTGAAAAAGTTAAGTTAGCAAATCTGTCGAACTGGCTCTTAAAGTGCCATTGCAGATTGTATTGTGAGCGATCTTCTCTGGAAAATAGCACACAAAGACTGATATGGAGAAATCGATTTAATGCTGTTGAATGTTTAATCATTGTTTCTGAAGAGTTACGCTTTTATCATACTGTATTGTCTTTCAACCAATTGTAATCTCTCTCTCTCTCTCTTTTATTTAAATGCCCCATTCCAGGAACATAGCCGATGTACGTTCTTGTAGCATCACAATATACTCACAAAACTTGCTCAAAGCGACGACATGTATGTAATCCCCGGTGATAGTCGCCCAGTGATCACTGACACATTGATTTTGGTCGCGTGAATTCTCTGTGCACTGTTAATACGGCCCACAGGAAAGCGCTGGTCAGTGGACACTTCCAGACCTCACTGGACCGCTTAAATCAACGTCAACAACTCTCGGAAGACTTGGATGTCGGAGATAGATGTACCAGCTGCAAGCCTTGAAACTTCCTTCCACAAATCATCGACAGAGCAACTGAGCAACAGTTGACAAAGTTTTGTGGGGTGTTGCTGTGCCTCCACTCGAATCACCGACAGAGCAACTGTGCAACAGTTTAGAAAGTTCGGTTAAAGAGTTTTTGCAAGGTGCTGCTGTGTTCTGTAAACATGGCCTATGTAAGGATATCGGCTGCTAATACCATCAAACAGAAGTACAACAGACGGCGAGCGTCCGCGCCTGTGACAGCCCATCATACTGTGGTCAAGGTACGTCATCAGATGCACAAAGCAGAGGGGCTCGGTTGTCTGATAACGGAGTTCTTAACTATTTGTTCCCAAAGACAAAATTGATTAAAATTGGTAATCTTATGTGTATTTCTTTGTATTGCAATAAAAAAAAAATCACTGAAAACCCTGTTGTAAAAGTGTATTCAATGTACAATTTTTAATTTAGTAATACATTGAATACACTTTTTTGACATGCATTGAAAGGGTGGTTTTCAGTGAATTATTTTTATTGTAATACACGGAAATACACACAAGATTACCAATTTTAATCAAAAGGTCTTCGGGAACAGATAATAAAGAGCACCACTATCCGACAATCGAGCCTCTGTGGCACAAAGTGCATCACATATACATGTAACTTTGTTATTTTCATTTGTTTTCCAGTTGTCTTATTTTAGTTTTTGTTTGATGTTTCTCTGCTTTTTTTGACCCAGTTCATTCATTATTTGCCAGATTAATAAGGAAGAGAGAATTTCTTCAACTGGGTTAGTTTTGCATCAGTCTAATAATAGCTTCATTTCATTCATTGTTTGAATTAAGCCTAATATACAATATTAACGTTAAAATGTGACTACATTGCAGTTATGTAAGGTTTGGTATAGGGGGGGGGGGGGGTGGAGGTAGATAAAAATATCACTTAACAATCATTAAGAAGGAATAAAAAATATTGTTCAGAAAATGAAAATTATTGCAGAGAAATCTGCACCAACAAATAAACATCAAAACTATGATTATAGACCAAGTTCTTCATTTTACAAAATTACATCGACATCAAAAAAAGAATTGCACCGGAAACACAATTAACACATTCGTAAACCGAATCAATGCAAAAAAAAATTAAAATATTCGAATTCCATTATCTAATGAAATAAAAAAAAGTAGCAAACGGGGAAATTGATTTGGAATGATATTACTGATCTGCTCGCCATCAACAGATATTCAATTAAGAACCACTATTTATAGAACAAGGAAAAACGTTTACAATAGACAAAAGCATTTTAATTTGAAAATGCAATTAAAAAAACCACAACTAATGCGTACAAAAATAATAATTTACTCGATTTCCCTGGGTTTAGTTGCCCAAAATAGAAGTGTAGATCCAATAAAAAAGATTGAGCCAAAGGTGTCAGTGAATAAATGTCTTCGTCGAATAAAAGACTCTGTTTAATACAATAAAAATGGGACAGAGAGACGAAAGAGACGTATGAATGTGATAAAACGTGAGTATGTTTCATCACAGCAAGGATTTCAAATCGAACGTTCCTGGTGTAAAACATAAAAAAGAATGAGAGTGAAAGGGGATTGGTGCTTGCCACCAGTTCTATATCATATTTTTTGTTTTGAAATATCATTTTTTTTTTGTCTTGGAATTTTATCCTTACGGTTTTTTACTGTATTTTTTTTTTTATTTATCTTAAATGTACGTGAATAAGTGCACTTAAAATAAAGTATTGTCTCCCTCATTAACTAATTGGTGTAATAATAAATAATGAGATCATCTGTAACCATGGCACAATTATTTATATTTTTTTCCTTGAATGATATTTCATAAAAAGTGCCTGTTTGGGAGGGCAACAGTTGAAATTGACACCTCGAGAAAATCGCGAAGCGGAAGTTGACAATGGTTTTCGAGACACACAGATTTCCGTATTTAACATATTTAACATGAATGTATAATAACATTAATTAGTCAGTAAAGAAGACAGTTAGTAGTTATTTAACGCAAATCATTGTAGTTTGCACCTTACGTGATCGTGCACATTTGCAAGATGTGATCCATGATGGTTTAATTATATCGTGCTCTTTGCACGATGCAATCTATGACTGGCGTACAAATCCCATCATGTATAACACAGCATTCCGAGGCTAAATCGTGCGCTACACTCAAATGCACTCTAAAGTTGCGACGCGTACATATCAAGTGTAACATAAAATATATTATATCTTTTACAAATTACCTAATATATTCTAATGTCCATGTATATCCATGTTATCAATATAACTGATAACCCAAAAGAATGGCTAGTGCAGACAAAAACAAATAAACTGCGGGACATTTCATGGTGCGACTGGTTGCACGTTTTAATTAAGCTACCAGCAAGCATCACAGAGTATACCTATAGATATATTTCTGCTTTTTACTATCCTCTGTCAATAATTCATGAGAGTAAAACTGCTTTTATTACAAAAACCTGCAGTGTTGAGGCCTAGTTTTCACAGTATATGAACTTCACAATAGAGATCATTAGATAACTTTTCTCAATCAATATATCGTGCACTGAACACAAAATAAAGGCCACATTTTTTGTAAGCTCTAGAGTAGCTGCGAAACCAACGTGGAGCATTTTGAATTAAATATGCACACATGCTTTTTTATTACCGTTGAATTTATGTGCATAATCATCCATTACTGATTTCTTTTTTAAAACACGGAAATAGATTCATGTACCTATTGCAAAACTGCAGTTATAAAAATTGATTATGCAGAAATATCAATATTCACATACATGTCGTTGAGTTTAAAAGGCCAAATTATGATGTGAACAATAGTTCGTGGCCATGCTCTTTAATGATAAATGATGTCATTAGTACGTATTATACGAGATTTTAGAGAATGATACATGCATTTTATTACACACTAGAAGTCAAATGCTTTATACTCTTTTAAATAACCTCCCAAATTGAGAGAGACAAATTCAAGTGCAGTTCGACAGTGACCTTTAGCATGGTAACTTTAATTTATAAAGTTTGTGTTAAAAATTTCACTTTACTTGTGTGGACTTGCATGTAACTGCACGTTTGGGATAAAATACTGTAAACGTACTCTATTTAACAAACAAGATATTTTGCAAAACTTTTTTTTCTTCAATTAGATTTGGTTTAACAGCTCGTTTAGGTTTAACTACACGACATTTAGCAATGAATTAGATTTAGCGAAAGCTGCTGTCCACTAACCACCCCCCCCCCCCCAAAAAAAAAAAAACAACAACAACAACAAAAACCACACACACAGCCAATACTTTTTATCATAAATCTGCATTCAAAATACAAAAAAATTATTGGTTAGAATCTTTTTTCTCTTTAAGTCTGACGTTAAATGATTGATATATTGAAACGAACACGCAGCTCACGTGTATTCTGATCACGTGCTGTATCTTTCGAAATTAACAGCAAAAGAGTTTGAGGACAAACTCTACTGCTAGTCTAATCTTCTTAACATTCTTCTATAGAAATGATAAAATCTCCTTATTTAACATCATCGCATTCTTAAACACTAAGGTATTTTAGCCATCTTAATTACCAGTTTGTCTTAATCTATTCCCGTTCTCCCCAGAAGCAAGGGATTAGGACCGTCTTTAATCATTTTTCGGTTAACCATGTTCTTATTCTTAACCCCGGCCAATGTAAATCGATTAGCTATTGCAATGCATATATCGATGATAACAAATTTAAGTTCCTAATTATTGCATGCGCAAACCCTCGTGCATTACTTGTATTAACACCTGTTGTCTGAACCCGTCCTTGAGTTGGATGTTTCCATTACTAACTGCTGGTCAAAATTATTGAAGATATTGTTCAAACATTTGGTACTACATTGCCAACATAACTTTTTTCTTTCCTTTTTAATACCCCCGATACTGAAAGATAATGACGCTTTTCAATGATATTGACGCTGTTTACGAGATCTTCATATTTTTCAATGAATTTTTGCCAAATGATGTTATGATTTATTCATTGCAAACGAGCGATGTTAAATACAATCGTTTTGAGGAGAACGACAATTTGTTGAGTTCTTTTTCAAATGAAGCCATTTGCATCGATTTGTCATTTCTTCGCGCGTAGACGTTTGAGCGAGTTTCCTAAGCTGACAAATTATGCTCTCTCAACATTATCCGCTTTCTGTCCGTTATCTATTTGAAATGAGAAATTGAACTATTTATAACACCACGGGAAACACATATAGGTCAATTAATAAAATTGACAAAATTAACTAGCAAAATCGTTCAAAGACCTATAGGGTATGGCCTCCTCTTTTGTCTCTATTTCAAGTACTTTTAAAGACGCGTTTACTTTTTGTTGAAAATTTTTTTTTTTAAAAGTGGAAGATTTCTCTCTAAGTTTCTGTCCCATATCTAGATGAATTTAATTCGTTTGACCGTTTATTCCCCCAGTATTATAATTTTCATCAATTTAGCTTCTGCTGTAACTTTAAAGATAAAAGAAGATACCCCATTTCTGTGTTTGTAGATACTATACTAGTGCTAGTGCATATATATGTATTCCGTAGAAATGACCATGTGGCCTGTCAATTTCACATCCGGGTATATCTATTTCCTTTGAACTCAAAGTATTTAGAAATAGAGAAATATATACTTTACCAAACACACAGAAAAAGAGAAGCATAATTATGTTTTTTTGCAATACTTGGTAACAAATACTAACCATGATAAATTATATAGTTTTCTAATTATATATAACTTTTCAAAATATTTTATTAAAATATTTAACTATGAGTTTTGAATTGCTCTTTTTAAATAGGTACCGTTAATTGTAAACTTTTGATATTATACATAAATAAACATGCATATATAAACACTGTAGTCTATATCATGTCTGATATTTGCATCATGAGTAAAAACAATAAATAAGTATGTTCATAGAGCAAAGGCAACCCGACTAATCCCTTTTCATGGAATTAAACAAGGTTTTACATAATCTGAGTACCACAAAAAAGGTATATTGTATAATAATGAAGTCAATTATCTTAGGGATTATCAAGGTAGGGATTAATTTCATAACACCATAAAAAGTGTTTTTCCCATCTGTATCTTTGCTTGTATTTGTATTAGGAACTAAGCTAAATCAGTAAATGCAAGAGTTCAATTTAAGAAATAACTTACATTGTTTGTTTGAAACTGCAACTAAAGGTAAAATGTGATAGACAGACAGGAAACAGAAGGACTGATGAAGGACATACATGACAAGCCCTTCATATACCCCCGCCATAGACAAGGCAGTGCTTAAGAAATGTCATTTTGATCGGTTTTTTTTTTTTGTTATGCTTATAATACTACTGGCTGACATTCAAAAACAAAAGTCAAAATAGCCTACAATTGGTCGTGTTTACCAACGTAATCAACAGCAGTCCCGAATCTTGAATCCCAAGTCAATTCCGTCTTAGACGCAGGGTGACAACTTTCATTCATATAGTCCAGTACACTTCACAAGTTGCTGAACAGGAAGGGACGGAAGGTGCGGGAGTCGTTAATTTGATTGAAAGCCAGCCACTGGCCGCGTCCCCCGACAACCGGCGACGTAAGCGGCCTCCCCTGTCTACCAGATTCCGACAGGTCCTTTCGTGACATCAGTTGTTGTGACGTTATCGTAGGTGTCAAAACCTTTCTCTCATTGTCAAAATTTCTGTCTGCAGACCGCGCACGTGATGATGAAATCTTTATTAAAGATAAAATTGAATTTGTGCTCAGTTACATAACAAGAACTTTGTATCAAGGACAGACCCCGGGGCGCTTCTTGCCCAACAATCACTTTGGTGAACATCTACTCAGCTATCCTGTGTACTTTGTGAAAACGCAAACTACTCTTTAGTTTTCTGTGTGCACTCTTCGTGACGACGTCTTCATAACAAAGTCCTCCATAGACCGTAGACATCTGCATGAACAGACACCTAAATAATACAAGAGATGTCAGTGATGTTGACGTGGCAAAGGAACTACCGGAAGTACAAGACCCAAGACCTGAGCAGGAGGAGTGATCAGACCCTGGATGAAACCAACAACAACTGTTCTGTAACTGTAAGCTTCTTGTACTGTAACTGCATGTAAGGTTCCTGTACTGTAACTGTAAGGTTCCTGTACTGTAACTGCATGTAAGGTTCCTGTACTGTAACTGTAAGATTCCCGTACTGTATCTGTAAGATTCCCCTACTCTAACAGTAACATCCCTGCCCTCTTACCGTAAGATTCCCGTATTGTAACTAAAAGGTTCCTGTTCTGTAACTGTAAGAGTCATGTACTGTAACTGTAAGATTCCCGTACTGTAACTAAAAGGCTCCTGTTCTGTAACTTTAAGACTCCTGTACTGTAACTGTAAGATTCCCGTACTGTAACTAAAAGGTTCCTGTTCTGTAACTTTAAGATGACCGTACTGTGACTGTAAGGTTCATGCAATGTAACTGTAAGATTCCTGTACTGTGACTGTAAGGTTCCTGTACTGTAACTGTAAGATTCCCGTATACTCTTACTGTAAAATCCCCGTACTGTGACTGTAAGATTCCCGTACTGTAACTGTAAGATTCCCGTTTATTGTAACTGTAAGCTTCATGTACTGTAACTGTAAGATTCCCGTACAGTTTCGTACATGTAAGATTTCCGTTCAGTAATTGTAAACTTCATGTATCTTTCTAAATCTTGATTGAACTCACCTTCTACCAAGCCCTGTCCTTTTGACGTTATTTCTGAACAAACATTGCATTAGGGTTCTTATTAAATAGAATTTTGTAAAGACTGTGGAATATTTTTTTTAATACATCCCGACTGTGGTTATCATTTGACTTTATACAAAAGTGCAACGGTGGTCTTTCGCAAAATTCCTAATTGACGATATTGAACGAACTATATTTACATTTTCCAGTGTCTTTGCCTATGATAACACTATGTATCGATTTTGTACTATATAACTCATAATACAAATGACGCCAAATTGAGGCGCCAGCGGGGTTTACTTATTTATATTTAAATATTTAATCGTACGATGGCTTAAAATTATATAAATATAAGTAATAAGGAATCATTCTTTGAATATTATGAGGTGATAATTTCGGTCGGGGCGTGATCAAATCTATCATAAAGCCCTTCGGGCTTTATTGGATTTGTTCCACGCCCCGACCAAAATTATCACCTCATAATACCTAAAGAATGATTCCTTATTCCTTATATACACCAAGTTAAAATTTCAATGGCATGGTTGGCAATAGCATTCGTCTTAGCATGCGCATTTTGAACGCATTGCTGCTATCCATTCGGACACTACATGTAGACCAAATAGACCTGCAAAAGGTTGAAGACTTGTATTACAATTTCGATTCGTTTATATTAGAAACGGACCATTACAGAAAGTTTTTTTTTAGACTTTTGAAAATTGTCTATAATTTCAGTTAAGTAAATATACTCCCGATGAACAAAAAGTTTGTTTCTATCATAAATTGCATGTTTTTTTTTAAAGATTTAAACATTTGATTATATTTCTTAAAAGGTTTTTTGACACAATTTCATAGTTTATGAAAAAAAGTTGAACACTTTAAATGAACCAGTGGGGACTAACATTTAAAACCACCTTGTCGTTTGCAGTGTGGATTGGTTGTTTCAAATGTCTATGGTACAGATTTTATTGATCTGTAGATGAAAAACTTATAGATAGCATCATCTTTTTCGTAGAAAGATATATTGTAATCGTAGTTTTAATAAATGAATTTCAATTTCCCCCAAAAATCAATGGACGTTTAAAATTTCTCGTTCCTATCTGGTCTAGGAAATATTAATCACCTTGAAAATATGTAGCTCCATTAATACTGAGTGTTGAATTATTTATACTCTGATAGCTTATTGCAGAGGATTTAATGCTAAAATATATAGAAAAAATATAATGACGACAAAAATTGACGGAGAATATTTTTATACCCATCCACATTTTCATAAAAAATATCGAAGAATTGAATAAATATCAGATAGAAATAAACGTATGTGAAAAGAGATTAATTCACGTACAACAGTTTTAAAAAAAGCAAAATGATTAAAAGCAAAGGTACTCTGTCGACTCAACGTTTAGAATTCACTGTGTAATATCTGCATCTACATTTGATACTTATTTTGTTCACTAAAGTCGGACAAGGTTGTTACGTCGAAATCAATATTAATACAAGGCCGTTTCGTCGTAAAATCTATTCATGGATAGTCGCGGATAATTTGGGACAGCTTAACCTGGTGAATATAATCTATGTTGTGTAGCATTTATTTGTTCATCTGTGAAGGTTTGTAAACATAGAATCTAAATAATACACCCCAGTTTAAATCGTTTTAGTACATCCACTGAATATCTTGAGAAAACCGAGTCTACGAACAAACATATCTTTTGACTAGAAATTTACAATACAGTGATTCGAATTGCAGTTAATAAATTTTAGTTTAAATTGCTCGTGATAAAACTAGTCAAAAGATTAAACTTAAATATATAATATGACAGAATCACCCGGTATGAAATTGCAGATTTTTAAAAAATTAAAATTTTTTTTTTTTTGAAAATCGCATTTAAAGGGGCATGGTCACGATTTTGGTCAAATTCTATTTTTGTTTTTATTATTAACAATGCTTTAGAAATGTAATTCTAATGATCAAATAAAATTTGAGTCATTCGTAGAGTTATAAGCAAGATACAGGGCTCACAAATCTTTGTCATGTAAACAAGGCTCGTGCCCTGTTTTTGTTTACATAGGTTCAATATACCAGTAAAAAAAATTTTGCCAGCTTATTTGTCTATCTTTTTATTTATTTGAAGCATAGATTAACAGTTCCTAACATTTATAACATTCATTTTAGGTTTAGAACTGAAATTTTTACTTCAACATTCAAAACGTAAACAAACGCTTTGTTTACACAGCGAAGAATTTCAAGCCCTGTAACTCGATCGCTTATAACTCAAATTTCTGTTGCCTAATAAAAATGCCTTTCTGCAGCACTGTAAATATTAAAATCGGAAAAAGAATTTTTGACCAAAATCGTGACTATGCCCCTTAATCGAGGATATCTTATTGTGCTATCGCATTCGAATTGATAAACGCATGTGTCAATGATTTAAGGGAGAAAACATGTTTTGAAAGCGGGACACTTTTAGATTAATTTCCGAGCATTTCCAATAATAGCACCAAGGGAAAATTCTAATCAATAATGTTTTTATTTTTGAACCACAATATTGGAAAAGTGTCCTAAAAGAGCAATTTCTTGGTGTTCGCAGAATATTTGGAGGGGTTTCAAAATTCAAAAGACGAAAAAGAAGAATCTGGTGATTTGATAGTGAGGGTTATAACCTTTTTTTCTGATCTGGCATCCCAAATCAACCGTTTCATTTGGTTAGCTGTTTTCATTTTCGTAAGAGGACAAGGACACAGAAAAAGCGGAAGTGGAAGCCGACTCGTAGAATTGCAATTTATCAGAGAAATCCAATTTAGCCAAGCATGGTGGAATTTAGTTAGGCTATCATTGATTGTCCATCAAGCGCGGATGGATATTGCACCCCTCTCGACACAAATAAAACCATCTCTTAAAAATAACTCTGAACTCCTTTTGACCGATATCTAATTTTCCATACATGACCGCCTCGATTTGGCAATTTGGTATCACGGAACGATGCTATAGGCTTTATCCTGATTGAAAATTAAGATCTTTCTCACTTGTTTTGATAAGGAAATTGGCAGAGTATAAGAGAAAATAGGGAAGGTTGCTAACGAGCTCTATTTCCCCTTGTATTGAGACCTTTTTACACTAAATCTGTCATCTTGTCACTGTATCTTTTTTAGTAAGACTCTGAAATTTTTTTAAATACAGAAATATTTCCCTCACATCTATTGTAATTCATTAAAAACAAACTCTCCATGTTTTTTTTTTTTAATTCTATGCAAAGGAGTTTTTTTTACCGAGCTACGAGGTTAGACCAACCATATTGCTGCTGTTTAGAAAATTTTATTTTTCATGCTGTGAAATCGATGAAAACGTTCTGTCATAAAAATTACCAATAAAAGTCACAGGTGTGTAAATAAAGGACAGGAATTATATTTTTATATATCAGAGATCTAAAAATAATGGTGGTTATCATTTGTTTAAACCTCTACATGTGCGGAAAATAAATTGAAATTTGCTTGTGTTGTATGCCCCCTTCACAATATTCTAGTTGCAATCCAGGGTCAGCGATATTGATGAATTACTTAACACTACCAATAAAGTCCATCACTCAAGGCCAGCAAACAATGTTAAGTGCGTTGGGTGGTCAAATACCTACTAGATCTACCTTAAACTTTTATATAATTCACGTTTAGCTCTGATTTTTTTACTACGTGTAGTATTGTTTAATAAAGAAAATTCCATATACATGTATTTTAGCTTTTGATTCGAATACTAGTATACTTACTATATCTTTTTACACAGATTTTTTTTCTCACGGATGTTTATTGAATCTGAAAATGGTCATGGCCAGCGAGTCCTCTTAGGGAATTTCTATCGTGACTTGTTTCCACGAGAAAAGATTATATAGAAATATTTTATAGTATTGCCGAGACCTTACAAGCCGAGGGAACGTTTATCATGATGAGACCTCGATGATCAGTGCGTAATATTCACATTTACCGCAGGAATTATGTTGTAAACTTTTGATAAAATTGACCTTTCAAAAAGTTTCTCATGCAAGAAGAAAGTTCTGCAAAACACTGCAGATTACAATCATTTTGGACTTTGTTTTTAAGGTGGTAAGACTCTCTACAACGAGAGATAACTCCCACTAACACGGTGACCGTAAACATAGATGAAATGTTATACGATTAAGTTATTCTGTGTAGAATTATCTGTTCTGTTCTTATCCTTTAATTGCTTACATATTAATTTTGCTTTTCATCTTGAATATTAAATAAACGAGAAATATCAAATAAGGGAAAGGATTTGAGACACTAAACCTCACGCGCTACATTTAGTTTTTTTTTAATTTCTATTTTACTTCACTTCAAATCAGTGGACAAAAATCACAATGTGACCTTTCTGTCATACTGTCATTTTTCATGGTACATGTATGTATTTCATTAAAGAATTAGCGAGTACTACAAGAACGATCTATTGTATCTTGAGGTTTTTTGTCTATTTGTAAAATGCACAGTGTTGCGTTCAGACAACCAATGGTGCTGCTTGTGCTCTTCTAGAAAATCATGAATTATTTCTTTGCGATAAAGTAGTCCATAAAATTTGATCAGTGTGCTAAAAAAATGTCCATTTTTCTCAAACGGTAGCGTTTAAATATTAATGGTTATATTGAGCAAGCGAAGCTTTATTTGCGTTTCAAGGAACATCACTTGATAATTGGAATAGTTTAACAATCGTACTTTAAGACTCATGTGCAACACTCGGGAAGGAGTATTGGAAAAAAGGAAGGATGAAGATTTTGATTATCTTGAAGAGCTTCTGTGATCAGCTGTACACTTGGCTTTAGAGTTCAGGCTGACCGATCGCGCGTCTAAAACATAAAAATGTAAAAGCTATAATATATATTTGTGTTTCTGTTAGATTTTATTTATGAAATTATTAGTTGAAAATATAAAATGATAATTTACTATACTTCGAACACAATATGCGTGTACTGCTTGAAAATGTTCGGTACATTTTTAAGATAAGGTGTCCCCAGAACAGAAAACAAAGCGGAATACTAGTTTATGTACCATTTGTGATCTGGCTAGGACTACCAAAACATAACACGTGTTTGCGTGAATAATACAGACTAAAAGGGAGGTCTTAACATTTATGAGCTCATCCAACATTGAATGTAAGATCAAATGAACTGCGAATTTTGACCTCCCCTGTGCACAACTAAAATCTATAAATTATATACAACATATGCATACAATAAAATATTCATAAAACAAAAATAAAGATGCTTTAATATCTCCTATATTGGATAGTTTATAAACTAAACGTACTAAATAGAATTCATTTCGTTCATGTATCTTACACGCACTATTATCTGGGTATAGAAAACCCATTTCCCTTTGAGACTGGCGGTTTATCAAATGAATATGGTCCAAGGACGTTTGCTGTCCTTCTTGACCGTTTTGGTTCCCATATTTAAAAATAGACTAGCTTATCTGCATATTCATGACTATGTGAAGTGAATTACTATATATAGGTCCCACTTGTATCGATAATAAAACCCCAGAGAATAGTAGAAACCATCACTAAGTTCATTCACCCAAACCAGAATAATCTTTAATGCAGTAAATGCTTATAATTGTTTGAACACAACTTTGCATTCAGGGTCTTCAGCACATTTTTCCACTTGTGTCTGCAACCGAAACTCGTCTCGATCTATATCACACCATGATCCTAATATATCAATTAGATTGTAGAGTCTTTCCCATTCTTACGTCTTCTAAAATTGGCTTAATTGTCGCCGAGATGTATATTGCCTTTCTTCCGAATGTCAGATCGGCGTGAAAACCTAATTTAACAGGGCCACCTGACACGATTTACGACTTCCAACCGAGAAGCAAAGATGGTAGTCGAAACAATCCTCAATCACGTGATCATATTTCCACCAATAATTTCAAGAATTACAGTGTTTAGGTAATTTGAATGTCAAGATTCATTAACAAAATCCTGTTTGACTTTGTTAATTTCGGCAAGAATGCTGAAGCGGAGAGACATGAATGGCGATTGTCTTTTTCATTCATGCATGTGTCTTATGATATTTGTTTTTGTCTGGCTTTTATGATACCAATAGAGGCTTTGTTTTAGCCAATGGCCACATAATCTGTTGATTTGGACATTACGATCTTCAAGATTCATTTTCAGTTAGGACGAAAATTTATTCAGATATTGGCTATAGTGAGCTTTTTTTTTCTTTGATGGTATGAGCTCGGCTACCGAGAAAAAGGTTATTGGTGATTTTTTCTGAACAACGTTTGCTCCTTCATGCTTCTTGCTTCGTTTCTTAAAAACAAAAGTTTCGTCTTTTATAGGCACAGCGATCTCGAAGTCTGAATGATATTGCAGTTCCAGAGGACCAAAAAAGAGGTAAGGACTTAACTTTATGTCAGCCTCCTTTTACACTACTAGTACGTTTAGAATTGCATGTACACGAATATGTTACGTCAAAAAGAGAGGAACAAGGACCATTTACACAATGACGTCTTATATAATTTGTTTGTAGAACTCAAAGAAGCTTTCGGCATGTTTGAGACTAGGAGGGGGAAAATGTCGGCCAAAGATCTGGGTCCTTTGCTACGGTGTCTGGGACTGAACCCGTCCGAGAGGGACTTGGAGGAAGCACGTCACGAACTGGATGTCTGTGGTGAGTAATTGGTAAACTTGTAAACTCACCTTGTTAACTGGTAAATTTACATTGTAAAGTCAAATTTGTAATGCTCGTATTAAAGATTATTGCAGTACTAAAACGACTGTTCAAAAAGAGATCATTTAATTGCCCTTCTGTGGATTAATATTTTGATAAATCGAGGATTTAATTTTACTACATGTATTTTAATTTTACATTTTATGTAATATTTCAATAAATCGAGGATAAAATTCAATATTTTTGTATTGCATTTCGTTGACCTTATTTTTACAGTGCTCATCGTAAACTTTATACATTTTTTGTTCGTACTCTTTGCTTTAGAACAATTGTATCATGCTTAGTATATTTATTTATACATGTACTTTTTATTTAATTTTGTGGAAGTGATATTTGTCTCGGGCACATTTTATGATATCAACATTGAAAAGTTTCAATAACGATAAGCACTTCTGATTTAATAATATTTTTTTTTTATCGAGAATGGTAAAACAGATCGTTTAATTAAGTCGATTCCATCAAAACCATTGAAACAAGACTAACAATGTGCTTGATTTGTGAAATAGATTGCACGGTCCATTATAAATCTTAAGTACTTTGTATATTTTCAACAAATATTAGGATAGTAAGGTCAACGGTACAAACAGATTTTTTTTGTGCAAATTGTAGTACTAGTAAATGATGAAAAAAAAACATAGAAAAAATCAAATGTAGGACATCCTTACCTTAGAAAATTGTTGTGAAAACTTAAAAAATAATTCATTTTTCTGAATGTAGACAATTGTGATAAAAGCCTAGGACCTTTCAATTATATCTTTTCAGCCAAAGGCCGTATAACATACGCTGACGTAGAGCGTTACGTCATGACGCACGGCGACGTGTACGCCGAGGAAACAGAGGACATTCTAGAGGCGTTCCGAGTGCTGGACAAGTATGGGAACGGGAAAATATCCGTCAACGACTTCAAGCGCTGCATGACCACAATGGGGGACAGGATGACTCTCGACGAAGTGGAGGAAATCATTAAATATGCAAAATCTGATGGCTTCATCGAGTATGAAGGTAGGAAAGTAAAAAATCGGATTTATGTTTTGTAGATCTGGTAGAACACGATTGCCCAATGTTAAAGTCCGATTTTATAGCCATTTTTATTGTTTAACGTGTTGGTAGGGAAATTGTAGAGAAAGGAAAATTCGGAAGCAATAAAAATGGAGTGATAAATCAGAGAAAGAGAGAAAATTATCGTATTCCCACTTTTTCATTCCTTACATTGTTTTACCACGTCCATTAGTGTGATTATTAAATATGATTGTCTATTTTTTGTTTTTGATTGGAACACATAAAAAATATATTTAGTTGTTAAATGATAAATAAAATATTGTGTGTGTAATATGATCTAAACATGACTGTTAAATTTTTCTTTAATGCTATGGGTTCATACCCGTGCAATTAATAATAAAAAAATTAAGAGAATTTTTAATTCGTCCGATCTCAACTACTGACGATTTTTCCATTTTTCTGTCAATGCATATTAAACTGCATGTAATAATTGATTTATCAAAGATCAAATGATACATATCCTTATATATTCTTCTTTGCATCATGTAACACCGCACTTTTGAATCATTGCAGAACATACTCTATCACTCTATCCCCATAAACAATCTCATTATATTGTTTTTATGCGTTTTTACTCTACGAGAGTGCAGGGTGCAGCGCTTGCTTTCAACGATACATTGTTTCTAAATAATTGTTGTTAAATGTTGATAATTGATACTATAGTACATTTAGTTAGACTGCTTCTAAAAGTATTTGATTTATCTAATATTTCAGATCTGCTTCGTGAATTAAGTGAATCAACGAAATAGGGGAGTTTGATACCAACATTTGACCCTCATTCTCCTGCAGTTTTGGAAATCTTGCAAAGTTTCCGGAAGCGGCCATTAGTTGAAGTCAACATAATACGGACTGTTGGCATATCTCGTCCCTTTTTCAGTAACTGGACGTTTGAAATTGGACACCACTGCGTCTGCATTTTTTGCTGCAACTTAGAGTTGAAACACCCTGGCGCTGAAAACCTAAAACCTTTACACTAATGTCACGTGAAAAGACACGTGGTGCCCCTTGGTGACAGCATTCCATTGTTGTTTGGATATAAACAGTTGACAACAAAATTCCATGTATATATTTTTGGTATTCATCATACATTTGTTGCTGTTGGGATTTTTCCCTTGTTATAGCCAATGAGATCAGAAACTGTGGATACAACTTTTCATTGGGAAATATTACGAACACACAGTTCAAAGACATTACTATAGTTTCGTTTAGTGTGTATCAGAACTGTGTTTATTTCCTATGCTCAGTGTTAAAGATAATTATTTTATCATTATGTTAGGTTTAATATTCAGCTTGTTCGTTGATATTGAAATATCATAATTACATGTATTTCAAAGAAAACAATCTTTTTTATTTGTCTTTTTACCAAATCAAATACAGCTACAGATTTATCTTGACTTTGATTAACACACTATATCAATGCAATTACATGTATTATTACAATTAGTGATATGTACATTTTTTTGTTCTATGTCATTTTTGTTAAAAGGGCTGTAGGTTTTCTGTCATTTTATGGGGGGGGGGTCTTTAAAAATGATTTTTCTTGTGAATATTTGTCACAATACAGTATATGATTGCCGTTTGTATCCCGTTTTTCATTGCAAAGTTGGTTCTGCCTACTGCCACATATTTACAAAATATCCCCCCAAAGATTTCCTTATAATTTTGTTAAAATCATATTCATTCATATTTGCACTTAAAAATTGCATGCTTATTTCATTTGCATAAAAACCTTTCAAAGTTTTTTGTATATCAAGAAATAAAGGCTTATCCAATCGAATATGATTGCTAGATTGATGATGCTAAATGTTGCTGAATCAGTAATTAAATATTTGAGCATTACTGATTTCTTTTTTAAAGACAAAAATAATGTATGATAGATATGCGTAACTTCATTTGATAGCAATAATATATATAGCTGTTGTATTGAAAATAAGAGACATGAAAAATGCTATCGAAGTCACTATATTATATTAGCAAATAAAACTTGTTTGTAATGTGTTTTATAAAATAACAGTTGCATAATAGTTAAGCTGCATTATTCGTTAAAAACACAATCCAATTGTTTGTTAAATCACGTTATAGTTTTTCAGAGTTTTGTTTCTTACACAACACGTTTTGAAATAAAATATTTTGCTCCTTACCATAAAAACAATCAGATTTGTTGTTGTTTTGTGTATTCAACGTTTCAAAAAGCCCTGTTGGTTGTTTCAAAAGTACAAACATTACGCGTACACCACGATATATAATATGACATGAGATTTAAACTGGAGTTGTGACTGTTATGGTATGTTGCCAAATGGTGTGGAAGAACTGTGATCAAAGACGCGGATGACACTGAAGAAACGGTTTTGTAAAAATCTTATTCGATCGTCGGTTATTAAAAAAAATCAACGGCTCATCGAAATCCTTAGCTTATAACATTACCAGCAGCTTAGAATCTCTAGGTTACGGAATTTTACGGATGTGAGGTCAGTTAAGCATGTCCATATCTGCGGTACTCTCAGTGTCTGAAGGGCGAAATCTAACGTACCTGTAGGCCTTCTGGTCTATGGATCCACTTGAGTGTCAGCTCAAACTTAGTAATCACCAAGTACATTATTTCTTTCTCAAGCGGTTTTATTGAAGCGTGATCGTATAGTCAAAGTTACAACAATTAAAAGCAGCCCAAATCAAAGAATCTGCTCAACATCATTTTACCTGAGTATATATAACATTTTACTTATGATGGACAGTTCTGACTAGTTCGGCCCATCTACGACGATCATGAGTGAACATTTAGTGTTCAAATTTCAGATTAATATTTCATTTCTAGATAAAGTAACAAAAGTGTCAAAACTGCCTATCAAAGAGTACGGATGCAGGATTTGAGTCTCCGAGTCCTGAGTCTCGGAGTCCCCCACCTAGGTATGAGGCATCACTTACTCATAATACGTTCATTCATACATGGCAGAAAAGGTTACAAAGGTTATATAGAATATGCAATAGAGTACCAGAGCTATCGTTCCAGACACAGAATTGCCAAATATGACACTTATTTATAAACTCTCAATTTGGATATTATTATGCCCGTATTATGCACCTGGTTTCATAACATCATTTAGGAATACTACGCAGTGCTACAAGAGTCGCAGAGTTCATTCTGTTAGTTATCATTTACCACAATTCATTGCACAGTATCTAGATATACATAAGTATTATAGTGACATCTGTTTACATACCGCTTAGATTTTTGCCAGTTTTCGTAACGTTATTATTTTTCAAATGTTTCATTTAATACAAGACTTCATATACACGTTTATCAACGTTTCCAAACTTGAATTCTTCTTTGACCTTTACTTTTCTACTTCTCATTTTGTACAAATGTATTTAGATCAATATTTAGGCTCATCTTCAAGGACATTATTCCAAGATAAAGGATCTGTTGCGAATAACAATTGAATTGACCTATAGGGAAGATGGTTTTCCCGGAAAAAATCACTTTCGATTATTAACGTTTTTTGTTATTTTCTATCGTACATATTTCCAAATTTTTCGAATTTGTATTTAAAACCTATCATATTGCTCTTGCAATTTTATAATTAATCTTCAAAACTGGCTAAAACAGCATTTTCTCAGTAATATGGTTTATTTATGCATGTTTTTTTTGGTCTAGATATCCTTCAGGACCGGCCTGTCTCCTTAAAAAAAACTTAGATATTCCGATAGGTTTTGTTCAAAGGAATAAATTAAGAGTTTCTTTGGGGCATCCCGGGATGGTTCTGGGGTAAAATTTTGCCAAAAAAAAAAAAAGACAAAAATTTCGGAGATATCTATCATACTGGTCTATTTTTACATGAAAAAGGGTAACCCTTGGATAGCTCAGTAGCTTAAAGCGCTCACTATGTCACACAGGATGTTTTTGTGCCCTGGTTCGATTCCAAATACTGGGCATACTTTTTCTTTTTTTAAATTAAAGGCATTTATTTTTTATGCAAAATTGTGCATTTTATATATTAAACTCCAATCTTCTTCCTTAAATGTACATTTGCTCTTTGAATTAAAGATATCGATGGAAAAAGTATATACTTTAGTACTTCACTACATGTAAAGGCAATCAACCGGAATTATACCCTAGAACACTGTAACGGATAATTATGCCAATGCCAAGGTGGCATTTTGCACCCGTCTAAGCCGCATATATCGAAAAATTCAAATATGCCACATGATACAATGTAGATCATTGCTTAAAGAGTTTACAACCACCTTTGTTATCATCTTAATTCACCTGTCAGGTGAGACATTTACCTTTCAAAAATAACTTCCTACAGGAAAATAATTTTCCCCATAGGAAAAACAATATTCCTACAGGAAATTTGAAATTTCCTTTTGGAATACAAGAACTTTCTTCAGGAAATTCAATTCCGACAGGATTTGATAAAATCCGATAGGAGATATTAGTTTCCTATAGGAAAACCGCCAGAAAGAATTCCCAAAGGAAATACCATTCTCCTACAGGATATATCATTCTTCTGGGATTTTTAGAAAATCCTAAAGGATTGTCCATATTTACTGTAGGAGAATCATTCCTCCTATGGGAATAATAATTTTCCTATGGGATATTAATTTTAAAAGGAAATATCTCACCTGTCATGTGAAACACACTAAAAACAAAAGTGGTTATATATATACTTTCTAGACAATTGTCTACCATATTGTATGTATGAATTTTTCTTAAAATGCCTCTTAAGGCAGTATGATGCTCATGTACCATGGGGGTTGGCCAGTTAAAGTATCCCGTGTCCTTGACATTTCGGCATCAGGCTTTAAAACCCCTTAAACAAACGATGCAGCTGTTAATATGGAAACGAATTCAGTTAAATGTGCAGTGAATGATGATAGTGTTCGCCTCGTAAAACTTCCTTCTACATCTGAAAACATCACTCTTTCTGTTATTTCTGTTGAAAAAACTAAGGCGACGTGCATTATCTGTCAAAAAGAGTCAAAGGGTTTGCTACTTTTGAAATCGCGTCATGATAGACTTTCGATATGTTATTGGTTGTAAATAAACGCATTAAAAGAACATGTATCATAGAATGTAAACTGAACCAAAATCTTAAAATACTGCATAACTCATACTGCTCGGACGACCGTGAAACCTTTTTTTCAATCACTATACATTATGAGAAGTAGAACCTAAACGTTTACTGACAGTGTATGGCCCAAAAACAGGAAGTGTAACGGAAATCGGTATGTTTGTTGTAAAGACAGAAACCAAGACCGGTCCTATAGGTCAATTCAACTGTTATTTGCAATAAAATTAATCCTTTCATCAAACTTCTTGCGAAGATAGAGATACGCGCGATAGCAATCAAACAGGCAGGTGACATAATTCTTTGAACCTTCCCTATGCTCTTGACGTAACAAGCCTTTTTTTGTAGCTAGCTCAGTTGGAATTCTAGAAAAAAAATGATAAAATTCTCAGACGTCCATCTCCATAAAGTAAGGAGATTCTTTGTTGAATGATTTCTTTTTAACTTTCTGCTACTCCTGGTTATTGGCCCTCTATGACACCTGGTAATGAAAGCTGAGTGATGGGTGATCTCGCTTTTGTTTATATATCTTTACTTTTGTTGGAATCTACGAGAAGTCCGGCCTGGTAAGTCCCTCAGAAAATGGATTTTACGACAAACTCTGGCCCTTAAGAAATCTTTTGTCCAATAAAAACGCCAGTTCATGTCAATAGTGTCTACACACTTTTCATTATCAGATTCTTGATGCAATCTCTCTCTCTCTCTCTCTCTCTCTCTCTCTCTCTCTCTCTCTCTCTCTCTCTCTCTCTCAAACCTTTCAAAATCTTTTGTACTCTACTAAAGAAAAAATCCTATTAACCCAATAGAATTAGATTTTTGCTAGATCGTTGATTGTATATTTTGCAGAATCAGTAATTAAATTAATTGAGCTTTATTGATTTCTTATGCAAGAACAAAGTTGGGTTGATAGATATGTGTACCTTAAATTGATTTTAGATTTTTTTTCTGAACTTTTAAATTGTTTAAATTAATAAAAATCTTCTACTCAGAAACCATTTGTCCAGGAAAGCTGAAACTTATGTGGAAACATCCTCAGGTAGTGTAAATTCTAAGCTGTGAAAAGCATGACCCCCAGGGGTAGGGCAGGGCCGCAATGGGTGGGGGGTAGGTAAATTTTTTACGTAGGAATATATAGCAAAGGTATTTCGTTTAAAAAAAACTAATCAGCCAGGTGATTCTTTAATATTGTTTAGACGTTGGCCCCTGGAAACTCGTGGGCATCTTATCTTATAGGGTTCAGAGTTTGATTCAGGTTTATATCCCACATATAAGCAATTGTTTGGGATCTCTTTTTGAAAACTGCAATGCTCAACATGCAATATGACTGTAAAATCATCCTGTTAAAAAAAGGACTAATGATAATAAAAACTAGAGCAAAGCTCGTTGCAAAGCAACGAGTGGGTCTTCCGTTAATGTCGGAAGTAAAGCTGGAAGTTTCTGTAAGAAGCAGAGCTCATTAACCAATAACAAGATTAACTAAAATAAAAAGATGAAAAAAAAATCGAATTATTCATGGTACGACTTAACAAAATCCGAATGATTTTAAGTACGACTTAACAAAAACCTTTCTGATTTCAAGAACGACTTAACAAAAAAAATCCGAATTTGTTCAAGTACGACTTCACAATTATTTTTGGTACGAGTTAATTTTACTTTGAACATTACGCTATTTTCTAAACCAAGGTCGCGGAATCAAAAATTCCCGAAAAATCAATTTTTAAACCCCGATATCTCTGTAATGCATCGTCCGATTTTAAAACAGTTTTCAGTGTTAGATTCAGCTTATTAAGATCTACAAAATACGTATACGTTTTTTATTTGATCAAAAAATTTATTTTTTCGAAAAATTTGAATCACTTCCGGTTTCGACCGGAAGTGACGGATTTTTATTTCCAGCCTAATTGCACATGTAAATTGCCAAATTCATAACCACGGAAAATTTCAAGACTCTATCTTTAAGCGTTTTTGAGAAATGTCGCGGACAAAATGACTTTTTTTCAAGTTTAAAAATGACGTAACGTCAAAACGGAATTGAGGTGTTGTTAAGGAAACTTTAACATCTTTGAGGTATTATAATTGCACAAAATCCCTGCAAGTTTCCATTAAATTAGTAGAAAACTTTTTGAGTTATGAAGCCGAAAAGGAGTCAGAAAAAAAAGAAAAAGAAAAAATAATAATAACTAGAGCAAAGCTCGTTGCAAAGCAACGAGTGGGTCTTCCGTTAATGTCGGAAGTAAAGCTGGAAGTTTCTGTAAGAAGCAGAGCTCTAAAACCAATAACAAGAGTAACTAAAATAAAAAGATGAAAAAATCGAATTATTCCTGGTACGACTTTACAAAATACGAATGATTTTAAGCAAGACTTAAAAAAAACCTTCTGATTTCAAGAAAGACTTAACAAAAAAAATCCGAATGTGTTACAGTACGACTTAACAATTATTTTTGGTACGAGTTAATTTAACTTTGTACATTACGCTATTTTTTAAACCAAAGACGCGAATCAAATTTTCCAGAAAAATCAATTGTTAAACCCCGATATCTCTGTAATGCATCGTCCGATTTTTAAACGGCTTCCATTGTTAGATTCAGCTTAATAAGCTCTACAAAACAGATATTCATTTTTGATTTCATCAAAAAATTCAATTTTTCGAAAAATTTGATTCACTTCCAGTTTCGACCGGAAGTGACAGATTTTCATTTCCAGCCTTATTACAGAAGTAAATCGACAAAATCATAACCATTGAAAATTTCAAGCCTCTATCTTTAAGCGTTTTTTAGAAACGCCGAGGACAAAATGACTTTTTAAAATTTTTTTTATAAATGACGTTACGTAAAAACGGAAAAGACGTTTTCAAAGAAACTTTATGATCTTTGAGGCATAATAGTTGCACATAATCTCTGAAAGTTTCATCTCAATGGTTTATATAAACTTTTTGAGTTATAAAGCCGAAAAGGAGTCAGAAACAAAAGATGTCACCTTTGACCTTCCAAACTGTGTGCTTGTTGCACCATCAAATGTCAGAAACTTACCAATGTAAAGTTTATTATATTTCTGTGAATATTTCCTATGTAAAATTACAATGAATAAACATGCTATTCCATCTAACTGTGAAATAGTTTCTATGCTATCTGTCCATGGTGAATAGTCAACGAAAGTATTCACCGGCATCATACGATTTCCCTCCTATTTAAACTCATAACACCTCTGATATAATCTGATCACAGCATTAAATTCAAAGTCCGATAATTCTAATTCATTTATCATCAAGAAATTCTGCATCGCCAACAAATAAAGTTTTCTTCAGGATAATAATAAAGATACCTATAGCTATTTACTGACAGAAAGACAGACTAAGACTGTTGTGTTGTGTGAGGATGACAGAAAGTTTATTGTCCCCCTCAACAGCAACTATTTCACTTGGCTTCGCCCCATGAAATAGTGGCTGTCTTGGAGGACAATAAACTTGCTATCATCCTCATACCCAGTAAATAGGTATATAATGTCCCATCCACATATATTTCGAGTTATATAACCTCCAATTTGTAACCTGCAATTTCACAGTGTAAAGTCAACACAACAGCCTTAGCCGCAAGTTTCACCATTCAATTCTCATGTACTTATTAAACATTAGATGTCTTCATATTGCATACCAATTCCAACAAGGGAGATCCCTCTAGTGATAATCATTAAAATTCATTTGATGAATCTTAGCAACACTCATAAGCCTTCAAGTACAGCATCTCTTAAGGTGGCTCAAAACACCTTGAAATATTTTCTTAAATCAGCAGAAAATTACTTGATTATGATAGATATCATAGTTGATAAGAAGTGTTTTTAAAAGTCAAATAGGCAAAAAATGTGCAATTTGGATGAACAATAACATTTTCAAAAACTTAATTCAATAAACAGTAACAAAAGCTCCAGGCGGACTCGAGCGGTTTAGAAACCAAATACTTTAACCATTGAGCTATGACGATATACAACCCAATCGAACGATATGAAGAGTTCAACAAAACATTTAAATCGCCATCTTGTGACGTAGTGTCTTAAAAAGTATAAATCTAGGTGTAGTGATGTACCTTAACTTTACAAAAATATTAACGGGTACTTTATCCGAATCGTCCCTTGCTACCTTTAACTTAGTACATTTTATGAACAGATGTCTTGTCTTAGAATAAGAAAGCTAATGCAATTCTGAGAAAAAAGTATACCACATATTGACAATTCCACTGAGGTTTAATAAACATATGGCCATTTAAGTGAACCCACCATTTCCAATTTCTTTTACTCAACACAGATTTACAGGGTTCTCCATAGTAAAACATCTTTACCTGACCTTTTAGAAGTCAATTGTTGTTCAACCACCTTTAATAAGAAACCTTATTCAATACAACATACATCCACATGATATTATCTTGATAAAAGCATCACATAACTTAGAAATGCCCTTACATGTATACCCACCCCCTATCTTTTGATTTTCATAAAAAGTCATGGTTTGAAACCTAATTTTCTGAAACTTGTGGCAATTTCTATGAGTCATTTCTCACACATATTTGAAAACAGTCATCAATGATACTCGGCTAGGTTCCGTTCGTTATCGAAAGCAAGATTTTTTGTCTTGCCTAGATAGCCGAGTGGGGAGCGCGGTGGCCGCTCACTGCTAGGAGAATGGGTTCCAGAGGTCATGAGTTCAAGCCTCGGTCGGGGCGGATGGTGGAGCTCCAACAAAAGTGAATTTATCTGTGCTTTATATATATCTTTATCATTCACTATGGGCAGGTATATGTCAATTTGAGAGTTATTGCAATGTCTGTGCTTGTTATATATGTTTGTATCTATGCAATGTGTATCGTTCCGATCCTCTCAGATTGTTGTTTAACTGTATTCCAACTGTATCTCAAGCGATTGTGTAGTGCGCGGCCAGCGCGCTAGGTTTCGTTCGTTATCGAAAGCAAGATTTTTTGTCTTGCCTAGATAGCCGAGTGGGGAGCGCGGTGGCCGCTCACTGCTAGGAGAATGGGTTCCAGAGGTCGTGAGTTCAAGCCTCGGTCGGGGCGGATGGTGGAGCTCCAACAAAAGTGAATTTATCTGTGCTTTATATATATATATATATATATATATATATATATATATATATATATATATATATATAACAGTATATATATATATATATATATATATATATATATATATATATATATATATATATATATATATATATATACACTAGCAAGAGCCATATATATATATATATATATATATATATATATATATATATATATATATATATATATATATATATATATATATATATATATAAATATATAAATCTCTATATTAAAAAAATATTTAAAACAAATGATATGTCAATGAGGCAGGTATCGCAGACTATACTGAAATAGCCAGTACACTCATTACAGATGTTTGATCCACCTCTAAATTTATCGCGGGAAATATAGCGAGAGTGCACTGTGACGTCATCCATGACTTTGTTCGTATTTGTTTACGTTTCTCGACTCAATACGAAGGTATGGAAGCATGTTACAAATCTTGAGAGTCTCGCCAAAGCATATGCGGTACTCAAAAAGTGACTTCAAACCTTAAATCACCGTAAATTACGAGTTAAAAGTCGGCCATTTTTGGCATAGCACCACGGGTGAAATCATTAGAGAGCATTATGGGACGTAGACAAAAAATTTTGTTTGATGATCTGTAGGTTTCGCTCGTTCTTTTTCCCGCGCACACTGGTTCTTAGAGCTCGCTTCGCTAGCCGGCGCCGGCGAGCTGCGCTCGCTATAACAAAGAGCGAGACAAAAGGTCTAATTTTAATTAGATTGAATATTTACTTTGTCAAATATATTCATTTAATTAAACACAAGTCTGAGTTTTTTAATTTATAAATTAAGTGAAGGCGATATGGTATAGATCTGCTATATTTAAATATTTAGGGTAAAGTTATCATCATGCAAATATGCACTCTAATTACAACATTCTATTCTTGTGTACCTTAGGGCTCCCACCGCTTTCAATTGCACTGTTTTACAGTATGTGGTGTGGTGTTTTATACAAAGTAAGACATACATATACATAATAATAAATAGAAATTCAAAAGATGGTGTGCAAAACATACCCGTGAAAATACACTGGACAGATAATATTCCGAGATTCCTCTGACTCTAACGCCCGCTTTTATATTGTGACGTACTTCAAAAGCGGAGGTTAGAGTCAGAGGAATCTCGGATTAGATTGAAAAGTGCAAATACTTTGAAAAGAAAAAGTCAATACAATATATCCTGTATTGAAACATACCTTTATAATCTGTCATACGTTAGTTGACCTGAAATTTCCACTATCGATGTCTTGCAGGCCATGCTTCTCCTAAAAATGTATACACACCGCTATCAGCTGTTTGTTCGCAGTCAAAACATGGCGAGTTGACATGGGGAATCGTACGATAATTATTTCGATTAAAACTAATAAGACTAATAAAAACTAACAACGTAATCATCGATCGAAATAACGAAATTGTTTCGATAAACACTCTAATTAACTATTAAAAAAACAGAGTCCGGTTTTATGACCTGCACGAATTGTTTTCAGCGGAGTTACTTTCAGTGTGAATTTTACACTATTTTTTAAACCAAGAATACGGAATCAAAATTTCCGGAAAAATCAATATTTAAACCCCGATATCTCTGCAATGCATCATCCGATTTAAAAACGAATTTCAGTTTTGTATTAAGCTTTGCAAACTCTACAACATGCATATAATTTTATTATTCGCTCAAAAAAAATGATAATTCTGAAAAATTAGAATCACTTCCGGTTTCGACCGGAAATGACGAAATAATTTTTTTTGTTCAAATGCCATTAGTAAATCTGCAGATTTACAATCACAGAAAATTTCAAGTCTTTATAAACAACCGTTTACGAGAAAAGTCCTGGACAAAATCACTTTTTGAATTTTTTTAAAATGACGTAACTAAAAAAAAGAAGTAATTAAATGACTGAAATTTTGAAAGCTTCAAGGGACAAAATTTTAACATAATCCCTGAAAATTTCTTACAAATCGGTTGAATAGTTTTTGAGAAATAAAGCAAAAAAGAAGTCAGAAGGAAAAACAAGAAGATTAATAATAATAATAATAATAATAATAATAATAATAATAATAATAATAATAACTAGAGCAAAGCTCGTTGCAAAGCAACGAGTGGGTCTTCCTTTAATGTCGGAAGTAAAGCTGGAAGTTCCTGTGAGAAGCAGAGCTCTTAAACCAATAACAAGAGTAACTAAAATAAAAAGATGAAAAAATCGAATCATTCCCGGTACGACTTAACAAAATACGAATGATTTTAAGTACGACTTAAAAAAACCTTTCCGATTTCAAGAACGACTTAACAAAAAAAATCCGAATGTGTTCAAGTACGACTTAGCAATTATTTTTGGTTCGAGTTAATTTTTCTTTGAACATTACGCTATTTTTTAAACCAAGGACGCGGAATCAAAATTTCCGGAAAAATCAATTTTTAAACCCCGATATCTCTGTAATGCATCGTCCGATTTTAAAACGGATTTCAGTATTAGATCCAGCTTAATAAGCTCTACAAAACACATATTCATTTTTGATTTGATCAATTTGAAAAATTTGTTTCACTTCCGGTTTCAACTGGAAGTGACAGATTTTTATTTCGAGCCTTATTACAGAGGTAAATCGACCAAATCATAACCATTGAAAATTTCAAGCCTCTATCTTAAAGCGTTTTTGAGAAAAGTCCCGGACAAAATGACTTTTTGAATTTTTTAAAAATGACGTCACGTCAAAACGGAGGTGACGTTGTCAAGTAAACTTTTACATCTTTGAGCTATAATAGTTTCACATTATCTCTGAAAGTTTTATTAAAATCGGTTGGAAACGTTTTGAGTTATAAAGCCGAGAAGGAGTCAGAAAAAAAAAGAAAAAGTATAATAATAAAAAGAAACCGAAGAATAACAAGAGGGTCTTCCGTTGAAAACGGAAGACCCTAATAATAACTTGAGCAAAGCTCGTAGCAAAGCAACGAGTGGGTCTTCCGTTAATGTCGGAAGTAAAGCTGAAAGTTCCTGTAAGAAGCAGAGCTCTTAAACCAATTACAAGAGTAACTAAAATAAAAAGATATAAAAATCGAATTATTCCTGGTACGACTTAACAATACCCGAATGATTTTAAGTACGATTTAAAAAAAACCTTTTCGATTTCAAGAACGACTTATTAAAAAAAATCCGAATGTGTTCAAGTACAACTTAGCAATTATTTTTGGTACGAGTTATTTTAACTTTTAACTGTATGCTATTTTTTAAACCAAGAACGTGGAATCAAAATTTCCGGAAAAATCAATTTTTAAACCCCAATATCTATGTAATGCATTATCCGATTTAAAAACGGTTTTCAATGTTAGATTCAGCTTATTAAGCTCTACAAAATGCATATACGTTTTTTTATTTGATCAAAAAATTCAAATTTTCGAAAAATTTGATTTACTTCCGGTTTCGACCGGAAGTGACGGATTTTCATTTCCAGCCTTATTACAGAGGCAAAACGATCAATATATAAGATCGAAAAATTTCAACTTTCTATCTTGAAGCGTTTTTGAAAAAAAGTCGCGGACAAAATGACTTTTTGAAATTTTAAAAAATGACGTAACGTAAAAAACAGAAGTGATGTTGCTATTAAAACTTAAACATCTTTGAGGCATTATAATTTCACATTATCTCTGAAAGTTTCATAAAAATCGGTAAAAAAAATTTTGAGTTATGAAGCCGAAAAGGAGTCAGAAAAAAAAGAAAAAGTATAATAACTAGAGCAAAGCTCGTTGAAAAGCAACGAGTGGGTCTCCCGTTAATGTCGGAAGTAAAGCTTGAAGTTCCTGTAAGAAGCAGAGCTCTTAAACCAATAACAAGAGTAACTAAAATAAAAAGATGAAAAAATCGAATAATTCCTGGTACGACTTAACAAAATCCGAATGATTTTAAGTACGACTTAACAAAAACCTTCTTGATTTTAAGAACAACTTAACAAAAAAATCCGAATGTGTTTCAGTACGACTTAGCAATTATTTTTGGTACGAGTTAATTTTACTTTGAACATTACACTATTTTTTAAACCAAGAACGCGGAATCAAAATTTCCGGAAAAATCAAATTTTAAACCCCGATATCTCTGTAACGCATCGTCCGATTTTCAAACGGATTTTAGTTTCGTATTTAGCATGACCAACTCTACAAACCTCATAAACATTAGAAATTGAAACGAAAAATTCGAAAATTTTAAAACACTTCCGGTTTGGACCGGAAGTGACGGAAACTAAATTCCAGCCTTATGTTCAAATAAAAACAATCAAAGCTTCAACACAGAAAATTCCAAGTCTCTATCTTGATGCATTTTTGAAAAACGCCCTGGACGAAATCACTTTTTTAAAATTTAAAAATTGACGTAACGTAAAAACGGAAGTGACGTTGTAATTAAAAATTTAACATCTTTGAGGCACGATAATGCAACATAATCCCTGAAAGTTTTATGTAAATCTGTGGAAAACTTTTTGAGATATTAAGCTTTAAAAAAGTCAGAAAAATAAAGAAAAAGAAAAATAATAATAATAAAAAGAAACAATAGAATAACAAGAGGGTCTTCCGTTGGAAACGGAAGACCCTAATAAAAAGAAACAATAGAATAACAAGAGGGTCTTCCGTTGGAAACGGAAGACCCTAATAAAAAGATGAAAAAAATCGAATGATTTTAAGTACGACTTAACAAAAACTTTACCAATTTCAAGAACGACTTAACAAAAAAAATGCGAATGTGTTCAAGTATGACTTAGCAATTATTTTTGGTACGAGTTAATTTAATTTTAAACTTTACGCTATTTTTTAAACCAAAGACACGGAATCAGGATTTCCGGAAAAATCAATTTTTAAACCCAATATCTCTGTAATAGATTATTCGATTTAAAAACGGTTTTCAGCGTTAGATTCAGCTTAACAAGCTCTACAAAACACATATTGGTTTTTTATTCGATCAGAAAATTCAGTTGAAAAATATGAATCACTTCCGGTTTCGACCGGAAGAGATAGATTTTGATTTCCAGCCTTATTACAAAGGCAAATCGACCAAATCATAATTATTAAAAATTTCAATCCTCTATCTTAAAGCCTTTTTTAGAAACGCCGCGGACAAAATGACTTTTTGAAAATTTTAAAAATGACGTACCGTAAAAACGGAAGTGACGTTTTCAAAGAAACTTTGAGGTATTATTGATGCACATAATCTCTGAAAGTTTCATTGAAATCAGTTGTAAACTTTTTGAGTTATAAAGCCAAGAAGGAGTTAGAAAAAAAAAAAAAGTATAATAACTAGAGCAAAGCTCGTTGCAAAGCAACGAGTGGGTCATCTGTTAATGTCGGAAGTAAAGCTGGAAGTTCCTGTAAAAAGCAGAGCTCTTTAACCAATGACAAGAGTAACTAAATAAAAAGATGAAAAAAAATGAATTATTCGTGGTACGACTTAACAAAACCCGAATGATTTTAAGTACGATTTAACAAAAACCTTTTTGATTTCAAGAACGACTAAACAAAAAAATCCGAATGTGTTTAAGTACGACTTAAGAATTATTTTTGGTACGAGTTAATTTTACTATAAACATTACGCTATTTTTTAAACCAAGGACCCGGAAACAAAATTCCCGGAAAGATCAATTTTTAAACCCCGATATCTTTGTAATGCATCGTCCGATTTTAAAACGAATTTCAGTTTTTAATTTATCTCAATAAAAGCTGCTTCGTTGCTTTATAATAAATATCAAATTATTGGTCAGAAAAGAGTTATCATTAAAAGACTTAGTATCCCTTGTGCCCCTTAATTTGTGGGGCAAGCCCCTTTTTCTTGATATCAAATAAAAGGTCTCGCTAATATAAACATATTTTGTTTTCGAGATATCTGTACAAATGTGTTTTAAGGGCCGACCCTTTAAGCCCTTCCCGGGACCACTAACAACAAAATATTTGGTTTAATATTGTTCAGATCATTATTTAGAACAACTTTTGTTCTACATTGCTTTTCAAAATATTTCTCCTTTTTCAGATATTAATGATCATAGTTTTGAGTTCGGGCCCTTTGAAACCCCTAATTACGTAATATATAACTTAGGTATGGTACTGTATAGATGAACAGCTGTACAATGAACATTTCTGCTTCTATAATTAATAACAAAATATTGTTAAGTAAAGAGTTATTGTAAAAAGACATTAGAGCCCCTTTAGTCCCTAATTTGAGGGGCCAGCCCCTTTTTCTTGATATCAAATTTAAGGTCTTGCAAATTTAAACATATTTTGTTCAACAAGTGTTCATGAAATGTTAACCGTTCTTGAGATATCTGTATGAATGTGTTTTAAGGGCCGACCCTTTAACTCTTAAATGGGTTCATAAACAAATACATTTAAGGTAGCATATTGACAAGAACACCACTTTAAGCAACTTTTGTTCTACATTGCTTTTAAAAATATTTCTCCTTTTTCAGATATAAATGATCAAAGTTTTGAACTTCTGGCCCCTCGAAACCCCTAATTACGTAATATATGACTTAAGTATGATACTGTATAGATAAACAGCTGTACAATGAACATTTTTGCTTATATAATTAATAACAAATTATTGTTGAGTAAAGAGTTATTATAAGAAGACTTTAGAGCCCCCTTGGCCCCTAATTTGAGGGGTCAGCCACTTTTTCTTGATATCAAAGGAAAGCTCGTAAAAATTGAAACAACTTTGCATTACATGTTTTAACAAATTATGTGCACATCGAAAGGTATTACAAAAAATGTGCAAAAATTTCGTGGAAAAATCTGGTGCTAATTTTCAGGTTCAGGCGAGCTTCGAGGCCTTGAGCAATTTTCATTATTGGAAGCATGGGGGTTCATCTACAGACATTCATCTACAACCCCTGAAAATTTCAAGCTTCTATCTTGATTAGTTTCGGAGGAGATGCGTGGACAAAATGACCCTTAAAAATTTACAAAACCGTCTATATCTGAAACAGGAAGTGACGTCATCATGCAAAAATTTTATAATATGTAGCGACGACGATGTTCTATCACTCCTGAAAATTTCCTGCAAATCGGTTGGGTAGTTTTTGAGAAATAATGCTCCAAAAAAGTCAGAAAAAGAAAAAAAAAGAATAATAAGAACTAGAGCAAAGCTCGTTGCAAAGCAACGAGTGGGTCTTCCGTTAATGTCGGATGTAAAGCTGGAAGTTCCTGTAAGAAATTGCTTGGTAAATATATAAGTACTTTCCTTGTATTCCAACTCATACACCAGTAAAACTTACACAAAAGTTAGTCACAATAAAGAGCAAAATGAACATACATAATTTGATTTTTTTTTTATCAAGAATCAATAAAAATGAAGATGTTTAACTTTTTTAAACTCCGATTGTGTGCCTGCGCCGGGTACCCCGACCACAGACTTGTTTATGTATTGTCATAAACAAACTATTAATTATTTTGTAGTATTACTTAGCTTATTTATTCGGTTATGTTTCCTCAATGTTCATACCAATTTTCATTAAAATCCGCCGCTTAGAAAGAGAGATATTTGTGTTGTCTCAATAATTTCCGAACAACCCTCCTATATATATGTACAAAGAAAACAAAGAATTACAGTAAAATGATGATGTTCATTTTAGGGGGCCATTTTAGGCCCATATCATATATAGTCCTTTTAAAATATTTGGATTTTATCTTTCCTTAATAATAGTTTATAGCGAAAGACATCATATCTAAAAATATTATGGGAGATCTGAAGGATAATTCGTTGATCACACAGCCTCTTTAATTAAAGATAGTTTCGGTCGATGCCTCTCTATATATATCCACATGCTTTTATTCAATGATAGGGCATTGTGTTGTGTCCTAAACTGCATTGTATACATTATAAATTATAGTTTCGGGTTTCAGGGTGCCAATGTGAAACGTTGATACATGCATGATATACAAAACACATGAAGTCTAAAAAGTCCTGAAACTAGTCAATTTGAAAGTTATCTAAATATTTTTTTTTAATCGGTTTAAACTTCCGAAAATTCTTTTAAATGAGAGCCCGATTCAGAATTTGAGACGAATAAGCATTTGCACAGATGTGTTCAAGTACGACCTAACAATTATTTTTGGTACGAGTTAACTTTATTTTGAACATTACGCTATTTTTTTAAACCAAGGACGCGGAATCAAAATTTCCGGAAAAATAAATTTTCCAACCCCGATATCTCTGTAATGCATCGTCCAATTTAAAAACAGATTTCAGTTTTGAACTCAGCATGAAAATTACTGTAAGATAGGTATGTGAAATTTTTAAAATTGAAAAACATGAAAAAACAAAAAAATTGGTTTTGCTTCCGGTTTCGACCGGAAGTGTCCGAATTGAGTTTCCAGCCTTATGTCATAAGTAAAACGGTAGTTCTACCTATTCTGTAAATCTCATAGCTTTATCTTAAATCAAAAATAAGAAAAGCTCCGGACAAAATCACTTTTTAAAACTTGAAAAACGTCAATATCTGACGAATTTGATGACGTCATCAAATAATTTTTTCATATCATTGAGATCTTTTAGATACACATTAAAGCTGTAATTTTCAAAACAATCGATGCAAGCGTTTTTGAAATATTTGAGTTGGAAAAAAAATAAAAAGAATAATAATAATAAGAATAAGACTAGAGCAAAGCTCGTTGCAAAGCAACGAGTGGGTCTTCCGTTAATGTCGGAAGTAAAGCTGGAAGTTCCTGTAAGAAGCAAAGCTCTTGAACCAATAACAAGAGTTACTAAGATGAAAATATCTAATTGTTCCTGGTACGACTAAACAAAATCCGAATGATTTTAAGTACGACTTAACAAAAACCTTTCTGATTTCAAGAACGACTTAACAAAAAAAATCCGAATGTGTTCAAGTACGACTTAACAATTATTTTTGGTACGAGTTAATATTACTTTAAAACATTTCGCTATTTTTTAAACCAAGGATGCGGAATCAAAATTTCCGGAAAAATCAATTTTTAAACCCCGATATCTCTGTAATGCATCGTCCAATTTTAAAACGGTTTTCAGTGTTAGATTCAGCTTAATAAGCTATACAAAACACATGTTCATTTTTGATTTGATAAAAAAATTCAATTTTTCGAAAAAATTGATTCACTTCCGGATTCGACTAGAAGAGACAGATTTTCATTTCCAGCCTTATTACAGTGGTAAATCGACAAAATTATTATCATTGAAAATTCCAAGCCTCTATCTCAAAGCGTTTTCATGAAACATCGAAGTCATCAAAATGACTTTATTAAAATTTTATAAATGACGTAACGTAAAAACTGAAGTGATGTTTTTAAAGAAACTGTGGAATTTTTGAGGCATAATAGTTGCACACAATCTCTGAAAGTTTCATTTCAATCGGTTAACTTTTTGAGTTATAAAGCCGAAAAGGAGTCGGAAACAAAAGATGTCACCTTTGACCTTCCAAACTGTGTGCTTGTTGCACCATCAAATGTCAGAAACTTACCAATGTACAGTTAATTATATTTCTGTGAATATTTCCTATGTAAAATTAAAATGATTAAACATGCTATTCCATCTAACTGTGAAATAGTTTCTATAGTATCTGTCCATGGTGAATAGTCAACGAAAGTATTCACCGGCAGCATACGATTTCCCTCCTTTTTAAACTCGGAACACCTCTGATATAATCCGATCACAACATTAAATTCAAAGTCCGATAATTCTAATTTGTTAATAATCAAGAAATTCTGCATCGCCAACAAATAAAGTTTTCTTCAGAATAATAATTAAAATACCTATAGCTATTTACTGACTATTTGGATGACAGAAAGTTTATTGTCCCCCTCAACAGCAACTATTTCACTTGGCTTTGCCCCATGAAATAGTGGCTGTCTTGGAAGACAATAAACTTGCTATCATCCTCATACCCAGTAATTAGGTATATAATGTCCCATCCACATAAATTTCGAGTTATATAACCTCCCATTTGTAACCTGCAATTTCACAGTGTATAGTCAACACAACAGTCTTAGCCGCAAGTTTCACCATTCAATTCTCATGTACTTATTAAACATTAGGGGCCTTCATATTGCATACCAATTCCAACAAGGGAGATCCCTCTAATGATAATCATTAAAATTCATTTTATGAATCTTAGCAACACTCATAAGCCTTCAAGTACAGCATCTCTTAAGGTGGCTCAAAACACCTTGAAATATTTTCTCAATTGACAAATCAGCAGAAAATTACTTGATAATGATAGATATCATAATTGATAAGAAGTGTTTAAGTCAAATAGGCAAAAATGTGCAATTTTAAATGAACAAGTACATTTTTAAAAATTTAATTCAATAAACAGTAACAAAAGCTCTAGGCAGACTCGAACTCGAATGGTTTAGAAACCCAATACTTTAACCATTGAGCTATGACGATATACAACCCAATCGAACGATATGAAGAGTTCAACAAAACATTTAAATCGCCATCTTGTGACGTAGTGTCTTAAAAAGTATAAGTCTAGGTGTAGTGATGTACCTTAATTTACAAAAATATTAACGGGTACTTTATCCGAATCTGTCCCTTGCTTCCTTTAACTTAGTACATTTTATGAACAGATGTCTTGTCTTAGAATAAGAAAGCTAATGCAATTCTGAGCAAAAAGTATACTACATATTGACAATTCCATTGAGGTTTAATAAACATATGGCCATTTAAGTGAACCCACCATATTCAATTTCTTTTACTCAACACAGATTTACAGGGTTCTCCATAGTAAAACATCTTTACCTGACCTTTTAGAGGTCAATTATTTTTCAACCACCATTAATAAGAAACCTTATTCAATACAACATACATCTACATGATATTATCTTGATAAAAGCATCACATCACTTAGAAATACCCTTACATGTATACCCTCCCCCTATCTTTTGATTTTCATAAAAAGTCATGGTTTGAAATCTTTTACCTAATTTTATGAAACTTGTGGCAATTTCTTTGAGTCATTTCTCACACATATTTGAAAACAATCATTAATGATACTAAAATTTGATCTTTTTTGTTTCTTGAATGATTTGTAGCATTTTAATAATTAAATAGACATGTATTCTTGCATGTGATTTCTTTTTTCCATGAAAAAAGGTAAGCTAACAATCATATTTATTGAATATCTAATCTATTCTGGTTTCTTGTCTCTTTTTAACCATGCTAAAACAGTAAGATCAACAAGTTCAACATCTGCCTTAAATAAAATTAAATTCAAACACACCCGGGTAGCTGGAGGCGGAGGAGAATTCCATTAAAAATGTTAAAATTTGACATGTTGTGTCTACTTTTTTTAATGCACATATACCTTAAAAGGATGAAAAGAGATTGTTTCTTGCTCATTTCAAAAGTAATTATCATTGCAGGTGTTATTCAAAAGTCAAATGTACATTTACATATCCTACATGTAATCTTAATGGAGACAATTGGAAATAGTTGGGTGATTTTTCAATTATGTAAAGACATCTAAATATCTTTATAAAATAAAAAATGAAGGAAATATAATTGCATACTTTCATTGAAAAATAAATTTTCACAACAATCATATTTCTTTAAACAGCCTTAATTTTGTTTTTTATAATTTCTTATCAAACATGAACAAACCACAATAGGGCATGATGCTTTCTTAAAGTTCCATTATTGTTCATGCATTATCCGTTTTAATTTGAAATACCAGTAGATAGTCTGTAGAACACAAGGACTATGCATGTGGGTAGAGGTGACAGGTTAACCTCAAGAGCTGAAACCATACGAATCAACAGGTAAAAGTAATGTGGTAACAAGAGTTCGTTTTGAGCTGAAATGAAAAAAAAAAATTAGCTGAGTTAAAATACATGTACTTGTAATAGCTGTGCTTACACTAACATGTACATAATGTTTTTGGAAAAAATAAACTGACCATGCAGTGTTATAAGTATGACATATCCAAATACATGACATTAACATTTAGGCAGTACAAAAACAAAAATGTGCATATCAAGTCATAATATCATAACATTAAAAAAATTTCTTGGGTGTAGACATATCAGATTGAGAGAGAGCGAGAGCAAGAGCAAGAGAGAGAGAGTTTGTTTTACTTGTAGTGCAACAGCAATATTTCAATTCATAAACTACAAAGGAATACATGTATTACCAATCTGAACAGCGTCAAAGCATAAGCTTCTGCTACATGTATACCATGTTTTGTCAATTCTACTGGGGTTTTTTGCGAATAAATTTAGCGAGGTTTTTTTTTTTTTCTTATGAGTTATGTTTTGAAAACAATACTATGTATAATGCGCAGAAAATTCCAGGAACAATTTTACAAAGCTTTGGATTTTGGTTGCACATTGAAAAAATGAGGGATTGATAATACGAGCATGCTCATTTTAAAATTCAATCCACTTTAGATTTCTTTTACAAGACCGAGATATTTTTGTCACAAAATTAAGTTGCCCTCTGACACTTTGCCAAGATAAAAAATTTGAGAGAGAGAGAGAGAGAGAGAGAGAGAGAGAGAGAGAGAGAGAGAGAGAGAGAGAGAGAGAGAGATCTAAGGCACATGCAGTAAGATTATTTACATACTATGTAGATGTGATATGCATGTAAAGCTTACCTAAAATGAATCAATATGTATAAAAGATAAACTAATCGCTCAAATTACAATGATTCTGTGAAATACTTATATCTTGAGAAGACTGTTTAATAGATATCATGGAACATTGACCTAAAATCTGAGCTTGATATAATACGAAATTTGAGACTTTTCATCTAGCACCCTGTTTTACATGCTCGTTACACAAGCAATAACCATATATAACAGAGAGAGAGACAAAAGGTCTAATTTTAATTAGATTGAATATTTACTATGTCAAATATATTTATTTAATTAAACACAAGCCTGAGTTTTTTAATTTATAAATTAAATGAAGGCGATATGGTAAAGATCTGCTATATTCAAATATTTAGGGCAAAGTTATCATCATGCAAACATGCACTCCAATTACAACATTCTATTCTTGTGTACCTTAAGACTCCCACCGCTTTAAAATGCACTGTTTTACAGTGTGCGGTGTGTTGTTCAATACAAAGTAAGACATACATATACATAATAACAAATAGAAATTCAAAAGATGGTGTGCAAAACATACCCGTGAAAATACACTGGACATATAATATTCCGAGATTCCTCTTACTCTAACGCCCGCTTTTATATTGTGACGTACTTCAAAAGCGGAGGTTAGAGTCAGAGGAATCTCGGATTAGATTGAAAAGTGCAAATACTTTGAAAAGAAAAAGTCCATACGACATATCCTGTATTGAAACATACCTTTATAATCTGTCATACGTTAGTTGAGCTGAAATTTCCACTATCGATGTCTTGCAGGCCATGCTTCTTTTAAAAATGTAGACAAACCGCTATCAGCTGTTGTTAAAACATGGCGAGTTGACATGGGGAATCGTACGATAATTATTTCGATTAAGACTAAAAAGACTATAATAAAAACTAACAACGTAATTATCGAACGAAATAAGGAAATTGTTTCGATAAACACTCTGATTAACATTTAAAAAAAGGAGTTCGGTTTGGAAACTCTACAATATGCACATAATTTTATGTTTTTTATATAGTTTCATGATCAGGACGAATTATTTTCAGTAGAAGTTATTTTCATTGTGGATTTTGCACTATTTTTTAAACCAAGAACGCGGCATCAAAATTTCCGGAAAACTCAATTTTTAAACCCCGATTTCTCTGTAGTGCATCGTCCGATTTTAAAACAGATTTCAGTTTTAAATTAAGCTTAATAAAAGCTTTTTTGCTGCTTCATGATTAATATCAAATTATTGGTCAGAAAAAAGTTATTATAAAAAGACTTAGTAGCCCTCCTGACCCCTAATTTGAGGGGCCAGCCCCTATTTCTTGATATCAAATAAAAGTTCTCATTAATATAAACATATTTTGTTCTACAAGAGTTCACGAATTGTAAACCGTTCTCGACATATCTAAACAAATGTGTTTTAGGGGCCGACCCTTTAACCCCTTACCGGGGCCACTAACAACCAAATTTTTGGTATCGTATTGTTCAGAACATTATTTTGAACAATTTTTGTTCTACATTGCTTTTCAAAATATTTATCCTTTTTCAGATATTAATGATCAAAGTTTTGAATTCTGGCCCCTTTAAACCCCTAATTACGTAATATAAGACTTAAGTATGGTACTATTTAGATAAACAGCTGCACAATGAACATTTTTGCTTCTATAATTAATAACAAATTATTGTTCAGTAAAAAGTTATTGTAAGAAGACATTAGAGCCCTTTTGGCCCCTAATGTGAGGGGCCAGCCCCTTTTACTTGATATCAAATGAAAGGTCTCGAAAATATAAACATATTTTGTTTTACAAGTGTTCACGAAATGTTAACGGTTCTTGAGATATATGTACAAATGTGTTTTAGGGGCCGACCCTTTAACTCCTAAATGGGGTCATAATCAAAAACATTTAAGGTTGCATATTGTACAGAACAATTTTTTGAGCAACTTTTGTTCTACATTGCTTTTAAAAATATTTCTCCTTTTTCAGATAATAATGATCAAAGTTTTGAACTTCTGGCCCCTTGAAGACCCTAATTACGTAACATATGGCTTAAATATGGTACGGTATAGATAAACAGCTGTACAATGAACATTTTTGCTTTTATAACTAATAACAAATTATTGTTCAGTAAAGAGTTATTGTAAGAAGAATTTAGAGCCCTCTTGGCCCCTAATTTGAGGGGTCAGCCCCTTTTTGTTAATACCAAATGAAAGCCCTTAAAAATTAAAACAACTTTTGCATTACATGTTTTAACAAAATATGTACACATCGAAAGGTATTACAGAAAATGTGCAAAAATTTCGTGAAAAAATTTGATGCTAATTTTCAGGTTCAGGCGAGCTTCAAGGCCTTGAGCAATTTTCATAATTGGAAGCATGGGGGTACATCTACAGACATTTATCTACAATCCCTGAAAATTTTAAGCTTCTACCTTGATTAGTTTCGGAGGAGATGGGTGGACAAAATGACCCTTAAAAATTTACAAAATCGTCTATATCTGAAACCGGAAGTGACGTCATTATTTGAAAATTTGATAATATGTAGCGACGACGTTGTTCTATCACTCCTGAAAATTTCGTGCCAATCGGTTGGCAAAATATTTCTCAGTAAACAGCTACAGATAACAGACTTTAGAGCCCTCTGGTCCCTTAATTTGAGAGGCAAGTCCCCTTTTCTTGATATCAAATGAAATGTCAAATATCAAATGATATATTGGTGATCAAAATTTTCAACGTTTGACCCCTAAAAATCTAATTACCTCATTACGTATTCTTGATAAAATCAATAGATTTCTTCGATACATAACAGTTAACAGTTCTGATCAACTCAAATTTTTAAATTTTTTACCTCACGTAATTTTAAATGACAACAGTTGTGAATGGAATTAGTGATCACTTTGGAGAAATAAACAAGTATTGAAAATAATTCAAGCCCAGGATCATGCACATGACAAATAAAGTGTCTTACACATGTAAATCTTAATGTTAAAGCTGCTTGGTCCGATTTTTAATAAAATATGTGTACGCTTTTAAACGAGGGTTATGCTAAGTATGTGTGTAATGATATACGTTGCAGTAGTTTTCCTGGTCAATTAAGCCTTATTTCAATGAAAAAATAATATACATGTTGAAACTTGTTGAATCCGGATGTCGTGTATTATTAAAAAATATTGTGCAACCCGGATATTGTCTATTCCGGCCGCGATGCTTATAATTAGTGAGAGTTATCTCCCGTAGTCCGGTCACTTATCGATCGATCGGCCTTCTGCGAGATAATTAATGCTCAATTATCGACAATTGTTTCTGTCGTAGCTCTTGATTTAAACATCTGTAAATAAAGATCCAAACTAGCAGCTCATTTCAGTTTATACCGTTAAGTCTTGTTATAAATAAATACGCATTTTTTGCCAAGATTAGATAGGTAGATTATAGTTCACCCCATTTTTTTAAGGCCGTGATTCAGGATACCGTGGGAGTAAGACTGCCGATATTGTTTGTTATCCCCGTTGTATGGGTACACGTACAAAGTTGCATATTATTAAAATTTCCGGTTAAGAATTTTCAGGTTAATCGGATGTTTGAAAAATTATCAATTACGATGATTTGATTGAAGAAGCATTTCCATCGTATGTATTCCGTTATGGATTAACTGCCCCCCCCCCCAAAAAAAAATGAAAATGAAAATAGATACCGTAAATAAAATCGATGTAATCTAATATATTTCAAAAGAATTGAAAGTTTTGCAAGAATACACGATCAAGACCTACTGCATTAAATACTATAATTATTTTGCAACAAATATCTTTAAAAGGAAGTTAGCCATTCCGGCCAAGTTTTTTATCCACCAAATTAGACAAGTTTTACCGTACAATGTACAAATTTATTTACAAAATAAACGACATAAAAGGGTTTCGCGTTATTTCGCCTCGTGTTTAAACTGGCCCCTTACGCCGAAGCTAGTATGATTGTATTACGATTTTGACAATAACAAATAAAATATACAGTATGACTGTTTGATAAAAAAGTGTATATTTGTTCATTAATAGTTTTGAAGTTTACGTTGTTTATAATTGATGCAAAACATGCAGGATGAATAAACCCGGTCATTCGAAGGTTGAGACCAAACAGTTAACCGTTCTAAACTATCCCATGATGTATTTATGGGGGTTTTGTATCCCCAATTATATTTATTTACTTTGAATATTTCTAACGTTAAAAGGCTATAAATTCCGTGTAAATACGAGTATCAAATAATTTTCCATGCAAACAAAATGAATGATCTTACAAAGATGTAATGGCCATTCGGAACATTCTCCACTTATTATACCTCGAAACGTTATTTCAAATCATCATCTAACAATGAAGGGAAATAGAAATATTCGGCGGATCTAAATGTTCAAATATTCTTATGATAAAATTTTGTATTTATTGCAAACGTAGATTAATTATTTATATTTTTTATCTCCTACAAGATATAATCGCACTTGTGTTTTGTATCCATCTTTTTTACACTCTTTGTAGCAAAATCTGTCAAAATTCGTGGTCGTTTAACCCTCTTGTTTTAAACCACGCTGAAATGTTCACAATCGATGCGCTGTCAAACGAAAGAACTATTTTATGACATAGACAAGATCACAAAGAACAATTATGTAACACCTCTTTTCAATGACAGTCATACTATCTTTTTTTGAAATTACGAGACCAAAACAGAATTCATTCGTAGGTAAAGATATAATCTTTTGCAAAGAAATAAACTCATGTGTGCATTACAGCAAGGCGCAAATCTTGTGTATTGGATAACGGTATAGCTAGGCCGCTCGCTAGTCCACCCGCGACCTATTTCCTCGGCCGAAGGCAAGGGATCGGATGCTTAAAATTGTTTACATACACAGCCCGGAATCCAGCTAGATTTTTAAATGCGACTTAAATTCATTGCATAGAAACAGTTCTTCTATTCATAATGTGTTTTACTAGAAAAGTATTAAACTGTTTAAACATTTCCGCATGTAAGCTGGTTTACTGTCTATGGAAGTAGGTAAAATCTTTAAAATTGGAATTTTTCTGTTTGCAGCTAAATAAATAAACCCATGGGTGCATAACAGCAAGGCGTAAATTTTGTGTATCGGATAACGGTAGACCGCTCGCTTGTCAAGCCGTGACCTATTTCCCCGGCCGCGGGCAAGGGATCGGATACGTAATTGTTCACATACATAGCTCGGAATCCAGCTAGATTTTAAATGCGACTCAAATGGATTGCATAGAAAAAGTTCTTTTATCCATAATGTGTTTCACCAGAAAATAAATAAAATGTTCTAACAATGCCCGTAATATAAATTGGTACCCTTTATGTCAGTTATACGCACTAATACCCCGTTTATTTGCCAAATAAAACACAAATACATGGTAACAAGTCTAGCTTTTAACACTCATATTACGCAATACCCGAACAAAATATTATTGTTATGACATTAATTAGATCATAATGAACAATTTTTGCAGCGACAGCTATATCGAAATCTTAACCGCTTTTGAGTTATAAAGTGAAAACTTTAAAGCGTTCTAGGTCCCTAATTTTAGGGGCCAGTCCCTTTTTCTTGATGTCAAACAAAAGATCTCGTAAATATAAATCTTTTTTCTTCTACATGTCTTTACAAAATATTTACGAGAAAAGAGATAAACTAAGAAAACCAAGCAAAATTAGAACGCTTTTGTTATCTCAATTTTCGAGCCCTACCGAGCGCCGGCGTTTCTTGTGCTAGAAAAATATGAATGCGTTTGTTCAGAGAAGCAATCTTTTGTCTATCATCCCTGAAAATTTGAAATCGATATCTTTTGTAGTTTATGAGAACACTCTTGGACAAACCAACCCCCTAAAAATCATTAAAAGGCCAATATCTCAAAAACGGAAAAGACGTCATCAACCAAAAAAATTTCCGATGAGGTTCACACCATAGTTAGTACGATCTGAAAATTTCGTGCAAATCGGTTGAGCCGTTTCTGAGATATCGCGTGCACAAAAAACCGTAAGAAAAAAAAAGAAGAAGAAGAAGAAAAAGAATCCGAAGAATAACAATAAGGTCTTCCGTTGGAAACGGAAGACCTTAATAAAAAAAACAATAGAATAACAAGAGGGTCTTCCATTGAAAACGGAAGACCCTAAATAAAGAAAAAGAAACCGTAGAATAACAAGAGGGTCTTCCGTTGGAAACGGAAGACCCTAACTAGAGCAAAGCTCGTTGCAAAGCAACGAGTGGGTCTTCCGTTAATGGCAGAAGTAAAGCTGGAAGTTCCTGTAAGAAGCAGAGCTCTTAAACCAATAACAAGAGTCACTAAAATAAAAAGATGAAAAAAATCGAATTATTCCTGGTACGACTTAACAAAATCCGAATGATTTTAAGTACGACTTAACAAAAACCTTACTTATTTCAAGTACGACTTAACAATTATTTTTGGTACAAGTTAATTTTACTTTGAACATTACGCTATTTTTTAAACCAAGGACGCGGAATCAAAATTTCTGGAAATATCAATTTTTAAACCCCGATATCTCTAATGCATCGTCCGATTTTAAAACGGCTTTCAGTGTTAGATTAAGCTGAATAAGCTCTACAAAACAGATATTCATTTTTGACTTGATCAAAAAATTCAATTTTTCGAAAAATTTGATTCACTTCCGGTTTTGAGCGGAAGTGACAGATTTTCATTTCGAGCCTTATTACAGAGGTAAAACGACAAAATCATAACCATTGAAAAATTCAAGCCTCTATCTTAAAGCGTTTTTAGAAACGCTGCAGACAAAATGACTTTTTGAATTTTTTTGTTTTAATGACGTAACGTAAAATCGGAAAGGTCGTTTTCAAAGAAACTTTAGGATCTTAGAGGCATAATAGTTGCACATAATCTCTCAAAGTTTCATCTCAATCGGTTATAAACTTTTTGAGTTATAAAGCCGAAAAGGAGTCAGATACAAAAGATGTCACCTTTGACCTTCCAAACTGTGCTTGTTGCACCATCAAATGTCAGAAACTTAGAAATGTAAAAGTTTATCATATTTCTGTGAATATTTTCTATGTAAAATTACAATGAATAAACATGCTATTCCATCTAACTGTGAAATAGTTTCTATGCTATCTGTCCATGGTGAATAGTCAACAAAAGTATTCACCAGCAGCATACGATTTCCCTTTTTTAAACTCGGAACACCTCTGGTATAATCCGATCACAGCATTAAATTCAAAGTCCGATAATTCTAATTTGTTTATCATCAAAACATTCTGCATTGCCAACAAATAAAGTTTTCTTCAGGATAATAATTAAGATATCTATAGCTATTTACTGACAGAAAGACAGACTAAGACTGTTGTGTTGTGTGAGGATGACAGACAGTTTATTGTCCCCCTCAACAGCAACTATTTCACTTTGCTTCGCCCATGAAATAGTGGCTGTCTTGGAGGACAATAAACTTGCTATTATCCTCATACCCAGTGAATAGGTATATAATATCCCATCCACATACATTTCGAGTTATATAACCTCCCATTTGTAACCTGCAATTTCACAGTGTAAAGTCAACACAACAGTCTTAGCCGCAAGTTTCACCATTCAATTCTCATGTACGTATTAAACATTAGGGGTTTTCATATTGCATACCAATTCCAACAAGGGAGATCCCACTAATGATGATCATTAAAATTCATTTTATGAATCTTAGCAACACTCATAAGCCTTCAAGTGCAGCATCTCTTAAGTGGCTCAAAACACCTTGAACTATTTTCTCAAATCAGCAGAAAATTACTTGATTATGATAGATATCATAATTGATAAAAAGTGTTTAAGTCAAATTGGCAAAAAATGTGCAAATTTGGATGAACAATTATATTTTCAAAAATTTAATTCAATAAACAGTAACAAAAGCTCCAGGCGGACTAAAACTCAAACGCTTTAGAAACCCAATACTTTAACCATTAAGCTATGACGGTATACAACCCAATCGAACGATATTAAGAGTTCAACAAAACATTTAAATCGCCATATCTTGTGTAAAAAGTATAAGTCTAGGTGTAGTGATGTACCTTAATTTTACAAAAATATTAACGGGTACTTTATCCGAATCGTCCCTTGCTACCTTTAACTTAGTACATTTTATGAACAGATGTCTTTGTCTTAGAATAAGAAAGCTAATGCAATTCTGAGAAAAAAGTACACCACATATTGACAATTCCATTGAGGTTTAATAAACATATGGCCATTTAAGTGAACCCACCATTTCCAATTTCTTTTACTCAACACAGATTTACAGGGTTCTCCATAGTAAAACATCTTTACCTGACCTTTTAGAGGTCAATTGTTGTTCAACCACCTTTAATAAGAAACCTTATTCAATACAACATACATCTACATGATATTATCTTGATAAAAGCATCACATAACTTAGAAAAGCCCTTACATGTATACCCACCCCCTATCTTTTGATTTTCATAAAAAGTCATGGTTTGAAATCTTTTACCTAATTTTCTGAAACTTGTGGCAATTTCTATGAGTCATTTCTCACACATATTTGAAAACAATCATCAATGATACTAAAATTTTATCTTTTTATGTTTCTTGAATGATTTGTAGCATTTTAATAATTAAATAGACAAGTATTCCTGCATGTGATTTCTTTTTTCCATGAAAAAAAGTAAGCTAACAATCATATTTATTAAATATCTAATCTATTCTGGTTTCTTGTTTCTTTTTAACCATGATAAAACAGTAAGATCAACAAGTTCAACATCTGCCTTAAATAAAATTAAATTCAAACACACTCGGGTAGCTGGAGGCGGAGGAGAATTCCATCAAAAATGTTCAAATTTGACGTTTTTTTCTACTTTTTTATGCATGTATAGCTTAAACGGGTGAAAATAGATTGTTTCTTGCTCATTTCAAAAGAAATTATCATTGCTGGTGTTATTCAAAAGTCAAATGTACATTTACATATCCTACATGTAATCTTATGGAGAGAAATGGAAAGAGTTGGGTGATTTTTCAACTATGTAAACACATCTAAATATCTTTATAAAATAAAAAATGAAGGAAACATAATTGCATACTTTTATTGAAAAACAAATTTTCACAACAATTATATTTCTTTAAACAGCCTTAATTTTGTTTTTCATAATTTCTTATCAAACATGAACAAACCACAATAGGACATGATGGCGCTTTCTTAAAGTTCCATTATTGTTCAATGTTCATGCATTATCCGATTTAATTTGAATTACCGGTAGATAGTCTGTAGAACACAAGGAACATGCATGTGGGTAGAGGTGACAGGTTAACCTCAAGAGCTGAAACCACAAGAATCAACAGGTAAAAGCCATGTGGTAACAAGAGTCTGCTTTAAGCTGAAATAAAAAAAAATAATTAGCTGTGTTAACATACATGTACTTGTAATAGCTGTGTTTACATTAACATATACATAATATTTTTGGAAAAAATACACTGACCATGCAGTGTTATAAGGCCAAATAAAAAAATACCTGTGGTTCCGGTCACCCGACCGTCCCTATTTTTTATCCCCGACCCTAAACTTTTTTTCGCCAATTTTCAAATTTTTCCGGAATTTTCCCCGCTTTCCGTCATCGGCTCCATTACCACAATGACGGCCTCCAATAAGTGTGGGAACATTTTATAATTAATTCCTATCAGTTGATTAATGAAAAGAAGATAAATCAAGAACTGTTTGTACCTTGTGTACCTCACAATAAATAAATTAGGACCAACCTAGGGGGTGACATGCTCGCTTTTTGATCGGTAACTTCGCCGGAATTTCCTTCGAAAGAGATGTTGAAATCACCCTGTATTCTGAGTTAATAAAACCCATAGGCAAAAAAATGATAATTATCAATTTCAAAAGGCGTTTTCACAGCCTCAGTTAACCCCTGTTGTGATAAACAACTTGCAACTGTCTTATCTATAGGGGCCAATATAAATACGGGTGATGCAACCACATACTGTGCGTCGAGAATTACAACCGATGTTTCTTTCTTTTAGTGTTTTTATTATAATTAGTTTGTAGCTTGTAATAAGTTTATAACACAACCAAATTAATGCTGAAATAATCATAAAACACTATGTTAACAGTTATTTTCAAGATCCTCTGCATAACGGTTGTAATTGGGTCAAAGGGTTGGACTAATACCTCCAAAATACACCAAAATACAAGGACTGATTTTATTTGTCATTAAGCTTACACAATTGCAAAACATTTCATATATAAAATGTATGAATACATCAAAAAAATCAAATTCAACAAATTGGATAATTAAAAAAAAAAAATTAGATTGTTGTTTTAGATTTTAATGACTTGTTTCTTATTAAAGACTTAAACTTTGTATATCATTATTGGCATTATGCTCTTGTCAAGAAATGGAAGTCTCTCTAATTTCTCAAGCTTCTCCCTATTTTTCTGATAAATAGAAGTGAAACTCCCTAAAATTTTGCTCTAAGTTGGGCCCTAAATTGAATTTATATAGAATCTGCAAGGTAAAAATATTTTTTTTAAATTTAAAATGAGAAATATTGAGATTGTCCTTTGTAAATGAAACGAATAGAAAAAAATAACAAATCATAGCATTCTGAATCAAATTCGAACCAAATCAAATGAACTCTGAATCATCCAAACCTTATAAGTATATAATACTGAACATTTAATACTTTTTGTTCATGTTGTTTTTAAACAGAAATCATTTTTTTTTATTAATTTTTTATTTAAAAGTATTTGTGTCATAGTAATAAAAGCTAAATGCTCTCTACCAATCTCAATTTATTATATTTATCTCACTAAATACAAAAGCCATCTGCAATGCAGTGCTAGGTACATGCAGTACTAAGAGAATCATTTTATACATTTCTTAAAAAAAAAAAAAAAAATCCCTACCTACCTACCCTAATTTTTTTTCAGACGTTACCGGAACCACAGATATTTTTTTATTTGGCCTAAGTATGACATATCCAAATATATGACATTAACATTTAGCCAGTACAAAAACAAAAATGTGCATATCAAGTCATAATATCATAACATTAAAATAATTTCTTGGGTATAGACATATCAGATTGAGAGAGAGCGAGAGCAGGAGTGAGCGAGACAGTTTGTTTTACTTGAAGTGCGACAGCAATATTTCAATTCATAAACTACAAAGGAATATTACCAATCCAAACAGTGTCAAAGTATAAGCTTCTGCTACGTGTATACCATGTTTTGTCAATTCTACTGGGGTTTATTGCGAATAAATTTAGTGAGGGTTTTTCTTTTTCTTACGAATTACCTGTTTTAAAAACAATACTATGTATAATGCGCATAAAAATGAGGGATTAATAATACATGCTCATTTTAAAATTCAATGCACTTTGGATTTCTTTTACAAGATCGAGATATTTTTGTCACAAAATTAAGTTGCCCTCTGACAGTTTCATGAGTCTTTGCCAAGATTAAAAGAGAGAGAGAGAGAGAGATCTGAGGCACATGCAGTAAAAATTATTTACATACTATGTAGATGTGATATGCATGTAAAGCTTACCTAAAATGAATCAATATGTATAAAAGATAATCTAATCGCTCAAATTACAATGATTCTGTGAAATTCTTATATCTTGAGAAGACTGTTTAATAGATATCATGGAACATTGACCTAAATTCTGAGCTTGATATAATCACAGGTGCTTGTGGACTGGACCGTGCACTACCCCCCCCCCCCCCCTTTTCTATATTTTTTCAAAAAAAAAAAATTTTTAATTTCTTTATTAATTATCATTAACAACCCCTTATATATGTCTCCAGCCGAAAAATAAAAGAAATATCACGACTTGGTAGCATTTTATAATCACACTCGTTTCCCCTATATATATAAAGAGATAAGACTAATAAAAACTTATGTACGTAATTGTCGATCGAAATAACGAAATTGTATCGATAAACACTTTAATTAACTATTAAAAAACAGAGTCCGGTTTTATGACCTGCACGAATTGTTTTCAGCAGGAGTTACTTTCAGTGTGAATTTTACACTATTTTTTAAACCAAGAACACGGAATCAAAATTTCCGGAAAAATCAATATTTAAACCCCGATATCTCTGCAATGCATCATCCGATTTTAAAACAAATTTCAGTTTTGTATTAAGCTTTGCAAACTCTACAATATGCATATAATTTTGTGTTTTATATATAGTTTAATTATCAGTACGAATTGTTTTCAGTAGAAATTACTTTCAGTGTGAAATTTGCACTATTTTTAAAACCAAAAACACGGAATCAAAATTTCCGGAAAGATCAATTTTTAAACCTCGATATCTCTGAAATGCATTATCCGATTTGAAAACGAATTTCAGTTTTGCATTTAGCTTTGCAAACTCTACAACATGCGTATAATTTTATTATTCGCTTAAAAAAATGAAAATTCCGAAAAATTAGAATCACTTCCGGTTTCGACCGGAAGTGACAAAATAATTTTTTTTGTAAATTTGCCATTAGTAAATCCGCAGATTTACAATCACAGAGAATTTCAAGTCTTTATAAACAACCGTTTACGAGAAAAGTCGTGGACAAAATCACTTTTTGAAATTTTTAAAAATGACGTAACTAGAAAACGGACGGACGTGACTTAATGACTGAAAGTTAAGAATCTTCAAGGGACAACTATTTCACATAATCCCTGAAAATTTCTTGCAAATCGGTGGAATAGTTTTTGAGATATAAAGCAAAAAAGAAGTCAGAAGGAAAAACAAGAAGAATAATAATAATAAAACTAGACACGATCTCGTTGCGAGCAACGAGGAGGTCTTCCGTGCGATTTTTTGAAGGTTATATGACCTTGACTTTGATATTTGACCCTTTATCTCCTTTTTGGGGCAACAACAAAAAATTGATGGTTGAATTTTATTAGGAACATCATTTTCAGCATTTTATTCTATATTGATTTTCAAAGTAATGTTTTTTAAAATATTTGTTCTGTTTGAGGTATGTTATCAAAGTTTGGTACTTCTGGCCCCTTAAAACCCATTAAAACCCCTTAATACGGAACACATAATAAAATAATTATAATATGTTGTTAAATAAATGTGAGATGAACATTTTTGCTTCCTAAACATAAAACAAAACATTTTTCAGTAAAGTGCTATGGAAGAAAGACTTTAGAGCCCTTTTGGTCCCTAAATTGAAGGTCCAGCCCCTTTTTCTTGGCATCATACGAAAGTTCTTTTGATATTAAACATATTTTGTTCAACAAGTGTTTAGAAATTCTTTGCCGTTTTTGAGCTATCTGGGATATGACGTTTTAGGGGCCGACCCCTAATCTCCTTATTGGGGCCAGATAACGAAAATTTTATGATTGAATATTGTTTAAAACATCATTCTAAACATCTTTTATTCTACATTGCTTTCCAAAATATTTGTCCTTTTTGAGCTATATTCGATCGAAGTTTTGGACTTTTGGCCCCTTAAAACCCCTAATTACGTAACGCATAATAACAAATTTATAATGTATAGTTTTATTAGTAAAAGATGAACATTTTTGCTTTTTAAACATATGACAAAATATTTCTCAGTAAAGTTCTATGGAAGACAGACTTTAGAGCCCTTTTGGCCCCTAAATTGAAGGCCCAGCCCCTTTTTCTTGGCATCAAACGAAAGTTCTTTTGATATTAAACATATTTTGTACAACAAGTGTTTAGAAATTCTTTGCCTTTTTGAGCTATTTGGGATATTATATTTAAGGGGCCGACCCCTAATCTCCATATTGGGGCCATATAACGAAACTTTTATGATTGAATATTGTTTAAAACATCATTCTAAGCATCTTTTATTCTATATTGCTTTTCAAAATATTTGTCCTTTTTTAGATATATTCGATCG